>NC_133761.1:40001250-40312500 GCF_036562045.2 Rhinolophus sinicus | reverse complement strand
GATCATAAAACCATACCTATTCAGATAGTTTTCATCCATTAAACTAAGTCAAAGCACCCTTAAAATGTTCTAACCTCCCCTCCTAAAAAGAAACAATGTTATGACCTAGCAAAAATATGGTTTGAAATACTTTCCAGACCAGTGAGCTGTGCAATACCTTCAAAAATGGGATGACAAAAGGCCGTAGTGGGAAGTTAGTAGCTTCTTGCAGCTTGGAATGAAATTCTTCAATTGTCAAAGTAGAGTTCTGTGGAAGAAAATATGTATTATAAACACATATTTCTCTTGGTAAATAGTAAAAACACTATGACTAATAAATTACTAATACTGTTACAACACAGTGTAATAACGAGCAGGCACACATATATGAAACAATATTTTCATTATAAAACCTTTGACTTTATAAAAAAAATCACATATTATAGTTTATTATATATTATGCACCTCTAAAAATTCACATATGAAAATGAAACAAAATAAATATGGTACTTTGAAAACAATGTGCAGGGATCTTAGTATAGTTTTAATTGTCAGAGAAGTCTGCAATTATGAAGAACTTCTAAATATTACCTTTATGGAAAACATTTAAAAGCCCAACTGATAACATAAAGGGCGGAAGTCAAGTGTCAGAATCTCATTCATCTTGCATGTCATGTCTGAGTTACTGTTAGTGGAAATGTTCTTCTCCTGTCCTTCCATCTTGCCTTCTTTCTTTGTCTACCAAAACATCTTTGTTCAAGATGAACAGCTAAGTTGGGAGGTGTATCGCACTAATGAAGTCAAAGAAAAGGTTTGGGTCTTTTCTGATTCACTAAATCTTATGGAGGGTGAAAAAATTTCCCAGTTATCAAAGATATCAAAGATATTTCATTTATTGTAGAGGTAATATGGATTGCTCAACCCAAAGAGACTGTGCAAAATGACTTGAACTCACTCCTAATGTACCTCCTATAAACAAATCCCAAATACCCAGGGCTTCTATCCTACAATGGGTAATGTACAAAGTGTGATCAAACAATACGGTGAATGTTTAAATTTAAAAAAAAAATTATTACAGGAAAAGAAAGACACATTGCCATTAATCCCCCTGAAAATACTCCCCCTCGTTTCGAATACACTTATCCCATCGTTCTTGCCACCTTCTGAAGTAGTTCTACAAGCCCTCTTTCAGGAGTATCTTTAGTTGCACTGTCATGGCTGACTCTATGTCCTGAATCATTTTGACTTTGGAAAGAGCCAGAAGTTGCACGGTGCCAGATCCGCTGAAGAAGGTGGATGAGGACACACTACAATGTTTTTATTTGACAGAAATTGCTGTATACCAGAAGCAATGTATGACACAGAGTGTTGTCATGATGAGGGATGATTTACAGCACACTTTAAAACACACCTTCTCTCAACCGTAGTTCATACCCAACTGACTGCACTGAACAAGCTAAAACTTGTCACGTACTGTTACTAAGGCTCCATGTGCCGCTTCCCGTATTGAAGATCCCTGCCTTTCCATTGGATGGCATTTGACAGCAGTGTTGGGATGGAGGGATTGTGATGGTGGCACTAAATCTTCTATTTTTGAGATTTGGATCTCTGGTATAATTCAAATTAAAAAGTGTAATTTAGCTTGGAACTTTTAGAAAGCTTTCTTTTCTTTGCCTCTTAATTATTCTGCTTCCTATACATTTACTATGCAGTTTCAGTGTTGCTATTTACTTAGGCCCAGTGCTAGCCCTGTGACTTGGGAGAGGTTTTGCATCTGTATGGGATCCACTCTCCTGGCTCCAACTTAAATCTACACAAAATATGCAAAGGTTGCGATAATCACCTTTACCACATCTTCTATACTCACAACTACAAGAAAACATAAAACTTGAGATCAAACAAAGAATCGATGCAGTAGTTTGCAGTAGTTTCCAGCAGACTCTGCCCAGCCGACTCTCCTCTTACTTTAATAAATCTTCTACATTTCTATCTGACTCGGGAATTCTTTCACGGCCTGCAAGCAGACACAACAAGCAGCATTCACCGTATTTTGTGATCACAACGGAAGGGTTCCATGTCACACATTGGTTCTGGTATGGCAACTTCTGCCAAATAAAAACATTACAGTGTGTCCTCATCCACCTGATTTCACTGGATCTGACACCGTGCAACTTTTGGCTCTTCCCCAAAGTCAAAATGACCATGAAAGGTAAACTTTCTGAGTTGATTTAGGACATCGAGGCAGCCATGACAGTGCAACTAAAGACGCTCATGAAAGAGGACTTGCAGAACTATTTCAAAAAGTGGCAAGAACGATGGGATAAGTGTGTTAGAAGCGGGGGAGTATTGGGGTGGGGATTAATGGTGATGTTGGATCTGCGGGCAGTGTCTGGGTGTAGGCCGGATCGTGCCTCGTGAGACCAAAGAATGGAAACACGGACCCAGGAGAGGCAAAGAGTTTTAAAAAGAGGACAGTTTATTGAAAGCAAAGGGTCAGAGCTCCCGAGCGGGAGGAGGTCCCAAATGGGGGTGCCCAGTGACTGGGGCAAAAGTTCTTACTTTTATACCTTCCCTTGCCTGTTTGGGGAAGGGGGCTGGAGCCTTCTAATTGAATTCATCTATCACGTTTGTCCTGTTTGCCCATTCTGAAGGGATTAACAAAATAACCCATTCCTATCTATCAGATCTGCTCCTTTGTCCGGCCAAAAGGGATTTGAGATAATTTATTAACTTCAAGGCAAGTTCTCATATCTTCGTCCTGGAGTGAAGGAGACATTCCAGAACCTGGAGTTTTAGGATATGGCTGCCTTTTGCTTATTCCACCAGGGACCTTCCTGTCTACCTAACAACATGCTAACTAACCTGTCTCAATGGCAATGTGTAATAAATGTTTTTAATTTATTTTTTAATGTTCATTCATTGCAGTTTTTGTTCACACCTCGTTACTGATAAAAGTATCTACTTAACAGACAACCAACTTGTTATAAAAGTGCTGAGTAAGTTAACTATATTTTGGTTCATTTTCCTTAGTTCCTGGCAGAATCACAACTGTAAATTGCAGTCTCAACTTCAACCCTTTAATTATCTACATGCCTGACAAAATTGGGGTATTTGTGACTTAACACCTTCAGAATATTGTTCCACCCACTTTTTATGCAGTTTCTTTTCCTTTTATGATAAAGTATGGGGGGGGGGGCACCAAATTCTAAGGTTTTTATACTCCCAAATTCAAACCATCTTAACATGAAATTATGAATAAACACTAACTTCCTATCTGTAACTACAGAGGTTAGGGAACCCTTTTTTTTTTTTTAAATCATTTTGTTTCTATGGCTCATTTTCTAAAGCTATACCGATTGTGTTTTGTACATTAAAACAGTTACTAATATTTTTCTTAATCCTGTCTAAATAACTGCATAATGAGATTCATCATTATGATTTACTGCCTGAGTTCAAATCACTGGTCTGTCACTACCAGTTATATATTTTATTTCTGTAAACCTCAGTTTCCCCACATGTAAAAGGTGTATAAAAATCACTACCTTAAATTAAAGGATGGTCCCAAGATTTGAATAAAATGGCATGTGTAAAAGCTTGCAGTCAACGCTCAAAACAAAATCTGTTATCTATTCATTCACTCATTTAACAAATGTTCACTGCCTGTCTATTATGGCAAAGCACTATTAATTAATATCTTCTCCTAACTTAACCTCCGTAAGGTTTGTAGATAAATAAATACATTTTTAAAAAGTATTGCTATCAAAAGTATGCCACCTAATATGTGGGAAAATCTACTTGAAGCTACTAATTTTTCAATATTTGAACTTATGGAAACCACTGTTAAAGTACATATCAAATTTATAAAACAGTTGTCAAAAAAGAGTTTTTATTACTAACAACATTCACCATTTTCTTGATACAATTACTGTTTTGGATTTACTTTGTGGTTCTTTGGTCTAACTTACTTAGGTGATGAAAAGCCTATTATGCAAAACTCAAGAATAATAAAAAGGAAAAGGTAAGTGACTGACAAAAGTAACTGCAGTATGCTAAAATTCTTCTGTTAAAATCACCTTCCTGTACTGGAGGAGTACAAGGTGAAGCTGACGGGTTGTGGCAAATGTGAAAGCTTTTTGTTCTTAGAGTGTAGACGAGAGAGAGGCAATGTTTAAAAACTGAATTGCAAAATTTCTGTCAATGTGAGATACTGTGACTTAAAGCAGGTCAACTACACTAGACTCTCACCCAGATTTTAAATACTGGAATTTCTTTGGCAAAACAGAACTGGTATGTCTTTGTCCATGATAAATCCATGTAATAAAAATTAATGATCTATTTCAAGAAAAAGGAAACTGTTGCCTACTCTCTGAATCTCAGTTCTACCATAAGCCTGGATGATAAAAGGACTAAATATGTGACCCACAGACTCTCTACAACTCAGTTTGCTATGGGAAAATCGCCTTCCTAAATGAATATCTTCTACTCACATAGGAAATCAAAGTAAATGTAAAAGTGACTTAGGACCCTAAAAATTATGTATGTTCTGATTTTCTGTGTGATGATATATAGAATGTACTATAATGTGCCCAAATCAACACTTCTATTCTTAAAGTAATAATTTAAGTAATTCTACTTATAACAAAGAATTGGTTGGGTTTTTTTTTTGTTGTTGTTTCAAACACCAATTAGTGCTTACCAGAGGTTGAGGGGAGAGAAAATTGGGGTGCTGTTGTTTTATGGATACAGTTTCAGTTTGAGGTGATGGAAAAGTTCCGAAGATGGATGGTGGTGATGGTTATACAACAAAGTGGATATGTTTAATGCCACTGAACTGTGCACTTAGAAATGGTTAAAATTGTAAATTTTATGTTATATATATTTACCACAATAAAAATTTTTAAAAATATTATTAACCCTAAAAATGACAACACATAAAAGAAGAAAAAATGTGGTACTTGTTATAAATTCTTGTTCATCCAGGCTGATAATAAAAATCCCTCAAGGCAACTAAGTTAAAATGAGCACCCAATTAAATTAACCGAATCATTAACATAACAAAAACTTTTTGTCGTTGAAAGGCACTAGCTATACCAGGAGAATGTACTTATTGAATTTTATACACACATACACATTTATGGCCAAGATAACAATAAGTGTATATAACCATATCTTTATTAGTCAAATAGTAAAAGAAACCGTGGTAGGAGTCAATACACAATACAGAATTAAAAACCTTGTTACTATAGAATTAGCAGACTTGCAGCAATCCCCAGGGGTAGAAAGTACTAGAACAAAATAGCTGTGAGAAAGGAGTCTATATTTTTGCATCTCACCCATATACTCTCCCTTACCCCAGAAAATTGGGCTGATTTCTGTTTACTTACCACTAGTCCTAGTACGAGGGTGCGGACTCTCTCGCCTATCTCTGGTGAAATGTCATTGCCAAACTGCTGCAGGGTAGTAAGGAATCGTTTCAGCTTACTGAGTTGCCTGGCACCACAGGCTGGGGGCAGCTGTTGATTAGCCAGAGAAGAAGAGGAAGAAGAGGAAGGCCCATTGCTAAAGCCATTGGGCGGTGAGGGGGCACCATTCAAGGCTGTGGGTGAATGGCTTGTGCCATTAGTTACTGTTAAGAGCACAAAATCAGAAAGAAAAAATAAACTTACAGAGAAATGCACAAGGAAATTACAACCAAGTGTCCTTCCCTTTAGATCTGGTAGATCTTGTAATTTAAAAACTGTTGGGGCTTTTTTTGTAAACTGTTTTGACTTCACAGGATTACCACAGGCTCAGGTACTCTATAATAAGTGGGTCTACTCCTCACACTGCATAAGGGTATTCTGCACAGAAGCTGATTATAAATGGAGATGGCTGTAACACAGAAACAGCCCTGCCTCCCATGTGCACATATGCAAACCACCTGAAATGTTTCAAACATAGAACAATGTTTGGATGTCAGCCTTTTGTCACCAGCTTACATCAATATAATAGGACTATTGCTTTCTAAACTGCTCCCCTAAAGAAAGTGTACATTTGGTGGAGACTAAATTTATCACTGAACATTTTTAATCATGTTTTGTACACATAACTGACAGCTGTGTTTATAGAAATTGGACTTTCAAGTTTTAACCTTATACCACCCAATTAGAAGGCTATTTTCTCCTCCTCACATTTCTTAACCACTTCTTTGGGGAAAACGCAAATTTTATTAAGAAGCCAAAATGGATGTGGAAATTATCAAGGATTTATTTCAAGAAATTGAAGGGGTACATTTATCCAAATAATAGAATGGTTAGTGGTAATTCAGTAAATTCATTTCCAATAAAATTTATTTGAAAATCAAGAAGATAATCCATAAGAAATAGGCTAGAAAAATTTGCACATTTCTCACTAAAGAAAATGTCGATTTTATAATGTTAAATCAATTAATTTGACAAACTGATCTTTACCAAATTCATTTTTAAATGTAATTTTGATAAACTATCTCCAACAATAGTTTGAAGATGTTTTAAGTGCTCTATTATTCTTAAAGTTTCAGTAATAAATGGTCTCTTGTCCTAAATGAGTACCAAAGCAACCTGTCAAGAAATTATAGCTCACTAGAACCTCTCACAGGAGTCATATGACTATCACTGGGCTTGGGGTAACAACAAACGACATATAAGATGACAGGGTTACAACTTGGCACTGTTGTAGCCTCCTGCTCCTTACACATTTGGAACTGTTTTTTTAAAATGGCAGTGTGACACTGGACAAACAACCTGGGGTGTGTATTTTGCTAATCCCTTTTAAGTCCATGAATCTATTTTTGTCTGTTATTTTTTATTCATATAGATTCATGGCACATTGTCTATAAATTGTATTATTTGCAACAGATAGCATTATTTGTTTCACAAATCCTTGATGACAATTTTAACCAGGGCTTTGAGACTGATGAAAACAAAGCTATCTGCTATCCCTACTAGAATATACAGGAAAGAAAGAAAAGTTGCTATTTTGTCAGAATGTTCTGTCCTTTCCTTGGACGACACAGAAAGCAATACACTCCAGTGATTCACAATTCAAGTCCTGAGCCAAGATGGAACGGAGTAAAGGTTTTATAAAAGTCTGACAGGTTTAAGACAAGAACGATGCACCTCATTTCAGAAAGTTTTCTATGTAACTGTTGTACAGTCTTTTTTTGTGTGCCGATATTACAGTTTTATCATTTTAACCTAAAAATGTTAGATTTTAACATGATTTGGAAATAATAGAAGTAATATTAGAAGATCAGAAGTAACCTAGAAATAATTACAGCATATTAACATGTTCCAAGTGAAAATGAATAAACTAAAATAAGGAGCACCACATAAGTCTAATTAAAAGTTATAGTTGTAACAACTGGTGTTACGACCAAATGTAGTGTTCTTCATTCGCTGACATCATAACAGGCTACAACTTTGAAGCAATCACGAAAAGGGAAGTAGGTATTGGCAATCATACAAATTATATCTAAGATATGACACGTCTGTGCTCAGTAACTACTCACTGGCAAACAAATGATTTTTTTTTTTGCTTCATTTCTGCACAATCATTGATGCTGGATCTTCTTTTCCCTTAATTTTTATTTGCAGAAAAAAAATTAATTTAAACTTCAAAATGAAAACAGGAAATGCAGAAATTCCTACTCACATGTTGTCGGTGTGAATGAACTAGTTCTTGGGGCTCCTTGAGTGGTTGGGGGAGGTGGCATAGTGGGAGGAGTCAGCCTGGACGGAGTCTTCACATCCACAGGTGAGTCTGGCATTGTGGAGTGCTTCTCAGTCTGATCTGGAAGATGCCACCATGAACATGTTACTTTCCTCCTTAAGCACCTCCGTTTTTTAAGTGGGGTTCATCTTTTTTAAAAGCAAGTAAACAGAAGAAATCTAACATCTTCTATCAATAAAACAGGCTTATCTACTAAAGTTTAAATAAGGACTTTATCATCCAAACCCTATTCAAGACAGTGTAGCCCAGATGGCAGGACCTCATTTGTAGCTGGGTTATTTTACATCCTATTGTTATTTTTGGCTGGGGCAGACGTTAACTTGGTAGTGTTATATGCAAGAGCACAACTTCACTCAAAGCTGAAGCCAACATTAGTAAGAGGTAAAAAATAGGTGAGAAAGTAGGATGGTAATGGACCCCTCAGACAGCTCAGAAATAACACAAATCTGAAGCTCTGTTGTACAGGTAGGATACAGTTAGGAGCCAGTGTTTGGTGATTTTTGTAACACCTGCCATCATCCCATGTCCATGCTTAGTTTTCTGGCCTGTTAGATGAAGCAGGTTATGTCTCCTCAAAATTGAAGTGAAACACACCTTTCACTTCAATTTTTTTCTGCCGTGTTTGAAAAATCACCGCTATGTAAATGCCATATATCACACAATGATATTATTTACTTAGAATTTGTGAGTTTAGGACCAACCACTTTAAAAACATGAGACCAATATTTCAATTAATATTCTCAGGCAAAGTGAGAATGGGAAAGTACCAAACTGAGACCTAAAAAGAACTAAAGACCTTCCTTATATTTTTCATGATTAAGGTGACAGATGTGGAGAAATTTCCTGATTACCCATTAATGAACATGTTTTCTACGAAGTATCCTTTTCCTTTGAAATTTTGAACTTTTTTCCCTCAATCTAATCTCTTTATCAAATCTTCAGTTAAAAAATAGTTTTTGTTTATTTCTTAGATCCAATTTTCCATAATTATGTACACATATGCATACACACACACATATACATACCCCCAACATGTCTGAGATGCCTCTTGCAGCCTTAGACACAAATATTTTACACTTGGACTTTTTGAAAAGTAAAGTAACAGACTATTAATAAAGAATGGATCTTTTAAAACATTATAATAATCATAGGGGTATGGAGTTAATTATTCAAAATTACTTAAAAGTCAATTATTAAAAGAAAATGAAAAGCCAAAATTACTACTACGATAATTCCAAATCTACCTCACCTTTATTCAAAGAAGTTTCATAAGATTTGGATTGTAATAGAATACAATATTTGAAAGTTGAAATAATGTGGATACCATATTAGGCAAGTTGTAACAAAAGAATGAAAATCATTATCATTCTAATAAGAGCATTTTGAAAGATGATCTAGTTAACAGTATCAGGGTCTCTATTTGTTAATCTCTAACTGCTAATTGAATAACAATGAATGTCCCTGTAGTGAATAAATGTTCTGAGTGAGATGATAGTAAAGATACAGAGGAATATTTCTGCCTTTGTCTTATTGCTAAAAATTGTCTTCATATTGCTATTCTAGATAATTTAAAAAACAGATCATTAAAAACCAGTAACAGTAAATCACTTAGTCTAGAAAAACACAGAAGTTAGGCAGGTTTAAAACTACTTCAATAGTTAAATTAATTGCACAATCTACTCACCTCAACCAACCTCAGCAACAAGAGACTAAATAGCTTTCCGCTTATGTTACAGCTGAGGGAAGAGGTAGAGCGGCAAATACAAGCCTCCCTAAATAAAGGCAAATATTTCTGTCATGCCAAGGAAGGAGGGATAAAGGGAAGCTTGCCAGAGTCGGCTGGGAGATAACAGTGGGAACTGCTGGTCCATCTGGTTTTCATTCTGCTAACACTCAACGGAACTGTTAGAGAAGCCAATCCAGATACACAGATTGAAGCACGCTGTTGCACAGACAGAGAAAAGGAAGAGCAAGATGGGGGTGGAGAAGTGGGAATAATGAAAAAAATAAATAAAGTAGTAGAAGGAAAAGAGAAGAAAGAAAGACCAAAACAGGGAGCAAAGAGCCTGAAGGGAGAGAAATTTACCCTGGACAGATTCGTTTACCCCAGGAGCTAAAAGCTGAGCTCTAGAAAACACGGCCCCCACCTTACTTACCTTGATTTGGTTCTTGAACAATACCTGAACTTGAAACCGTGTATCTTAAACCCATTTTTCTTTATTTTTTAAAAAATAGCCCACATTAAGAAAAAAAGAATAAACTATAAAGTTAACAATGGGTTTCCTTTTCAAATTTCAGATAATCTTTGTATTTCTGTCTTCATCTGTCCAATTATAGGAAGATTTTTGATACATCATTATTTTCATTTGAAAATATTCTGAATATGTGTCTTGGTCCACATTTGTAACATAATTCCTATCCAAAAAAAAATCATTAATAAGGAGAAGGAGAAGGAGAAGGAGAAGCAGATAAATGGTTTTAAATTCTTGAAATGTCATCTATATTTTAAGAACAATAACAACTGAGCCAACGCATAGCAAACCACCACAACTTCTAACAGGAATATATACATTCTAACTGGGATATATATAGATATTTAGGATTTTGAAATTAGCCAAATTTCTAAGATGGTTACCTTTCTCTGATCAACTTGAGCTCCAACGCAGAGGTCCTACAAACTTAGACAAAGTGAGACATATGTAACTCATTCTGTGCTATTTAGTACAATCAATCCAGGATGGAGAGAGATGGTGAAATAACCAGCCAGGCCTAACCCTTACACACACAAAAAGTCTCTGGAGTAGAAATATTTCAGATAAATTCAGAAAATGTGTTTCAAGTATGCTGAGTTCTGTTGCATTTGTTCTGAATTATTTAAAAAACTTTTTTGAAAAATTTATTTTTGAAACTTTTATAGCAAACAACAGAAAAGCTGATTTAACCACAGAAGCATTTCACTCTATTTCAAATTAGAGGATAAAGTAAAACCAATATTAAGTAATAATACTTCTCATGCAATTTTTAAGTTCATGAAAATTATACTGTCCTTGTACATAACTTCCAATTTTAATTACTGTTGGAGAATACTGAAACTTATTAAAAGATTGACACAAAATGATAAAACAAAAGAGGAAAGAAAAACAATTTGTATTAGACCAGGAAGGTATGTATAATCAGAAGAAATGACTTTACCTCTACCTTAATGATTCACACCACTTCTAAACAAGATACTCCGTATGTGGTGACATTTCAACTCACATGGCAAACATCCAACACATATGTACCAAAGATGGCTGATGCATGGAAGAAAGTGTGCCAGTTATAGATACATTACTGATGCCATTTCAATATCCAATTCAGTGTCAGGGCCTTCTAGATGTGGTATATTTTCCAATTCTATTTTTTTTAAGTAAAAAGAAAAGGTATGACATAATCTGCCATGGCACTTATTTTACTTTTAGTTAGTTGAAATAGTTCCAGACATATTTTTAAGGTATAAAGAATAAGCACTCTACATTTTCCTTGTTTATATAACATTCTAGATCTGATTAGTGTAAAAAGACAGAAAGTATTGTACGTCTTTTTCTATCAGAGTTGATCATGTCAATTATAATAGAAGAAATATCTATGCTTCAGAGGTGTTATGGATTGAAGAGCATCTGGGTCAATTAGTTAATCCAGAGTTAGTCTTATTTGAATAAGCGTTAGTTAAGGAAGCTAGAAGGTATGCACTAAAGAGGATTAAGCCCAAGTGGAACAGAGGTACTACTAATGAAAAGAAGACAGGGAGGAACAAAACTGGGTACAGCATTTTATTTTTATTTCTCTGTTAAATATGGCAAACATAGTTCTGACAACAGAGTCATTTAGTGGCTCCAATGTCTGATGTTACAGTAGACTGTTGAAGAAAGACTAGAATGGTGGCCATCCAGCCTCCACAGTGCTACCATCTAATTTCCCTGGTGAGCACTTCTGGTAATGTTCATTCCTTCTCAGAACCCTTCGACAATGCATGAAAATAAAAGTCAAATACTAACATTTTAAACACAATGAAATTGTACAGTGAAAGGATATTTGGCATAATAGGAGAATTTCTAGGTTTCAAATGTAGATTCTCTCAATAATTAGTAGTGAACCCTTAGGCAAAGTAGTCATCTGGAGCCTCAGTCTCTTATAAAAAGAATGGGGATACAATCATTGCTACCTTATCAGGACCTTAGCACAGTGCCTGCTCATATTGGCCACCAACACGTGTGAGCTCCATTCTCTTGTGTCTTTCTCTACCTGATCCATTCACAGCTTTATTTCCAGTGTCTTTCCCCAGAGTCTATGCTGTATCTATACAGGGAAGCTTGGTATTTCCTGGCTTTTCTGCCTCTTTTTGTGCTGCTGTTCCCTTCATCTAAAAGGACCTGTCTCATCTTATACATTTTTCACTACTTCATCCTCTTATAGCTTTCTCCAGTACCCCAGGCACCAACCACATCATGCTTCCTCTGCCTTCTTTTATCATTTATGACAGCCTATCTGTATGGTAGTTATGTATGTGTATGTGTATTATACACCCAAAGACACAAATCAGTGAAAATAGTAAGCAACTTGATCGCATTTTTTCAAATACCTCCTTAATGCGTTTAAAAATAAATGTAATCATAAGAAGGATAGTTACATTCCTAACTTTTACAAATTCATTTCCTGTATCATAGTCAATTTAAAGGTATCAACCATAATTTCATGGCAAAAGACAAACACACAATCATCAGTAGCGTATAAGTACATAATGAGAGAATGGAATGTAGGTAATGTGGGAAAATACTGGAGATCTAAAATTCAGTTCAACTCTGCAACTAATTTATTATGTGGTTTAAAGCAAGTGTAAAAATGACTTGTTGTTACCTCATGTCTTATAGGTATTTTATGAAGATTACTATTGCTGAAACACCAATCTGACCTTATCAATCCCCTGATTTAATTTTTTCAGTGTCCCATTGTCCCCAGGATGAAATATAGAATAAAATATAAGGTCTGTAGCTTAGTTATGCATTGACACTGTTGAGTTCCTACTCAGTAGCCCTTCTCCCCTCTTCCTTGCTGGAGAGCCCTGATCTGATTCAGGTAGACAATTCTTGGGGGTCAGATCCTCCTTGTTTATTACATTCATCAGGTTATCATGTTCCCCTTGTCAGCAACAGGTATTACAGGTGAGTGTTGGGCTATAATTCAGGACAGGGTCATGAAAGGAAGTCTACGGAAGAGGCTCTAAGGAAAACTTCCTCACTTTCTAAACAGAAACCCAAGAAGGAAATAGTCCCTTTTCTTCTGATAGGGACTTTTGCATCTGTAAGTAATTCCTTCATTTCACTTCTTTGGAGTCTGGTTTTCTTATCTATAAGATTAAGCATCTTGGATTACATGACCTCAAGGATCTTTTGTGAAAATTAATATTCTCTGGTTTCTTTCCACCGATGTGTCTTATGATCATCTCAAACACAAAGAAGACTACCCAGAGAACATATCTGACAATAAAGTGACCATAAATAAAATTATTTTGAATTTGGTGAATACAACCAGACTTTCTCTGTTCACCTAAATTATTATGTCCACAAGTATATGTCTGCGTAGATTCTTTTTCCAATAAACATTAAAATTGACATGTACCTCTTATTTTCAAATACACTTTCAATCCTCATTACTAAATCATCATCAATGATTTACTTATAAAATAGCCATACCAATGTCCAATTGTCCCTGTATAGTTATCATCAAAAGACTCACTTTCACAGCCCAGATTCTCAAAAGAGTAATCTACACTCACTTTTCCTGCTTCCACATTTCCCATTCCATCTTACTCATACTTATAGTAAACACTAATGAGACTGCCTAGAAAGTTTCCCTCCTCATACTAGGACCTGCTATACCCTCTAATCTCAGAAATATCTTGGGAGTCACCACGTTCTTTCATAACCTTAGTGTCTGACCCAGGCACAATATCTAGTCCAAGATGGGTGATCTCAGCCATTCCCCAAGATTTTTATCTTCAGAACTGAAGAAAGAAAACAATCCTACTCCAGAGGTATAAGACTGGACTGTCTATTATCGTCTTTTAGTCTAGCAAGCATGCCTGCAGTGCAAAAGAAGGCAACTAATAGGCAGAAAGAAACAAAGAAAAGAAATGGCAAGACATTATCCTGACAGAACTAAGTTTCTCATCCTAGGTGCTAGTTGCATCTCTAAAATTCCTATAATTTGTATCTTCCAAACCGTGTACAGATCCTAGTCAATCAATCCCTCCTTTGCCTAAAACCTAGTTTGAGCTGACTTTTCACTTGAAACCAAAGAATCCAGACTAAAATAAATAGTGCTTGAATGTAGCATCAAGGTATCCTAACTCCCACTGAAATTCTTCTCAGTTGTCTCTTTATTATTAATCCAAACCTGACACTGTTTACCACTTCCTCCTTCTTGAAACATTAGTATCCTCGGGATTCTATCATTCAAACACTCTCATTTTTCTCAGGCCTTTCTGGCTTCTCCTTCTCTGTCTTTCTTAATGGCTCACCTTTCTCCATCTGTGATAACTACAAGTATTTCCCCCAATGTTCCTTGATAATTCCTCTTTAAATTTTTATTCTACACCTTTTCCTTAGTGACTTTATTTGTGGTGTGATAGTCACACCATAGCCATTATTATGTGGATGACTTTACTCTAGACCTAACATTCCATTCCAAGTTCTAGACCCAAACATCCAGAGGTCTACTCTTTTCAACAGCCTAAATTCAAACCCTCATCATCTATCATCTCTCACCTGGCCTATTCAACAACCCACTAAATGACTCACTACCCAGTACTATTTGTCTCTATCCATCTGCAAATTACAGTCATTTTACTACATATGCCAAGGATGTGATCAGAGATCTTGCCCCTTTCCTCTTAGTAATCCTCAAAGACCTTTTATAATGTTAACCATAAAGTCTTGGTACTTTAATAGGACACAGAAAGACTTTTATGACCCATCTGGCTCCTGACACTGTTCCAGACCCATCTTCATTTCTCCCACCCACTGCCATCCCCACCTCTGAACTCCATACTGAATTACTGTAGCTCTCTAAATGCCCCTGGGTCACTCTCAGGCTTCCATCACATTACATCCTTTTCCTAGAATACTCTTTACCCAACCAATGCCTGGTTAAGTACATCATTCCTTTAGAACTCCATTCAGGTATCACTTTGGCCAGAACTCTTTTGCAGACAGCCCTTCCACCCCCAGCTGGCCCAGACTGTCCCATATTCCCATTACATTGTTGAGTTCCCTCTTACAGCACTGATCACACTGTATTTAGAACCAAGGTCAGTCTCTCCACTAGCCCATAATATACGTAAAGGCAATGGTGACATCTTACTTGTTTTTATATTCCCAGCACTTTTCACAGTGCCTGACACATAGAAGGTGCTCAATAAATTTAGTATTTTAAATGAATAGATATTACTATAATGTCATAAAGCATGCCTATAGTCACAACTTTGAGACTTCAGAACTTGAAGAGACATGACATATTTAACTTAAGATAAAATCATCTACCTATCTTTTTACTATCATCCTAAAAGAATCCTAAAAAGAATTTCTACACTCTGAAAATATTAAGTACCCAAAGATAAATCTAGAAAAACACTAGTAAATTATTGAATTCACCAGTTTTAAAATACCTTTCAGTAATCACAACATATTTCCTAAGACCTTTTATAATATTAGAAAAAAAGGCGTTATAAGGCAATTTATACACATATGACTTAAAGCACCCTTTTTTACAATAAGAATATCAGAGTAGTCATAAATATGCACATTCAAAACAAAGAGAAAAGCATATTATGAACCAAAACACAATTTCTTCCACACATAGTTTTTCTGTTAATTGTCTATGGATGGTGGGATAACAGGTTATTCTGTAGTTTCTTCTTGTTATTTTTCTCTTTTATGTAAATGTTCTACAATGACCATGTTTTATTTTTACAAGCAAAAAACATACAAAAAAAAACAACACATATTAGGATGAATCACCTAAAATCAAGCATTAGGCACTGTATCAAATGCTCTGCATGCTTTATCTCATTTTAAATCTCACCATGAAAAGGTACTACTAATTTTCCCATCTTATGTAAGAAAACTGAAGCCCAGAGGAGTTGAATAATTTGTCTAAGTTTACAAGCCAGAACTTATTCCAGGCCTTCTCAGAGTTTATTATCATCTAAAACTAATGTTATTTTATACATGATCTGGAAAACGGAAATAAAGCAAATTCAGTAAGTGTTCAATCTAGAGTTAGCATTATCCTAGAAGTGCACCTTCCAATACTACTGTACTAGCCACATGTGAACATTGACATTTTAATTCATTAAAGTTAAATTCAGTTTCCTCAGTCACACTAGCCACATTCAAGTGCTCAACAGCCGTGGCTGTATGGCTACAGAGTTGTAGCTGATGGCTACTGTATCAGAAAGCTCAGTTACAGAACATTTCTGTCATCACAAAAGGACAGCACCATACATGAATGGCTCTGAAATTCTATACTAGAAATAATGGGGGCGGACACGTGGTTCAGGTGGTTGGAACACGGTGCTCCTAACGCCAAGGTCAATGGTTCATTCCCACATGGACCAGTGAGCTGTGCCCTCTACAGCTAAGACTGTGAACAACTCTCCGTGGAGCTGGGCTGCTGTGAACAGCTGGTAGTGTGTGCTGACGTGTGCTACCGTGAGCAAGGCTGGCCTGCAGCCCACGAGAGCTGCTGTGGGTGGCTGAACAACGACCGCCTCAGCCCAGTGGAGCGTAAGGCTCATACTAGTCATGGGCCAGGATGCTGCACCCTACAACTTGACTGAGAAACAATAGGTTAAAAACTTGAGGGGATGGGGGCAAAAAAAATAAGAATGACTCCACGGCAGGAGTCCATGGAGATGACAACACAATCTGAAAGGGTGGGAATAAGGAGGGAGGAGGTGTGCCTTTGGCTTCAACCTAAATACCATTCTTGTTTATAGATTGGGCTTCTGCATATTCATTTAATAGTTAAGAGGTAGAAAAAATAAAAGTCTGAAACCCAATGATTGACTAAGATAAGTGAGCTCTGAGCTCTGAAGAAGCAGGAGAATAAGACACGCTCAGTCTAGGTAATTAGTAAACATGGGGTAACTACACTAATGAGAACAAGGCCAGGTAGTGAACAAGGCCAGGGGCTTAGTCCTGGAATGAGCCAGTCAGCAGCGAGGGCAGCAGCTGGTCTGTAATCAGAAATGACAGCCTGAAGCATAACTTCATGCCTTGAAAGAGCATGAACTTGAGTTAAGATTTGGGCAAAAGAATGAGGCAAATCCATACTAATCCATTACTATTTCTTGAAAAATAACTTCAAAAATGTTTGAGTCATCTCTGTATAGGGACAATAATAGGAAATTTCCTTCCCTTCTTCTATAAAACTTATCAGCTAGTACTTGACACATTTATCTTGTTTTCGAATGTCCCCCAACCACAATGTCAGCTTCATGAAGACAGGAATTTCTACCTGTTTCATTAACTTCAGCTGCCACAGCATTTAGAAGAGTACTTGGAATACCGGTAGCAGGCATTTTATTAGGTTGGTGCAAAAGTAATTGCGGTTTAAAAGGTTAAAAATAATTGCAAAAACCGCAATTACTTTTGCACCAACCTATTATAAAGATTTATTGAATGAGTGAATGAAGAAAGTAAGAAAGAAACAAGGAAAACTAGATTATGACAAAATAGCCAAACATTGGTAACTCTATGGTTGCTACCTAGAAGGGGACAAGGGATGACTAAGGCAGACAGGATAAAGGCTGAAAGCACACACCCACTTAAATGGAGATAGGAATGCTAAGAAGTATAAGTAGGAAATAATCTAAACCAATTTTCTCACTTTTTGACAAAGATGACTTGTAGTCCACCATGAGAAAGCACTATAAACATTAACAAGTACCCAAATGGTGGTTCTAGCTAGAAAAATCGATTAGTAATTTCATAAAGTTTGGAAAGGACAGCTAGTCATATGAATACTGGTGCACTCCAGGCATTACTTGTATATGCCAGTTTCTTAGAAATGTCATCTCGCCCACAGTGGTTATCACTTTTACTCCAGTGATCCCTGCTTCTGAGTCTAATAACCACCTCCTGGAGATGGCTCTCGAAAGCCACCAAGGGGGTACTGAGAGTCCTTTCCCCTCACACTTCAATCTATTTACCATACAACAGATGGAATAATTTTGTCAAACACAAATGTATTCAGTGGGATCTAATTACCCCACTTCAACAAGCACAGTTCCACATTTATCTGCTTTATGCACTAGTGTTCTGTTTAAGATTTCCTTTGAAAAACAGGGTCTCCTGTTTAAGAAAGAAAAGTTTGAAAGCCCTGGCACAGGCAATCAACAAATGTTCACTGAATGGCTGTGATAAAAATACTAAGGAAAAACTGAACCACCCAAATAAACACAAAAGTAACTCCTGCTTGTGGGAAGAGCAGAAAAAGACACAGGCACCGCCAAGAGCCCATAAATTGAACATAAGCATCTATGTAACACCCTGCAGTCCAAATGGCAGACTATTCCAGAAGATTAAAACAAAAAACAAACCAAAAAAACCCCAAGAACATTAGATAGTGATCTAAACCATTTATAGTCTTTAAGTACAATTTTTACTCCAATAATATTTATTTGCCAACGATAACGAAAGGCTACAAAGAAGGCTAAGAGAGCTACTACAGAAAAATGGTAGCGTACACATCCAATGCAGTTATGGTCATTTGGATAAGAGTCAGTAAATCAAGTCAGGAAAATATGAAGGTGCACAGGGTATGTACATGTGGCTAAATCACAGACAAGCAAATAGCAGGAGCTCAAATGAATACTGAATTTAATTGAATATACTCTTTCAAAAACAGCCAACCAGTACAATTAGTTTAGATTTCACATTATAGGCAATGGGAAAGCACAGAGACTATTTAGGCAGCTGAATTATATGCTGATTAGATACGTATGAAACAGAGAACAAGTAAGGTAAGAAAGGTCAGAGGGCAGAAGTACTGGACAGCAATAGTGTATGCAAGAAATGATGCAGGCATCCAGCATGGAGGTGGGTCTAAAAAAGGAGAGCTTCAGGAGACATTTTAAAAGTTTGTCAAAATCACAGAGCTTGGTAACAAAATAAGACAAACTTTGTAGGAATAAGTAGGAATCTAGAAGTGCATGGTGACGTCAAAAAGCAAAATCAAAACACAACAGGAAGAATAATTTGGAAAAAAAAGCAGGATAAGCTCAGTTAAATCACAGTGACTTAGAGATGTCCCTGCCACACTCTGTTGCTCATACATAAAACATCCTGTTATCTTCTTGTCCCACATGTGCCACCAACAAATTTTTCTACCTCCTAAGTGTGCTTCTCCATTCCCATCACCACCTTGATGTACCACCATCTTTCACGTGGACTTTTTCAGGAGATAATCTTCACAATCGCTCTCCTCACACTGCAATCTATTTACCATATAACAGATGGAATAATCTTGTCAAACACAGATGTATTCACTCATTTAAAATAAAGCATTTATTCAAAAATATATGAGCCATCTACAAAGTGCCATGTACTATTTTAGACAGGAGGGACAAGACAATGAACACAACAGAAAATCACTGCCCTCAAAAACTTTACATTCTAATGATGGGATCAAGTTACTCCCCTATTTAAAGTGTTTCAATGGTTTGCCATCACTCTTAGGGTAAAATCCAAAACCCTTTAAATGAACTACAACCTAGATAGATTTAGTATCTGCTTACCTCTCCCACCTCATATCTCATTTGTTTAATCAGTTGCAAGCTTCATCTCACTTCAGGGACTTGCACTCAGTCTGGAAAATCCATGTTAGTTCAAATTCACTTACTCCATGATGTCCTTGATCCCTCCCCCATCCTCTGCTATAAGTTCTATTGTATCACCTAATTTTTCTTTACAGGGCTTACTGAAACTGTTGTGAATAATTGTATAATTACTGGTTTGTCTAACATCCCCTACTAGACAGTAAAATGCTCTGTAATGGCAAGGAGCATGTATCATATCATATATCATATCATATATCATATCATATCATATCATATCATATCATATATTATATCATGTATCAACTCAGTCCCAGAATTATCACGGTGCCAAGAACCTGGTACCAATAAATAGTGAGTAAAGGAATTTTCTCTTTAAAAATAAACATTTGGAGGTACAAGTAGAGCAATTGCATTCCTTATTTCCCTTAAAAGTTAGGATTTCAAATTTTCTTCAGTGATAGAAATAATAAAATAATGGTGATAATAATGAAACCACTCTCATATTTATACTTCATTCCCATGACATGGGGCTTCAACGCACACCATTCCACTCAAATCACCCCAGAAAAGGTACAAACTCATTTGTGGTTAATCCAAAAGGTATCGGTCAATCTTCGTCTTGCTTATGACAAGGTGTGATCAAAAACTATGGTGAATGTTTAAATAAAATAATTTATTACAGTAAAAGACACATTGCCATTAATCCCCCTCAAAATACTCCCCCTTGCTTTGAACACACTTATCCCATTGTTCTTGCTACTTTCTGAAGCAGTTCTGGGAGTCCTCTTTCATGAGTGTCTTTATTTCATCCTCCATCACGACAGTGCTCCCTCTCACACATCATTTCTGGTACTGCAATTTCTGTTAAATAAAAACATTACAGGAGGCAGATGGGTGGCTCAGTTGGTTAGAGTGTGAGCTCTGGGCAACAAGGCTGCCAGTTCGATTCCCACATGAGCCAGCGAGCTGCGCCCTCCGCAACGAGAATGAAGACAATGAGCTGAAGCTGAGCTGCCACTGAGCACCCAGCGGCTGGATGGCTGAGTTGGTTAGAGCACGTGTTCTCAACCACAAGGTTGCTGGTTCGACTACCGCAAGGGATGGGCTGTGCCTCTGCAACTAAAAACGTCAACTGGACTTGGAGCTGAGCTGCGCACTCCACAACTAAGATTGAAAGGACAACAACTTGACTTAGATGGAGCTGATGGCTCCTGGGGGAAAAACACACACACTTTTCCCCAATAAAAAATGTCGTGGAAATACACACTGTTCCCCAATAATGTCCTGTAAAAAAGAAATAGTAAAAAACATTACAGTGTGTCCTCATCTACCTTTTTCACCAGTGGATGAGGTGAAACTTCTGGCTCTTCCCCAAAGTCAAAATGACCATGAAAGGAAAACATTTTGAAATGATTCAGGATATCGAGGCAGCCACGACAGCACAACTAAAAAAAACTTACAGGGGACGTCATAGCAATGACTGCAGCAAGATGGTCTTGAGTTCTCCTCTGGAACTTACCACAAATTGAACATCTATAACCCATCAAAGGACCCTCTGCTCATCACACAGAACAGCTAAGAGACTCATAGAAGTATTATTTGAAGGTGGACAAATTGGGCGAGCAGGGGAAGAGGGAAGGGAGCGGAGTGGAGACTGCAGCCTGCATCCATGGCTGAGACGGAGGGGATCCCAGGACAAAACAGAGACCACAAGAGCCTGGAAGTGGGCTCTTTCCCTGTGTTCCACAGCTGATCTCTCCTGTGTCCCACAGCTGATCTCTCCGGCCTAGAGAGCATCATATCCAGCATTTGAGGCAATAACCTCAGCTGAGCCCTAGGTCTGAAAAAGGACTTAAACCCATACGTGGGCCCCTCACCCACTGACCCAATCCTACCCCTGCCCTTCCAGAGACTCAAGCTGGCCCCTGAACTGAGGAGTAGTGTCCGATTACAGAGGAGCCCTAGTGCTTAGGATCTGGGAAGACCCAGTTTGCAGCTCTGACCCCGGGAACAGGCTGGGAAGAGTGTGATACAGATGGGCTGGGAGAGCAAAGACTCCCTCATCCTGAGCCCGCAACTTTTCTGGCCTCCCTAGGGCAGGGCAATTACAATTGCGGAGACATTCCCAGGGGTCAGCAGTAGGCGGTAGACTTAGCTCTGGGCTTTCAGCAGCTCAGAAATCTTCCGCCTTTCACACACATGCGCGCGCGCGCACACACGCACACACAGAAGAAGTGCCCTAAGACTCAGGAGACCTGGGCACAGGGCTGGTTGTGTTACTCTCTGAGCATATGTGCAGGCAAGAACAGAAATTGCACTGACTGTGTAAAAACTACCATCCAGACCCCATAGCTCCACTCATCTAAAACTGCAGTACCAGGGTCACTCTGGGTACCAGGTGAGGTGACCGGCTCTACCTGCACAAGACACAGAGACTTTTTGGTACAGCAGAGGACAACCTGGAGATTACTTGGTGGGCTTAAGCCAAGACTTGCGCTGCTTTTTTTGTTTTGTTTCGTTTTTATACCTGTCATATTTTTGCCTGTGTTAAGTGTGGGTTATCGGTTGTTTTTACATGTGAATGTATTTGGTTTTTTCTTTGTTGTTGTTGTTGTTGTTGTGCTTGGTGATTTGCTTTGTTCTGAAATTGCCCTACACCAGGGCCCACCTCAAGAGGCACAAGATTCAACACACCCAGAGGAAAACTCAAGACCAAACCAGAGTATTACTGGGTTTGACTTACAAGTGACACACCCAGAGGGAATTCTCTACATGCACAAAAGCCCATCGGGGCCAAACCTCATTTGAGTGGTCAACCCTCATGCAGCAGAACATCCAATGTGGGCAGAGTCAAGTCTCACAACTAGTCAGCCTAGAAGTCACTCCCACCTACTGACAAAAGAAAAGCAATTAAAGATCAACTTCAATAGGACAATCACAAAACACAAGGGTCACTTTTGGAGCACATGCACAGGAGAAGAAGGAAGTGGTGCAAGTCAAATATAAAGGGAATATACTACATGAGATAACCCAGCAAAAACCAAGAACCCTAGGGGATCTACCTAATATATTGAAGCAAACACAGAGAGTCAGCCAGAATGGGGAAACAAAGAAACACGTCCCAAATAAAAAAAAAAAAACAGAAGAAACCTCCATAATTAGAACCAAATGAAATAGAAGTAACCAACCTATCAGAGACAGAGTTCAGAACACTGATGATAAGAATGTTCAGGGAGCTTAGTGACAACATAAAGAAGGACAGAGAAATAATGAACAACCAGTTAGAACTAAAGACTACAATAACTGAAATAAACAACACACTTGAAGGAATTACCAGCAAGTTAGATGAAGCATAGGATCGAATCAGTGACTTAAAGTCAAGTTAGCAGAGATCACCCAAACGGAACAACAAGAAGAAAAAAGAATAAAAAACAATGAAAATGGTTTAAGAGACCTCTGGGATAACATCAAGCACAATAACATGCGCATCATAGGAATACTAGAAGGTGAAGAGAGGAAGCAAGGGATTGAGAACATATTTGAAGTAATAATGTCCGAAAACTTCCCTAAACTGGTGAAGGAAACTGACAAGCCCTGGAAGTGCAGAGAGTTCCAACCAGGATGAACCCAAACAGGTCCACACCAAGACACATTATAGTTAAAATGGCAAAGGTTAAAGACAAAGAGAGAATCCTAAAAGCAGCAAGAGAAAGACAGAGGGTTACATACAAGGGAACTCCCATAAGACTATCAAATGACTTTTCTACAGAAACATCGCAGGCCAGGAGGGAGTGGCAGGAGATACTCAAAGTGATGGAAAACAAAGGCCTACAACCTAGGTTACTTTATCCACCAAGGCTATTATTTAAAATTGAGGAGAGATAAAGAGCTTCCAAGAAAAGAATAAGTTAAAGGAATTTATTACCATCAAACCATCATTGCACGAAATATTAAAAGGGCTTCTATAAACAGAAGAAAGATGAAAACAATCTAACTAGAAATTTTAAAAATGGCAATAACTATGTACCTATCAATAATCACTTTATATGTAAATGGATTAAACACTCCAATCAAAAGACATAGGGTGGCTTTGTGGATAAGAAAGCAAAACCCTTGTATATGCTGTATACAAGAGACTCACCTCAGATCAAAAGACACACACAGGCTGAAAGTGTAAGGGTTGGAGAAAGATATTTCATGCAAATGGAAATGAGAAAAAAGCCGGAGTTGCAATACATAAATCTGACAAAGTAAACTTTAAAATGAAGAATATATTAAAAGACAAAGATGGCACTATATAATATTAAAGGGATAAATCCAACAAGAGAACATAATCCTAGTAAACAACTATGCACCCAACATAGGAGCACCTAAGTATATAAAACAGATATTGACTGACATAAAGACAGAGATCAACAGTAATACTACGATAGTAGGGGACTCCAACACACTTCTGACAACAAGGGACAGGTCTTCCGAACAGAAAATCAATATGGATACAACAGCCTTAAATGACACATTACATCACTTAGATTTAAACGATATTTTTAGAGCATTTCACCCCAAAGCTTCAGAATACACGTTCTTCTCAAGTGCACATGGAACGTTTACCAAGATAGACCACATGTTAGGCCACAAAACAAGTCTTGATACATTTAAGAAAATTAAAATCATACCAACTATCTTCTCTGAACACAGTGCTATGAAATTAGAAATCAACTACAGGAAAAAAACTGGAAGACACACAAATACATGGAGGTGGAATAACATGTTACTAAATAATGAATGGGTCAGCCATGAGATCAAGGAAGAAATCAAAAGATATCTCAAGACAAATGAAAATGAAAACACGACGAACCAAACTCCATGGGATGTAGCGAAAGCAGTCCTAAGAGGAATATTCATAGCATTGCAGACCTACCTAAAGAAACAAGAAAAATAACTAATCAGCAGTCTATCTTCAAACTCAAGGGATCTAGAAAAAGAACAGCAAAATAAGCCCAGAGGAAGTACAAAGAAGGAGATAATAAAGATCAGAGTGGAAATCAATGAAATAGAAACCAGAAAAAAAAACCCCACAAAATGTCACTGAATCCAAGAGTTGGTTTTTAGAAAAGATATACAAACTTGACAAACCTTTAGCCACACTCATCAAAAAAAAAACGAGGACCCAAATTAATAAAATCAGAAATGAAAGAGGAGAAGTGACAACAAACACTACAGAAATACAAAAAATTTTAAGAAATTACTATGAAATGGACAATTTTCTAGACGCATACAAACTTCCAAGGTTAACTCAAGAAGAAACGGAAAACCTGAATACACTGATTACCACCAGGAAAATTGAATCAGTAATCAACAATCTCCCAACAAACAAAAGCCCTGGACCAGATGGCTTTACAGGTGAATTTTACAAAACATTCAAAAAAGAATTATTACCTATTCTCCTCAAGCTCGTCCAAAAAATCCAGAAGGAGGGAAGGCTCCCAAGCACTTTTTATGAGGCCACCATCACCCTGATCCCAAAATCAAACAAAGACACTTCCAAAAAGGAAAACTACAGGCCAATACCGCTAATGAACATAGATGCAAAAATCCTCAACAAAATATTAGCGAACAGAATTCATCAATACATTAAAAGATCATACACCATGATCAAGTGGGAATCATCCCTGGTATGCAAGGGTGGTTCAACATCTGCAAATCAATTAATGTAATACACTACATTAACAAAATGAAAAACAAAAATCATACGATCATATCAATAGATGCAGAAAAAGCATTTGACAAAATCCAGCAGCCATTTATGATAAAAACCCTTAAGAAAGTGGGCATAGTGGGATCGTATCTCAACAAAATAAATGTCATACATGATAAACCCACAATCAACATCATACTCAATGTGGAAAAGCTAAGACTATTCCCTTTAAGATCAGGAACAAGGCAAGATTGCCCACTTTCTACACTTCTATTCAACATAGTGTTGGAAGTTCTAGCTACAGCAATCAGACAAGAAAAAGAACTAAAAGGCATCCAAATTGGTAAGGAGGAAGTAAAATTGTCATTATATGCAGTTGACATGATATAGAAAACCCTAAAGACTCCACCAAGAAACTATTAGAGCTGATAGATGAATTTAGTAAAGTAGCAGGATACAAAATTAATATTCAGAAATCAGTTGCATTTCTATGTACCAATAATAAAATATCAGAAGGAGATATAGAGAAAACAATCCCATTTACAATTGCTTCAAAGACTATAAAATACCTGGGAATAAATTTAACCAAAGTAGTAAAAGATCAATACTCAGAAAATTATAAGACACTGAAGAAAGAAATTAAAGAAGATACAAACAGATGGAAACACACACCATGTTCATGGATAGGAAGAATTAATATATTTAAAATGTCCATACTGCCTAAGGCAATATACATATTCAACGCAATTCCTATCAAACTACCAATGACGTTTTTCACAGAAATAGGACATACAATCCTGAAATTTATATGGAACCATAAAAGACCCCGGATAGCCTCGGCAATCTTGTGAAATAAGAACAAAGTGGGAGGTATAATGATACATGACATCAAATTATACTACAAGGCTACAATAATCAAAGCAGCATGGTACTGGCTTAAAAACAGACACATAGATCAATGGAACAGAATAGAGAGCCCAGAAATAAATCCATGCTATATGGTTATTTAATCTACGGCAATGGAAGCAAGAATTTACGGTGGGGTAAAGACAGTCTATTCAATAAATGGTGCTGGGAAACCTGGACAGACACATGCAAAAAAATGAAGCTGGACCACCTCCTTACACCATATACAAAAATAAATTCAAAATGGCTTAAAGACTTGAATGTAAGATCCCAAACCATAAAATTCCTAGAAGAAAATATAGGAAGAAACTTCACAGACATTACCCAGAGTAAGATTTTTACTGATATATCCCCTGGGGCAAGGGAAGTAAGAGAAAAAATAAACATGTGGGATTACATCAAACTGAAAAGTTTTTTCACAGCAAAGGAAACCATCAATAAAACAAAAAGGGGTCCAAATGAATGGGAAAGATATTTGCCAATGATATATCCGATAAGGGGTTAATATCCCAAATTTATAAAAAACTCACTCAACTCAACTCCAAAAAAACAAACAACCCAATTAAAAAATAGGCAGAGGACATGAAGAGACATTTTTCTAAAAAGGACACACAGACGGCAAACACACATAGGAAAAAATGCTCAACCTCACTAACCATCAGAGAAATGCAAGTAAAAACCACAATGAGGGGCCTGCCCGGTGGCTCAGGCGGTTAGAGCTCCATGCTCCTAACTCTGAAGGCTTCCGGTTCGATTCCCACATGGGCCAGTAGGCTCTCAACCACAAGGTTGCTAATTCAATTTCTCTGACTCCAGCAAGGGATGATGGGCTCTGCCCCCTGCAACTAAGATTGAACACGGCACTATACACAATAGCCAAGACATGGAAACAACCGAAATGGCCATTGGTAGATGACTGGATTAAGAAATTGTGGTACATTTATACAATGGAGTATTACGCAGCCATAAAGAAGAAAGAAATCTTACCATTTGCAACAACATGGATGGACCTAGAGCCATTATATTAAGTGAAATAAGTCAGACACAGAAAGACAAATACCACATGATCTCACTCATATGTGGAATCTAAAGAAAAGAATAAATGAATGAACTAATCAGAAACAGTCTCAGAGACACAGAGGAAAAACTGAGGGTTGCTAGATGGGGGGGGTCGGGATAAGGAGGAAGGTGAGGGGATTAGAAAGCACAGTCATTAACCACAAGATTGCCATGGGATTAAGAAAGTCAATTTTGGAATGTAATCAATAATGTAAAGATTTTGTAGGGTATCCGATGGACACTTGTCTCGTTAGGGAGATCATCTCAGGGAAGATGTAGATGCCTGATCATTACACTGTACACCTGAAGCTGAAGCTGAACAATAATGAATGTCAACTACAATGTTGACAATATATATATACAGTTACAAGAAGTGGAGTACAGCATTAGGAATAGAGACAGTGGAAATGTAACAGCTGTGTGCAATGTCAGAAGGGTTGTGGACGGGGGAGGGGGTCGTCACTGTGTGAGGGATATAAATGATAAATGTCTAATTGTTACATTGTTTTGTGCACCTGAAACTGATAAAAAAAATTGTTTAAAAAATAAATAAATAAACTGGAAAAGAAAGAGAGAGAGGGAGGGAGGGAGGAAAGAGAGAGAGAGAGAGAGAGAGAGAGAGAGAGAGAGAGAGAGAGAGAGAGAGAGAAAGAAAGAAAGAAAGAAAGAAAGAAACTTACAAAAGAGAATTTCCAGAACTGCTTCAGAAAGTGGCAAGAAACGATGGGATAAGTGTGTTCAATGTGATGGGGAGTGTTTTCAGGGGGCTTAATGGCAATGTGTCTTTCACTGTAATAATTTTTTTTTTAAATTTAAACATTCTCTGTATCTTTTGATCCCACCTCATGGCTCTCAGCACCATTTAATCTGTTCAGCCACTTCTTATTCCTTTTCTCTTGTAGTGTCATTCTTCTAGTTATTGCTAGAAGTTTCAGTGAATTCTCTTGGACCCACACCCCTCCTCTCCAGCAGGGCCTCAACTCCTCCTCTTCTGAACTGGCTTCGTCCCTTTTGGTCTCTCGTGCAGGCCTTCTTATCTCGTGAAACAAATTTTGCCAGTGCTCTATATCTCCAAGGGAAGGACTCTGTCATGAGAACCAGATAAGTTATCTAAGTACTTGCTGAACAACTCTCCCCAGATACACCATTGACAGCTGTATTTAGAACCAAATATAATATCTTCCTTGGGAAATCTGTGCCTCCTCCTGTATTTCAATCTCTGGGACAGCATCACTTTCCACCCAGACAAAACCTAAGCCACCATGATCATCATAAGACTCCTCCTCTCTACTATCCTCCTTCAGCCTCCAATCCATTCCCAAATCCTATCCATCCCTACTTCTTAATACTTTTATTATCCACCCTCAGTTCACCTTTGTCCTGGGCTTCACAATCTACAGAGCCTCTGAAGGATTTTCTCTACCTCCAGTCCTTCTCTGCACAAATGCTCTCCTCTTTGCTTCCAGAGAAATATTTCTAAAATGTAAATACGACAAATCTTCTTCTAATCCTTCACAATATACAATCTACTTAAAATTCTTCTATTATTATAAAGTTAGTCAGTATAAAGGATGAAGTTCCTTTTCAACTCTGCATCTCTGGTATTTAAACACAGTTCTTGTACACAGTAGGTCCTAAAGTAGTTTTTTGTACTAACTAAACCACTTTTAAAAAATTATCAGAATGTCCATTCTACCCCCCATTTAGTATGTAATGTAATCATTAGATGTAACGTAATCCCAACCAAAATACCAATAGATTTTTTTCCAGAATTTTACAAATGTTTCAAAAGTTAATTTGAAATAAAAATTAAAAATAACTAGGAAAAACATCAAGGATATTTAGCCCAACATTTATTGAAATGAACCATAAAACTATAATAATTTGAACAAAATGCTACTAATACAGAAATAGCCAATACAGCAGAATAAAAATTAAAAAGCAGAAAAATATAAAGCTTAGAAATGGACACACATTTATCTAAGAATTGAGGATATGATGAAGATGACTTCCAATATTAGTGAGAAAAGAGCAATTCAATAAAATTTCTTGGGAACTACTGGACAGCAATTAAGAAAATAAACCCTTGTCTCATACCATATATCCAAAGTCATTCATTTTCATATGAATAAAAACGTTAATATAAAATGAAAAAATAATAACTAAACATATATGTACATATTTATTTAATCTTAGGATTAGAAAGGAGACTCTAACCTTGACATAAGAAAGGCAGAACCAATAATACCATATTTCCCCGAAAATAAGACCTAGCCGGACAATCAGCTCTAATGCTTCTTTTGGAGCAAAAATTAATATAAGACCCGGTCATATAATATAATATAATATAATATAATATAATATAATATAATATAATATAATACAATATAATACATATAAGAGCTCCACCAAATCAGTAATTAACAGTTGAAAAGCACACCAAAACAACAGTTGTAAAAGCGTAGGAATAGGATATACAAAAGAAATATAAACAATCTATAACCTCATGGGGGGGAAAGTTTAACTTCACTAGTATTTTTTTATTGAAACAAGGTACTATTTTTCATCTAACAGACTTTTTATATGATGATATACTATTAGTTACAGTACAAACTGGCACTTTAACTCACACACTTTTGTAAATAGAACCATACAGTGTAACATAATGAAATGTATATTTACATGGAAAGATCTTAAAATATACTAAGTGGGGGAAAAATTACAAAGGTAGGTGCTTAACAAGATGCTGTTCCTTAAAAAAAAAAAATAAGACAGCTATAAATGGATGGATATATACGAGTATGTGTTTGTGTGTGCGCGCAAGTAGAAGTCCAGAAGGAAATGTATGCAAAGGATCTGTATCATTTCTTTTTTCTTTTTTAGATTTTATTGGGGAAGGGGAACAGGACTTTTATTGGGGAACAGTGTGTACTTCCAGGACTTTTTTCCAAGTCAAGTTGTTGTCCTTTCAGTCTTAGCTGTGGAGAGCTCAGCTCCCGTTGCTAGTTGCTAGTTGCAGGGTGCACAGCCCCACCATCCCTTGCGGGACTCGAGGAATTGAACTGGCAAACTTGTGGCTGAGAGTTCACTGGCCCACGTGGGAATCGAACTGGAAGCCGAAGCGGAAGCCTTCAGAGTTAGGAGCATGGAGCTCTAACCGCCTGAGCCACCGGGCCGGCCCCTGTATCAGAATATTAAGAGTACCTATCTCCTAAGTCAATGGTTTACAACTTAGCAGTTTTCAAATATACAAACAGTCAGGCTGTGAAAAGACCATTTTCTTTTAACTTTTTTGCTCAGTTTTAACACTGTATTTAAACAATTGTATTTAAACAATTCTAAGACCCCTATATTTTCTCCTTACAACTTCTTTGAAACTGGGATGAGTACTACAAAGTTGCTGATGGCTGGGAATGAGGAAATAAAATATGGACTCCTGATCCTGAGATTATTACATTACAGGCCATTACAAAACCTAAAGAAATTGCAGTGGTACACTGCAGGGGCCACCAGAAAGGAGATTCAGAGGTGGTAAGCAAATAACCTTGCAGATGCCCCAGCAAAAAGAACAAAGGCTCTAAACAAAACAAGGCTCTCCTTCCCAGCTTGACTTTAAATCAGTGCACTCCTGTGTATACCAAAAATGATCTAAAAATTGGCCAGGAACGGGCTTTAAGGAGACTCCTCTAAGGGGTAGCTGATAAATGAACACAAAAAGATTGTTCTTCAAGGTCTAGCTTGGAAAACAGTAAGAGAAACCCATGATTCCACACATTATGAAAAGGAAGCACTATACATGAACAGTTCGTTCAGGTAATAGTGACCCAGGGCATGAGAAAAGTTATTAATAGTGTCATGGCTAGCTAGATGCAATGCATGAAGAATAATGCATACATTAAACCTCCAGTACCACCTTTAAGTCAAGCATTCTAGGCCCAGGGAATGCTGCTTCGAGATTGGCAGGTAGACTTTATGGCAATGCCCCCTGCTCCTGGAGGGTTCAAATACTTACTAGTGTTAGTAGATATCTTTACTGGATAGGTTGAAGCATTCCCATGCCTAACCGTAAGAAGTAATGATGTTGTAAAATCACTGCTTAAGGAAATAATACCTAAGTTTGGACTCCCCAGGCCCTTTCAACATGTAATTAATCAAACAGTGGACATAAGCAATGGCTAAGCTTCCCTTTGGGGAGACGGAGGTTTGTTGCAAGTAAGAGAAATTACCCATCCCCTTGTTGCAAGTAAGAGAAACTACCTGACAACCATGTCTCTTTCTTGAATAGAACACCATAAGCAGTGAACTCCTTGAGTTCGGTAACAAAACCATGGAGTCAAAGCACTGTGTCATGCTTAGTGGCAGCACTTTTTTCTTGGTGAGAGATTCACAAAGAACCGTGTGCCTTAAAATCAATTTAGGTAAAATATAGCTACCTAGATTTGTCTAGGAATGAAATCATATGTGAAAAGATGATTTTTTTTTTTTTGGTGGTGGGGGGGAACTCTACCAAGGCTGTTCAGCTTCAGATTGAAGGAATAAAAAACTGGGATTCAAGACAACCAAAAGGAGGTAGGGACAGATCCGGGAGGCGGGGTTCTCTACAGGGACTGGAGCACATAAAAAACACATCACAAAGGTAGAAAAAGTATCTTATTCACTTCAGCATCCAATCATCTAACAGTTCCTGGCATGAATGTTTATCAAACAAAGGAATGAATGCTATTTTAGTATAAGGAAGTCCGCACACAATAGCAGAAAGTAAGACCCACAGATCACCTGGGAAGGAAAAATCCACAAGTATACTAGAGCACTAGGAAGGTAAAATCCCCAAATAAATGATCAAATTCTTTATAAAGCATTCAAGGAGCACTATGCAACATAACATAAACTGATCCACATAAAGCAGTTTCACTAAAAACCTAAGTTATCTAGAAGGATTCCCAAAGACACTTTGGACTGCCTATGAATTATATTAGCAAATTATTTACATATAATAATATTTACACACCAATTGAAATCAAGCTATGTATTGAAATGGACATTTCTCCTTGGCTTAATACAGTCAATGTATAAGGAGGTCAAGTCTGTAAATTCTACACTGTTGTCTGGATTTCACATTCATTATTCCTTAATAAACTGTCTCAATGAATATTTTGCATAACACAATTTTTCATGGAAGCCCATGACCTTATTTAAATTAATAAAGTAATTCAGAAAAGGTGCCCTAATTAATTAATTGCTAATAAATATTTCCTAAAGACAGAAGCTCAAGTTCCACTTACCAAAGAAATAACTGAATGTGTATATTCAAATACACCTAAGTCTATTTTCACTCTTATTACAAGATACTTTAAAAGTAAGCATACCTTTATCCTCAGGAAGACTACTGGGGAACCTAGAACTATAAAACTCTGGCTAGCTATAGCTTGAGTGACACCTTTTTACAGTTCACAAACCACCTTAAGTTCCAGAGATGTGTCTCAAGTGAACACATAAATTAATCTCAAGTTAATAAGTTCTTAATGTAGCCTCATCTGTATATATACTTTACATGTGGGTAAATGTTATTAAATTGACAGTCTAAATCCCCATCCATTTACTAGGAATCATTTATATTTCATATAGCACTAGAGATGTCTTATCTGAGCTTATGAAGAATTATAATTGGAGAAAGTCAAACCAAATATTGATGGACAACTGCAAAGAACATCTCAGGTACAGATAAAAATGTTGCTTGTTAGAGATCTATAAGGTCATTTTCAAAAACACAACCTTATTGACACTATTTGTCAGCTAAATTAATTACAAAAGTAAAAATATGTCTAAATACAAAGGAAGACGTTCTCAGAGATCAAGGTTTACCACATTATTATTAACTTGTTACTAACTATAACTCAGGAATATAATACATCCAAAATCATCCTTATGATAATATCACTACTACTTCCTTAAAAAGCAAAGTGGTAGAATTTTTAAAACATGGCAAACACCACCACAGAAGTCCTCTATGATTATCAATGTCGACATTCCTTGAGTGGCAGCAAGAAAAAAATATTGGGAACCTCTGTTTTTGAGGGGTCAAACTAGCACATTAAGTGCCTCTCCTTTCTCAAAAACACTGGCCAAGATACCTCAAGAAAGTTACTAAAGCCTTATAAACCATTTTACATACTCTTATTATCACTGTCTTTCTCTGAAAAACAACTTCTGTACAAGTTACAAGTACAAACTTAGACTTGCAAGAAAACACTAGATTCTGTCCTAGTAGATAATGTTTTACATCGACTTGAGCTTACTATAGGCAAAACTATGAAGTCAGCAAAATGTATCTTCAGTGTGTCCTTGTCTTTCTTGGTTTAGCTTCCTTTCAGTACCTCCCTCTATTCCTCTCACCTCCAAGAACTCTGGAACTCTTATCCTGTCCCTTAGCTAAAGATATTAAATCATAATACCCACTTAGGCCCAAAGTCCAAAGCTTCAGAGCTGTCCCAAATGTCTATTTCTGGGACTAAAGTTGCAGTAATAATTTAAACTAATTCACATAACGGTGATGACTAAAATTGGTAGCTACACACACACACACACACACACACACACACACACACACCCCTGTTTTCCTCATGGGCTAATGAATCAGAATTACCTAAATTGAGAGGGAGGGGAAGACTAGAGGAAATGCCGAGGAAAATACCACCCAATGAGCAAAGGGAATATATTTTTATCTTATTCCTCCCTTTTGCCCAACCTTCAGGAACCAAGGAAGTATCAGTGGGAAAGACATGACAGTATGACAGTTTTGGGCAGTTACCTACTCATAGATATAATCCAATACCTACGAATGTCTATTTGTGAATATGATAAATACTAGAAAAAAAACTATTTTCCTCGTGACCTCTATAAATGGTCAGATGATTTTTATCTTTTCTGTTTCAACATCAATGTCACCTCCTCAGGACAACAGTCCTTCCTTGGCCATTCAATCTCAAGCAGGTTTTTCCATCCCTTTGCTTGTTTCATTCACAATACTTAGAAAACTCGAAATTATTTTACATCCTTTTGCTTGGAGTTCAATGGGCTCCCACCCAGAGCACTGTTATATCCCAACCCTGTATAGAGTCTGGCATGGAAGCATTCCAACAGTTCTGTTGAAACAAATAAGGAAAATGGAATTCTAACTTTCAACAGGGCAACAATAGAATGTGAACTGGTTATAAACCCAGTCAGAAAAGAAACAGGGAGGTGTCATGAACCAGAAACACAAAAGGAGGTTTAATAACCATGAGTTCATGCCGAGGTCAAGGTTAGATGTGTGGTGTGACAAAGCAAAGAAGAAAGCTGAACAGGACAGAGAAATTAAAGAATGCTTTCCAGATTAAATGAGCCTGAGGACCTCTAGCTGAGTAGGGCCCCTGACAATGTGAGGCAAGAAAGTCACCGAAGGGAGTGATGTCAACATCATGGCAGTGAGAGAAAACCTGGAGGTCTCGCCCCTTGAAGTCACAGCAAGTTGGACAGTTTTAATTCAACTAAGGACTCCCTGCTCAACACACAAACATGTCTGAGAGATCCACAAATTGAAATATCCAAAGGTGGGTATATTGAAGAACAAGGGAGACAGGTAGGGAATGGGGGAGAAGGGGCAGCAAGAACAAAGATGGGAACCCAAACACAGTCTGGCACTCAACTTGGCCCTAGGGGAAGCGATAACAATGAAGGGTCAAGGTGCAAACCCCACTGGGCAGGATCTGAAGGGTGGAGGCAGCAATCCACACTGAATGGCCTGATACACATTGAGGCTTACCCCAGGATCAGAAACAGGAAGTGGTGCAGAGGGTGGTGGCAATTGACCAGCCGCCATCACCAGGCAGACAAAGCCGTGCAGGCAGGAATCCACCCCACCTTGCCTTTCGGTAGACTGCCCAGCATTGCAACCCTCACTTGGCTGACCGAAAAAGGGGCAGAAGCAGCATTTAAGCCTGGGTGGTCTGCAATCACTGCAGCTAAACCCACTGGAAAGAATGAAGCAGTAGACATTGAGAGCCCATTTCCCCCATAACCCTTACTCACCCATCATGGCAGAACCTAGTAGAGGCAGCTGTAAGTGCGCAGAAAGAGTGGCACACAAGAAGCATTCCCATTGCCCAGGCGACACTGCCCCACAGAGATCCTGGAAGTCCCACCAGCACAGGTAAGAGAAAACAAAATCTTATACTATACCACCACTTTCAGGATAACAAAAGACCTCTACTTATTAACATGCTAAACAAAAAAATCAAGTACTCAAAAAAAAAATTTCCTTTTTCACTCACTCAAAATTTCAAGAGACATAATCCACCAAATACCATGAATAACTAAGGTAACAAGAAAATACAGAAAGAAAATGAAATATCTCCAGAAAATAAATTTAGAGACATAAAAGACTATGATTTAAATGACAGAATTTAATACTGCAGTTTGGACAAACTTAACAAGATATAAGAAAACTCAGAAGAGAAGTTCCAGGAGCTCAGAAATAAACATCAACAAACAAAAGGGGTACTCTACTAAAGAGATTGAAACTATAAAAAAGAACCAAGCAGAAATTCTGGAGCTGAAGCACTCAATAAATGACATTAAGAATGTACTACAAAGCTTATGAAATACAGCAGACCAGATGGAGAAAAGAATTAGTGATATCAAAGGTAGAAATATAGATATGATCCAAGTGGAAGAAGAGAATTAAAAAAAAAAAAAAAAAAGGGTTCCGGAAAAATGGCGGCGTGAGGTGAGCCCCTGTAAAGCTCCCCTGGAATTTACAACGAATTGAATAACAAAAACTCCACAAAGGACTCCCTGCACAGCAGACAGGCAAGACGAAGAGGCCCACTACCGACTCAAATCACCTTCGGTGGGAGATTCGCGCGAGCGGGGTGAGGAGAAAAGGGAGAATTGCTCGGAGAAGGAGCCGCGCGGGCACAGGACACAGACCGCCGAGCTCGCTGCTTCCCGAAATTACCGCAGCTGCAGGAGAGGGAAGAACTCGGACTGCTAGGGCTCCGCTTGTGGCCCACAGGGCTGAGGGGACAGCATATAACACGGCTGAACCCAACGCTCACAACAGAGACCTCGGAGAAAAGACTGAGGGAAAAAGGCTGAAAACGGTGGTTTAAGCCCGCACTGCCGAGCAGAGAACGGAGCCTTAGGCACTGAGACTAGCTGCCCCCTCCCACCCCTCCCAGAGCTCGCCCCGCCCCCACCTGCCCAGTGCTAGAAGCAAAACAGTAGCAGTGTCAGATCAAAACAACAGAAAATTTGCTGTTTTGAGAACTGTGGGCTGCAGACACAAATTCACAGCCCGACTAGTTCCGGCAAAGGGGAGGGAGCCTTGGAAGCAGGACCGGCTGTGGTGGTGGTTGCCGCCATTGCTCTGGGCCACCTCTCACAACTTACCCCGGCCCTGTCCCCACCTATCTGGGCGGATCCCTGCAGGAGTAAACAGAACTGCTGAAACATACGGGCTCTGAATCAGGAGCTGGAAGAGATTTGGAACATCAAAAGCTCTCCGCATACCGACCGAGACACTGCGCCCTGTGACCTAGACTAACTATTAACAGAGGAGAAGCCCATCTCCCAGGGAATACCCCCATTGTGTGAGACACAGGAATAGTGCAGAGAAAACAGCACTAGTGTGTGGGAGAAGAAAAATAAATTGCAGTTGGAGAAATAATAAAACATTCTACCAACAAGTACTGGAAAACAAAAGAAAGACCTCTTCCTATCAACCTGTTGCAGAAGTCACTCCTGTAGATGTCTAGGAAGAGAAATAGTAAACCAGTAATCGCCATGAATAACCAAGGCAACAAGATAGCTCAGAAAGAAAGTGAAAAATCTCCAGAGAAGGCACTTAAAGATACAGAAATATGTGACTTAAGTGACAGAGAATTCAAGATTGCAGTTCTGAAAAAACTCAATGAGATACAAGAAAACACAGATAGGCAGTTAAATGAACTCAGAAACTCAATCAAAGAACAGCATGAGCATTTTACGAAAGAGATTGAAATTTTAAAAAAGAACCAATAGGATTTCTGGAGATTAAGAACTCAATAGAAGAAATTAAGAATGAAATAACCAGCTTAGGTAGTAGAGTTGACCAGATGGAGGAAAGAGTCAGTGACATCGAAGATAGAAACCTGGAAATGACACAGATAGAAGAAGAAAGAGACTTGAGACTTAAAAGAAATGAAAGAACTCTACAAGAACTTTCTGACTCCATCAGAAAGAGCAATATAAGAATAATGGGCATACCAGAAGGAGAAGAAAGAGAGAAGGGAACAGAGAATATATTCAAACAAATTGTCGATGAGAACTTCCCAAATTTGTGGACAGAACTGGACCCTCGAATCCAAGAAGCAAATAGAACACCTAGTTACCTCAATCCCAACAGGCCTTCTCCAAGGCACATTGTATTGAAGCTGTCTAAAATCAACGACAAAGAAAGAATCCTCAAGGCAGCCAGGGAAAAGAAGACGGTAACTTACAAAGGAAAGCCCATTAGATTATCATCAGATTTTTCAGCAGAAACTCTACAAGCCAGGAGGAGTGGAACCAAATATTCAAACTATTGAAAGAGAGAAATCATGAGCCAAGAATAATATATCCAGCAAAGATATCCTTTAGATATGAAGGAGGAATAAAGACCTTTCCAGACATACAGAAGCTGAGGGAATTTTCTAATACACGACCTGCACTACAAGAAATACTAAAGGAGGCTATTCGACCACCATCAACAGGGACAATTTGTGGCAACCAAAACTCAAAAAGGGGAGAGTAAAGGCCTGAACCGGAATATGGGAATGGAGAAAGTAAGCGTGCTGAAGAAAATGGAATACTCTAAATATCAAACTTTCTTTTACATAAACTTAAGGGTAACCACTCAAAATAAATCCAGAATTGAAATATATACTGAAATAAAAGAAGAAACAGAGGGAAACATCATAGAATACCACCACACAGAAATAATAGACAACACCAAAAAGGCAAAGAAACAATGGAGACACAGCCTTACCAGAAAACAAAAGATAGAATGACAGGAAATCCTCACATATCAATAATCACCCTAAATGTAAATGGACTGAACTCACCAATAAAAAGGCACAGAGTAGCAGATTGGATCAAAAAACTAAACCCAACCATATGCTGTCTCCAAGAGACACATCTCAGCTACAAGGACAAGCATAGACTCAAAGTGAAAGGGTGGAAATTGACACTCCAAGCAAATGGTACCCAGAGAAAATCAGGTGTAGCCATAATGATATCAGATGAAACAGACTTCAAGGTGAAAAAGATAACAAGAGACAAAGATGGACATTTCATAATGGTGAAGGGGACTGTACAACAGAAGACATAACAGTCATCAATATTTATGCCCCCAATCAGGGAGCACCGAAATACACCAAGCAACTACTAACAGAACTAAAGGGAGAAATTGACCAAAACACAATTACACTAGGGGACTTAAATACAACATTGACAGCTATGGATAGATCATCCAAACAGAAAATAAATAGTGAAATAGCAGCTGTAAGTGACACATTAGATGAAAAGGACATAATTGACATTTATAGAGCACTTCGTCCTAAAACATCAGACTATACATTCTTTTCTAGTGTACATGGAACATTCTCAAGGATAGACCATATATTGGGACATAAAATCAGTCTCAACAAATTTAAGAAGATTGAAATCATACCATGCATATTCTCTGATCACAAGGCTTTGAAATTGGATATCAACTGTAAAAAGAAAGCGGGAAAAAACACAAATACATGGAGATTAAACAACATACTTTTAAAGAAGGACTGGGTCAAAGAAGAAGTTAGAGGAGAGATCAAAAGATACATAGAAACAAATGACAATGAAAATACATCCTACCAAAATTTTTGGGATGCAGCGAAAGCAGTTTTAAGAGGGAAATTTATCTCATTACAGGCCTATCTCAAGAAACAAGAAAACTCCCAAATAAATAACCTCATGTTACACCTTAAAGAACTACAAAAAGAAGAACAAGTAAAACCCAAGTTCAGCAGAAGAAAGGAAATAACAAAAATTAGAGCAGAATTAAATGAAATAGAGAACAAAAAGACAATAGAAAAAATTAATGTGACAAAGAGCTGGTTCTTTGAAAAGATTAACAAAATTGACAAACCCTTGGCTAGACTTACTAAGATAAAAAGAGAGAAGACACTGATTAACAAAATCAGAAACGTAAAAGGGGAAGTTATCACGGACACCACAGAAATACAAAGGATCATCCAAGAATACTATGAAGGACTATATGCCACCAAATTCAACAACCTAGAAGAAATGGACAAGTTCTTAGAAACATATAGCCTTCCAAGGCTGAACCATGAAGAACTGGAAAATCTAAACAGACCGATCACCAGTAACGAAATTGAATCAGTCATCCAAAACCTTCCCAAAAGCAAAAGTCCGGTATCAGATGGCTTCACTAGTGAATTCCACCAAACCTTCAAAGAGGATCTAATACCAATCCTGCACAAACTCTTCCAAAAAAATTGAAGAAGAGACAGTACTCCCTAACTCATTTTATGAGGCCAACATTACCCTGATACCAAAACCTGGTAAGGACAGCACAAAACAAGAAAACTACAGACCAATATCTCTAATGAATACCGATGCAAAAATCCTAAATAAAATTCTAGCAAATCGAATACAACAATGCATTAAAAAGATTATTCATCACGACCAAGTGGGGTTCATCCCCGGGGCACAAGGATGGTTCAACATACGAAAATCCATCAATGTGATACATCACATAAACAAAATAAAGGACAAAAATCATATGAGTATATCAATTGATGCAGAAAAAGCATTTGACAAGATACAACATCCATTTATGATTAAAACACTAAATAAAATGGGTATAGAAGGAAAATACCTTAACATAATAAAGGCCATATATGACAAGCCCTCTGCAAATCTCATAATTAATGGAGAAAAACTGAAGCCCTTTGCTCTACGTTCAGGAACATGACAGGGATGTCTCCTATCACCTCTGCTTTTCAACATAGTGTTGGAAGTCCTTGCCAGAGCAATCAGGCAAGAGAAATAAATAAAAGGCATCCAAATTGGGAATGAAGAAGTTAAATTATCACTCTTTGCAGATGACATGATGCTATATATAGAAAACCCTAAAGACTCCACCAAAAAGTTATTAGAAACAATCAACGAATACAGTAAATTTGCCGGCTACAAAATCAACGCACAAAAGTCCATTGCCTTCCTATATACTAACAATGAAATCTCAGAAAAAGAAATACAAAAAACAATTCCTTTTGCAATTGCAGCAAAAAGAATAAAATACCTAGGAATAAACTTAACCAAGGATGTGAAAGACCTATATGCTGAAAACTATAAGACATTTTTGAAAGAAATTGAAGAAGACACAAAGAAATGGAAAGACATTCCATGCTCATGGATTGGAAGAATCAACATAGTTAAAATGGCCATATTACCCAAAGCAATATACAGATTCAATGCAATCCCCATCAAACTCCGAATGGCATTTTTTAAAGAAATAGAACAAAAAATAATCAGATTTGTTTGGAACCACAAAAGACCCGAATAGCCAAAGCAAGCTTAAGAAAAAAGAACAATCATGGAGGTATCACACTTCTTGACTTTGGCTTGTACTACAGGGCTACAATAATCAAAAGAGCATGGTATTGGCAGAAAAACAGACACATAGACCAATGGATTAGAATTGAGAACCCAGAAATAAAACCACATAAATATGGACAGATAATTTTTGACAAAGAAGCTAAAAACATACAATGGAGCAAAGACAGCCTCTTCAATAAATGGTGCTGGGAGAATTGGATAGCCGCAAGGGGAAGAATGAAACTGGACTGCTATTTGTCACCATGTACCAAAGTTAATTCAAAATGGATCAAAGACTTAAGCATAAGACCTGACACAATAAACTGCATAGAAGAAAACATAGGTACTAAACTTATGGACCTTGGGTTCAAAGAGCATTTTATGAACTTGACTCCAAAGGCAATGGAAGTAAAAGCTAAAATAAACGAATGGGACTATATGAAACTTAAAAGCTTCTGCACAGCAAAAGAAACCATTGACAAAATAAAGAGGCCACCAACTGAATGGGAGAAGATTTTTGCAAACAGTGCCTCCGATAAGGGGCTAGTATCCAGAATATACAAGGAACTCATGCAACTCAACAACAAAAAACAAACAACCCAATTGAAAAATGGGCAGAGGACTTGAAGAGACATTTCTCCAAAGAGGACATACAAATGGCAAATAGACATATGAAAAAATGCTCAACATCACTAATCATCAGAGAAATGCAAATCAAAACCACAATGAGATATCACCTCACCCCAGTCAGAATGGCTATCATCAACAAGACAAATAGTAACAAGTGTTGGAGAGGCTGTGGAGGAAAAGGAACCCTCATACACTGTTGGTGGGAATGCAGACTGGTGCATCTGCTATGGAAGGCAGTGTGGAGGTTCCTCAAAGAATTACGAATAGAATTGCCATATGACCCAGCAATCCCTCCTGGGTATCTACCCAAAAAATCTGAAAACATTTAGAGATAAAGACACGTGTGCTCCAACGTTCATTGCAGCTTTTTTACTGTGGCCAAGACATGGAAACAACCAAAATGTCCTTCGATAGATGAATGGATAAAGAAGTTGTGGTATATATACACAATGGAATACTATTCGGTGGTAAGAAAAGATGATATAGGAACATTTGTGACAACATGGATGGATCTTGAGAGAGTAATGCTGAGCGAAACAAGTCAGACAGAAAAAGCAGAGAACCATGTGATTTCACTGATATGTGGTATATAAACCAAAAACAACAAAAGAACAAGACAAACAAATGAGAAACAGAAACTTATAGACACAGATAATAGTTTAGTGGTTGCCAGAGGGTAAGGGGGGTGGGGGGTGGGGGGTGGGAGATGAGGGTAAGGGAGATCGAATAGATGGTGATGGAAGGAGAACTGACTCTGGGTGATGAACACACAATGGGATTTATAGATGATGTAATACAGAATTGTACACCAGAAATCTATGTAATTTTACTAACAATTGTCACCCCAATAAATTTAATAAAATAAAATTAAAAAAAAAAAAAGCAAGGAGTCTAAAATATTCACATTCTGGGGCTTATTATGTATATTATTATTAAACTGGTTCTTTTAAAAAAAAAAAAAAAAGGAAAGGAAGAAAGAACTCTAGAAAAACTATCTGACTCCATAAGAAAGAGCAATATAAGAATAGTGGATATACCAGAAGGAGAAGAGAGGGAGAAGGGAGCAGAGAACTATTCAAACAAATAATGGTCGAGAACTTCCCAAACCTATGGAAAGAACTGGACTCTCGAATCCAAGAAGCCAATAAAACACCTAATTATCTCAATCCCTCAATCCAAAAAGGCCTTCTGAAAAGAACATTACGTTAAAGCTGTTAAACATTAACAACAAAGAATTCTCAAGGAAGCCAGGGAAAAGAACACTGTAACCTATAAAGAAAACTCTACTAGATTATCATCAGATTTTTCAACAGAAACACTACAAGCTAGGAGAGAGTGAAATCAAATATTCAAAATATTGAAAGAGAATTCACTACCCAAGAATAATATATCCAGCAAAGTTATCTTTTATATACGAAGGAGAAACAAAGGCTTTTCCAGACAAACAGAAGCTGAAGGAATTGACCACAAGACCTATATTACAAGAAATGCTGAATGGTGTTTTTCTACTTGAAACAAAAAGATGAAAGTATACAAAAATACGATGACTAACACACAGACAGAAACAGGGCATTGCAACTCCTTTCAGAATAGGGCATTAAACGCTTACAGAAAACATAAAAGTTAAAGGAGGTAAAGGCATTACAAAAAAGAACACAATAGTTACTGCAATTTGGAAGTGATTGCACAGTATTAAAAGGGATAATTTGTGACAACAAAAACATAAAAGGGGAGGGTGGTAAGCACTAAATTTGCACAAGTGAATGGAGATAAGATGCAATCAGAAGAAAAAGGACTATTGTACATATGAAACATTTTTTGCATAAACCTAATGGTAACCATAAGACAAAAATTTAGAACTGAAACATATGTGCTCACTTTGGCAACATATATACTAGAACTGAAACACATATAACAAAAAAAGGGGGAAATGGAGGGAACAAAATTGTAGAATACCACCAAACTAAAATAACAGACAGAAACAAGGAAAAATAAACAATGGAGACACAGAGCTACCAGAAAACAAAAGATAAAATAGCTATAGGAAGTCCTCATATATCAATAATCATCTTAAATATAAATGGACTGAACACACCAATTAAAAAGCACAGAGTATCGGCATGGATTAAAAAACAAAACCCAACTATTTGCTGCCTTCAGGAAACCTATCTCAGCTGCAAAAACAAACATAGACTGAAAGTGAAGGGGTGGAAGATGATACTCCAAGTAAATGGCATCCAGAGAAAATCAGGTGTAGCCATGCTTACATCAGACAAAACAAATTTCAAGATATAAAAAGTGAAAAGAGAAAATGATGGACACTTTATAATGATAAAGGGGACAATACATCATGAAGACATAACACTTAATATATATGCACCCAGCCTGGGAGCACCAAATTATATAAAGCAATTAATAACAGAACTAAAGGAAGAAACTGACAAAAGTAAAGTTATAGTAAGAGACTTACATACCCCACGGACAGCAATGGATATATCATCCAAGCAGAAAATCAATAAGGAAACATCAGCCTTAAATGACACATAAGTCCAAAAGGACATGATCAGCATTTACAGAGCTTTTCACCCTAAAACTGTAGAATATACATTTTTCTCTAGTGCACATGGAACATTATTAAGGATAGACCATATGTTGGAGCACAAAATTAGTCTCAATCAATTTAAGAAGACTGAAATCATACCAATTTGATCACAATAATTTGAAAGTAGAAATCAACTGCAAAAAGAATGCTAACAAGAAAATAAATCTATGGAGATTAAACAACATGCTCCTATACAACCAGTCAGTCAAAGAAGAAATAAAAGGAGATCAAAAGATACATACGGATAAGTGACAATGACAATACGACATATCAAAAATCTTTAGATGCAGCAAAAGTAGTAATAAGAGAGAACTTTACATCATTACAGGCCCACCTCAAGAAACAGGCAAATAACCTAACATTTCACCTTAAAGAACTAGAAAAAGAAGAACAAAAGAAGCCCAAAATCAGTAGAAGGAAAGAAATCATAAAAATTAGAGCAGAACTAAACAAAACAGAACAATACAAAAAAAATCAATGCAACAAAGAGCTGGTTCTTTGAAAAGATAAATAAAATTGACAAACCTCTGGCTATTCACTAAAAAAAAAAAAAAAAAAAAAAAAGCAACGAAAGAGAAATTACAACAACACAGTAATGCAGATGACTATACAAGAACACTATGAAAGGCTATACACCACCAAATTCGATAACCTAGGAGAAATGGACAAGTTCTTGGAAATAACCTTCCTAGACTGAATTATAAAGAATTGGAAAATCTAAGTAGACTGTTCAAAAGTAAGGACATTAAAACAGTCATCAAAAACCTCCCAAAAAACAGAAGTCCAGGACCAAATGGCTTCACAGGTGAATTCTACCAAACATTCAAAGAATATTTAATATAATCATCCCCAAGCTCTTCCAAAAAAACTGAAGAGGCAATACTTTCTAACTCATTTTACAAAGCAATTTTACCTTGATAACAAAACCTGATAAGCTTACATCATAGAAGTGGTAGAGTGATGTGAGCCTCTTGAAATCTCCTCTGGAATTTACACCAAATTAAACAGCTATAATTCCACAAAGGACTGTGTGCAGTAGATAGGCAAGACTAAGAGACACTCAATTTAAATCATCTAAAGGTGGGCAAACTGGGCGGTATGGGGGAGGTGGGAAGGGGGAAGTGTGTAAATGCAGGCCACGTGAGACACAAACACTGAGCTTGGAACTCTCAGTTCCCTACATTCCAAAGCTACCACAGTTGCGGGAGAGGGAAGAATTTGGACTGCTAATGCTCTCCTTATGGCCCACAGTCCCATCTGAGGGATCAGCATATAACACGACTGAATCCAATGCTCACGGCAGAGACCTCGGAGCAGTCTGAGGGAAGGATGAAAATGACAGTTTAAGCCCTGACTGCCAAGCAGAGGACAGAAAGCATAGGCACAGAACCTAGCTGACCCCCTCCTTACCCTCCCAGAGATTGTCCCACCCCAACCTGCCAAAAGCTAAACCTGAATGGTAGCAGTGTCGGATAAAAAGAACAGAATATTTGCACTTCTGAGAACTGTGGCCCGCAGCCACAGACTCACAGCCCAAAAAGTTCCAGCGAAGGGGAAGGAGCTTTGGGTGCAGGACTGGCTGTGCTAGTGGTTGCCACCATTGCTCAGAGCCACCTCTCACAACCCATCCCACCCCTTCCCCCACTGATCTGGGCAGATCCCTGCAGGAGTAAACAGAGCTGCTGGAACACACAGGCTTTGCAACTGTGGAGGAAATGCTTTGGAACTTCAGAAGCTCTCCACATACCTCCACAGAGGTAGTGAGTGCCCTGTGACCAAGGTGACCTGCTCACAGATGAGAAGCTCACCTTCCAGGGAATCTCCCCACTGTGTGAGAAACCAGAACAGTGGAGAGAAAATATAACATTACAGCATGAAAGAGAATAAAAGCCTGCAGTTGGAGAGAAAATAAAACATTCTACCAATGTCTAATGGAAAGCAAAAGTAAGACCTCTTTCTATCAACTTGTTGCAGAACCCACTCCAGTAGATGCACAGGAAGAGAAATAATAATTCATTAATTGCCATGAATAACAAAATAAACATTTTACAAAAGAGATTGAAATTTTTAAAAAGAACCAAATAGAATTTCTGGAGATTAAGAGCTCAATAAAAGAAATGAAGAATGAAATACCCAGTTTAGGTAATAGAGATTACCACATGGATTTTGTATGCTGCAATTTTACTGTATTTGTTTATTGTTTAATTTTTTTTCTTAGAGTCTTTACGATTTTCTATATATACAATCATATCATCTCCAAAAAGTGACAATTTTATCTCTTCATTCCCAATTTGGATGCCTTTTATTTACTTCTCTTTTCTGATTGGTCTGGCGAGGACTTTCACTACTAGCAGTGGTGAAAGTGAGCATCCTTGTCTTGTTCCTGATCTAAGAGGAAAAGCTTTTAGTTTTTCACCATTGAGTATGATAATAGCCGAGGGTTTGTCATATATGTTTTTGTATTATGTTGAGATACTTTCTTTCCAGACCCATTTTATTGATTGTTTAAACATAAATGGATGTTGTATCTTCTCAAATGCTTTTTCTGCATTCTAGAAGAATGATCTTGGATCTTTATTTTGTTAGTGTGGTGTATCACATTGATTGATTTGTGTATGCTGAACTATCCTTGCACCCCTGGAATGAACCCGATTTGATTATGGTGTATTATCTTTTTAATGTATTATTGTATTTGATTTGCTAATATTTTCTTTAGGAGTTTTACATCTATATTTGTCAGAGATATTGGTCTGTAATTTTATTTTTTTGTATTGTCCTTGTAAGGTTTTTCGTGTGTTTTTTTTGTTTGTTTTTTTGTAATTAAAGTTTATTGGAGTGACAATTGTTAGTAAAATTACATAGATTTCAGGTGTATAATTCTGTAATACATCATCTAAATACCACACTGTATATTCACCACCCAGAGTCAGTTCTTTTACCCTCACCATATATTTGATCCACTTTACCCTCCTCCCCCATTACCCTCTGGTACCCACTAAACTATTGTCTGTGTCTATGAGTTTTTGTTTCTTCATTTGTTTGTCTTCTTTTGTTTTCAGTTTTATATACCACATATCAACAAAATCCTATGGTTCTCTTATTTTTCATCTGACTTATCTCACTTAGCATAATAATCTCAAGAGCCATCCATGTTTGCTGCAAATTGTACTATTTCATCTTTTCTTATGGCAGAATATTCCATTGTGCATATATTATATGCCACATCTTCTTTATCCAATCATCTATCGAAGGACATTTGGTTGTTTCCATATCTTGGCCACTGTAAATAAAGCTGCAATGAACATTGGAGCACATATATCTTTATGGAGAGGGATTGTTGGGTCATATGGTAATTCTATTCTTAAGTTTTTGAGGAACCTCCACGCTGTCTTCCATAGCGGCTACACCAGTCTGCATTCCCACCAACAGTGTATGAGGGTTCCTTTTTCTCCACAGCCTCTCCAGCACTTGTTATTTGTCTTGTTGATGATAGCCTTTCTAACTGGTGTGAAGTAATATCTAATTTTGGTTTTTATTTTTTCATGTCTATTGGCCATTTGTACGTCCTCTTTGGAGAAATGTGTATTCAGGTCCTCTGCTTAAAAGTATTCAGTGGCTTCCCTTTCTGCAACTGTCACCTACAAGGTAGATGTCTACTTCTGTAAGCTCCAGCAGTGCTGGTTCATGCCTTAGTACTCCTACTTCATGTTCTTCCCTGATTTGAAATGTCCTCTGATTACAACAAGCTTATGGTCCTTCAAGACACAGAACAAATGACACCTCTTCCATGAAGCCTTCCCTAATTACCTCTGTTCCACATTCCAATTGGAGAGAGTTGATCACTCCCGTTTTAGGCTCTACTTCATATATGTCTAGAGAACTTAGTATCATCTGTTACAACTGTTGTGTTTGCAGGTGTGTGTCCACTTGTTCTTACTATCTACACATAAACACAGACACATACATTCCTTAAAGTGCTAGTCCTATGTCCTGTTGATTATTCAACCCCTGGATTCTGAACAGTGCTTAGTACATAGCTGGTTTTGAATAAGTATTTTGTTGGCAAACTGCTGTAAGTCAAAAACACTAGGATTTAGGACAATAAGGTAAAGAAAGTTATCAAATTATAAAAAGAAAAACAAAGAAGGTGAGAAAGAAAGCAGCACTGCTACATTAAACCCTGCCCTGAACCAACTGGGAGTTAAGGAGGTCTGGTTCAACTGTACTCCCCAAGTCCTCTGCTGCTTCTCATATCATAACACAACATTTATCTCATTATAAATATCTTTGTGTGTGTGTCTTCCTTGCTAGGTGATATACCACTACAATTACTAATATTGTTGATATATCTTAATAGCAATTATAGTTACTGAGCATTTATCAAGTGTCAGGTACCTTGCTAAATGCTTTACATGTGTTAATTTATTTAATCTTTACAACAGGCCAATACTATTGATGTTATAAATATTGCCATTTTACAGGTGAAAAAACTGAGCCTTAAAAAGATTAAGCAATTTGCCCATTGTCCCATAGCTAGTGAACAGGATTCAAAGTCAAGGAGTATGATTTCAAGGACCCATGTTCCTGATTTAACTACTATACTATAATACTAATGAATAATCCACCACCAAACACATAAGTAAAAGCCACCAGGGCTCTATGAAGGCACGGACTATATTTTGCTTATTCACTACTTGGTAATAGTAAATGCTTAGTAAATATTTGTTGGCTGACTGGCAGGCTGAATGAAAGAATGCTTAAAACTTTGGGCCTAATTTTTTTTTTTTCTCTAAAATGAAGGGGCAGTTCTTTAAGATTTCTTTCAACTATAAAAATTCTATGGTTTTATTATAAGAAGACCAAGTTCCTGCTCCCTATGATATGATGATGCCATTGGGAAGAATACAAACAGGTAACTAAGAGTGTGTGTTGGAGATCATAGATCTACCTCCTAACCTGGGCAGATTCCTTGATCTCAGAACCTTCATTTCCTCATCTTAAAATATAGCTGGTCCTAGCAACTGCCTCAACAGGTGATTTTTGAGGACTAAATGAGAAAATAGGAATGTGAAGTGCTTATACAATACCTAGAACATACTCAAGCTAGTGCAGCTATTACTGCAACACTCAGAATCAGAGCCTAACTGACACATCACACACAAAGGAAAAGGTAAGCTTCTGCTCATCAGCTATGATTTTGAAGTCAGCATGTGAGTCAGAAAGAAAAAATTGAATAAACAGCTTTCTTTTCTTTCAAAATTGTGGATTCTTCTTATTCCTTTCTCCTGTGTTCCTACTTGTTCATATCCAGAGAATTCACTCAGACCTCAATCTCTCCCATTTCTCATTTCTCTCACAAGAAAACACATTTCTTATTTGTTATAAAAAATGATGGATGAGTACAGAGAAAAAAGAATCTTCTTGAGGAGGAATCTTAATCCATAAAAATTTCTCAGATATCTTTGCTAGCCTATCTGATTGTAGAGCATCCTGCCCCCACGCTGTCCCCTCAAAAAAACAAAACAAAAAAAGTTTCCACCAGAAGTTAATGTTATTCAATTTAAAAATTATTTTAAGGAGATTTCCGGAAAAATGGCAGCGTGAGGTGAGCCTCTGTAAAGCTCCCCTGGAATTTACAAAGAATCGAACAACAAAAACTCCACAAAGGACTCCCTGCACAGCAGACAGGCAAGACGAAGAGGCCCACTACCAACTGAAATCACCTACAGGTGGGAGAATCGCGCGTGGAGGGAGGAAGAAAGGGAGAAGTGCACGCAGACGGAGCCCCACAGGCGCAGGACGCAGACCTGGCTCAGTGCTCCAGATCGCTGCTTCCCTAAACTACCACAGCTGCCAGTGAGGGAAGAACTCGGACTGCTAGGGCTCTGCCAGGGCTCCGCAGGGCTGAGGGGACAGCATATAACACGGCTGAACCCAACGCTCATGGCAGAGACCTCGGAGAAAAGACTGAGGGAAAAAGGCTGAAAACGGTGGTTTAAGCCCTCACTGCCGAGCAGAGAACGGAGCCTTAGGCACTGAGACTAGCCGCCTCCTGCCTCCCCTCCCAGAGCTCACACCGCCCCCACCCGCTGGGTGCTAGAAGCGAAACAGTAGCAGTGTCACATCAAAACAACAGAAAATTTGCTGTTTTGAGAACTGTGGGCTACAGACACAAAATCACAGCCCAACTAGTTCCGGCAAAGGGGAGGGAGCCGTGGAAGCAGGACCGGCTGTGGTGGTGGTGGCCGCCATTTCTCTGGGCCACCTCTCACAACTCACCCCGCCCCTGACACCACCTATCTGGGTGGATCCCTGCAGGAGTAAACAGAACTGCTGAAACATACGGGCTCTGATTCAGGAGCTGGAAGAGCTTTGGAACATCAAAAGCTCTCCGCATACCCACCAGGACACTGCGCCCTGTGACCTAGACGAACTATTAACAGAGGAGAAGCCCATCTCCCAGGGAATCCCACCATTGTGTGAGAAGCAGGAATAGCGCAGAGAAAACATAGCACTACCGTGTGGGAGAAGAAAAATAAATTGCAGTTGGAGAAATAATAAAACATTCTACCAACAAGTATTGGAAAACAAAAGAAAGACCTCTTCCTATCAACTTGTTGCAGAAGTCACTTCTGTAGATGTCTAGGAAGAGAAATAGTAAACCAGTAATCACCATGAATAACCAAGGCAACAAGATAGCTCAGAAAGAAAGTGAAAAATCTCCAGAGAAGGCACTTAAAGATACAGAAATATGTGACTTAAGTGAGAGAGAATTCAAGATTGCAGTTCTGAAAAAACTCAACGAGATACAAGAAAACACAGATAGGCAGTTAAATGAACTCAGAAACTCAATCAAAGAACAGCATGAGCATTTTACGAAAGAGATTGAAAATTTTAAAAAACAACCAAAGAGAATTTCTGGAGATTAAGAACTCAATAGAAGAAATTAAGAATGAAATAACCAGCTTAGGTAGTAGAGTTGACCAGATGGAGCAAAGAATCAGTGACATCGAAGATAGAAACCTGGAAATGACACAGACAGAAGAAGAAAGAGACTTGAGACTTAAAAGAAATGAAAGAACTCTACAAGAACTTTCTGACTCCATCAGAAAGAGCAATATAAGAATAATGGGCATACCAGAAGGAGAAGAAAGACAGAAGGGAACAGAGAGTACATTCAAACAAATAGTTGATGAGAACTTCCCAAATATGTGGACAGAACTGGACCCTTGAATCCAAGAAGCAAATAGAACACCTAGTTACCTCAATCCCAACAGGACTTCTCCAAGGCACATTGTATTGAAGCTGTCTAAAATCAACGACAAAGAAAGAATCTTCAAGGCAGCCAAGGAAAAGAAGATGGTAACATACAAAGGAAAGCCCATAAGAATATCATCAGATTTTTCAGCAGAAACTCTACAAGCCAGGAGGGAGTGGAACCAAATATTCAAATTATTGAAAGAGAGAAATCATGAGCCAAGAATAATATATCCAGCAAAGATATCCATTAGATATGAAGGAGGAATAAAGACCTTTCCAGACATACAGAAGCTGAGGGAATTTTCTAATACACGACCTGCACTACAAGAAATACTAAAGGAGGCTATTCGACCACCATCAACAGGGACAATTTGTGGCAACCTAAACTGAAAAAGGGGGAGAGTAAAGGCCTGAACCGGAATATGAGAATGGAGAAAGTAAGCGTGCTGAAAAAAATGGAATACTCTAAATATCAAACTTTTTTTTTACATAAACTTAAGGGTAACCACTCAAAATAAATCCAGAATTGAAATATATACTGTAACAAAAGAAGAAACAGAGGGAAACATCATAGAATACCACCACACAGAAAGAATAGACAACAACAAAAAGGCAAAGAAACAATGGAGACACAGCCTTACCAGAAAATTAAAGATGGAATGACAGGAAATCCTCACATATCAATAATCACCCTAAATGTAAATGGACTGAACTCACCAATAAAAAGGCACAGAGTAGCAGATTGGATCAAAAAACTAAACCCAACCATATGCTGTCTCCAAGAGACACATCTCAGCTACAAGGACAAGCATAGACTCAAAGTGAAAGGGTGGAAATTGACACTCCAAGCAAATGGTACCCAGAGAAAATCAGGTGTAGCCATAATGATATCAGATGAAACAGACTTCAAGGTGAAAAAGATAACAAGAGACAAAGATGGACATTTCATAATGGTGAAGGGGACTGTACAACAAGAAGACATAACAGTCATCAATATTTATGTCCCCAATCAGGGAGCACCGAAATACACCAAGCAACTACTAACAGAACTAAAGGGAGAAATTGACCAAAACACAATTATACTAGGGGACTTAAATACATCATTGACAGCTATGGATAGATCATCCAAACAGAAAATAAATAGTGAAATAGCAGCTGTAAGTGACACATTAGATGAAAAGGACATAATTGACATTTATAGAGCACTTCATCCTAAAACATCAGACTATACATTCTTTTCTAGTGTACACGGAACATTCTCAAGGATAGACCATATATTGGGACATAAAATCAGTCTCAACAAATTTAAGAAGATTGAAATCATACCATGCATATTCTCTGATCACAAGGCTTTGAAATTGGATATCAACTGTAAAAAGAAAGCGGGTAAAAACAGAAATACATGGAGATTAAACAACGTACTTTTAAAGAAGGACTGGGTCAAAGAAGAAATTAGAGGAGAGATCAAAAGATACATAGAAACAAATGACAATGAAAATACATCCTACCAAAATTTTGGGGATGCAGCGAAAGCAGTTTAAGGGGGAAATTTATCTCATTACAGGCCTATCTCAAGAAACAAGAAAACTCCCAAATAAATAACCTCATGTTACACCTTAAAGAACTAGAAAAAGAAGAACAAGTAAAACCCAAGGTCAGCAGAAGAAAGGAAATAACAAAAATTAGAGCAGAACTAAATGAAATAGAGAACAAAAACACAATAGAAAAAATTAATGTGACAAAGAGCTGGTTCTTTGAAAATATTAACAAAATTGACAAACCCTTGGCTAGACCCACTGAGATAATAGGAGAGAAGACACTGATTAACAAAATCAGAAACGAAAGAGGGGAAGTTATCACGGACACCACAGAAATACAAAGGATCATCCAAGAATAATATTAAGGACTATATGCCACCAAGTTCAATAACCTAGAAGAAATGGACAAGTTCTTAGAAACATATAGCCTTCCAAGGCTGAACCATGAAGAACTGGAAAATCTAAACAGTCCGATCACCAGTAACGAAATTGAATCAGTCATCCAAAACCTTCCCAAAAGCAAAAGTCCGGGACCAGATGGCTTCACTAGTGAATTCTACCAAACCTTCAAAGAGGATCTAATACCAATTCTGCACAAACTCTTCCAAAAAATTGAAGAAGACACAGTACTCCCTAACTCATTTTATGAGGCCAACATTACCCTGATACCAAAACCTGGTAAGGACAGCACAAAAAAAAGAAAACTACAGACCAATATCGCTGATGAATAGCGATGCAAAAATCCTAAATAAAATTCTAGCAAATCGAATACAACAATGCATTAAAAAGATTATTCATCACGACCAAGTGGGGTTCATCCCCGGGGCACAAGGATGGTTCAACATACGAAAATCCATCAATGTGATACATCACATAAACAAAATAAAGGACAAAAATCATATGATTATATCAATTGATGCAGAAAAAGCATTTGACAAGATACAACATCTATTTATGATTAAAAGTCTTAATAAAATAAAATGGGTATAGAAGGAAAATACCTTAACATAATAAAGGCCATATATGACAAGCCCTCTGCTAATCTCATAATAAATGGTGCAAAATTGAAGCCCTTTGTTCTACGTTCAGGAACACGACAGGGCTGTCCCCTATCACCTCTGCTTTTCAACATAGTGTTGGAAGTCCTTGCCAGAGCAATCAGGCAAGAGAAAGACATAAAAGGCATCCAAATTGGGAATGAAGAAGTTAAATTATCACTCTTTGCAGATGACGTGATGCTATATATAGAAAACCCTAAAGACTCCACCAAAAAGCTATTAGAAACAATAAACAAACAACCCAATTGAAAAATGGGCAGAGGACTTGAAGAGACATTTCTCCAAAGAGGATATACAAATGGCAAATAGACATATGAAAAAATGCTCAACATCACTAATCAGAGAAATGCAAATAAAAACCACAATGAGATATCACCTCTCCCCAGTCAGAATAGCTATCATCAACAAGACAAATAGTAACAAATGTTGGAGAGGCTATGGAGAAAATGGAACCCTCATACACTGTTGGTGGGAATGCAGACTGGTGCAGCTGTTATGGAAGGCAGTGTGGAGGTTCCTCAAAATTTACGAATAGAATTGCCATATGACCCAGCAATCCCTCTCCTGGGTATCTACCCAAAAAATCTGAAAACATTTAGAGATAAAGACACGTGTGCTCCAATGTTCATTGCAGCTTTGTTTACAGTGGCCAAGACACAGAAACAACCAAAATGTCCTTCGATAGATGAATGGATAAAGAAGTTGTGGTATATATACACAATGGAATAGTATTCGGCGGTAAGAAAAGATGATATAGGAACATTTGTGACAACATGGATGGATCTTGAGAGAGTAATGCTGAGTGAAACAAGTCAGACAGAAAAAGCAGAGAACCATGTGATTTCACTGATATGTGGTATATAAACCAAAAACAACAAAAGAACAAGATAAACAAATGAGAAACAGAAACTCATAAACACAGGCAATAGTTTAGTGGTTGCCAGAGGGTAAGGGGGTGGGGGGTGGGGGGTGGGAGATGAGGGTAAGGGGGATTGAATATATGGTGATGGAAGGAGAACTGACTCTGGGTGATGAACACACAATGGGATTTATAGATGATGTAATTCAGAATTGTACACCTGAAATCTATGTAATTTTACGAACAGTTGTCACCCCAATAAATTTAATAAAATAAAATTAAAAAAAAATTATTTTAAGAAAAGTGACGTCTACTATCTAATATTAGCCAAAATACCCTCAAATATCTCTAAACCAAGTTTGTGAAATCCCTTCCCAAAAAGAAACAGTTTTCTTCTCTGAGCCCCAGCATTAGCAACCAAGAAAACTCTATTAAAACAATCAAACAAACAAACAAAAACTAGGTTATCACAAAACTGTAAGACACATTATGGAAAGGTTCTATAATTCATTATTATCTCATTACATTTAATAAGTATATATAGATAAAAAATTTTAAATATGAAATTTTATATTTTTATAGTTAACAAATATAAAATATCATACTAAAGATAGCATATGTGAAATTTTTCACTCTCATATTTTCCTTAGAATTTTGAGAAGACAATATTAAAAATCATAGTACCTTAAATGGAATTTATCCCAAAATTCGTAAATTCTTTATTAGATAATGCTTATTTGTTATATGTAACTGCCAATTCTTACTATCCATGATCACAGAAGTCAGGAACGGCATAAATAAATCAAAACTCAGAAAAAGCCCATAGTAAGTAATGTACCTTCTCTACTTGCTCTCAAAAATCCTCATGAACTAAAATTAACTAATTTTAATTTATTATTGTTTTTACTCATTTTCTCACGCAGAAATTAATTAGTAATGTGGGTAAAAGAAAGGTACAAGGAGAAAAAAGGTCAAAATCAATTCACTCTGAATAAATAGGCTATAACTGACAGTTTGCTGTTTTCATATTTTGTGAAGGAGAAAACCAATGTAACTTCTGCAAGTTCTCACAGAAAGGCAGCTGTGAAGTCAATGCCAGACTGGGAACATCATCCATGGGGAAAATTGCTAACAGGACCAAGAGGGCATAAATCTGTTGTGTCTTGAGCTGTCATTTCAAGAGATGATAAAATGAATACTATAAAGAGGTGGGCTCAGTAACCAACCAGTAAACTCATGTTCCATGGAACATGAGTTCCATGGGATCCCATTCTATTTCATATATCCATGTCTGTAACACAAAAGCAAGCTTTGGATAAACCTAACGAGGTTTACATAAACATTATTATTGCCATTATTATCATCACTACTACTACTTCACCAACCATTTATTGGGGGGTCCATATATGTGAAACACTTTTCAGGATTTCATTTAATACTCAAGAGAACCAAATGAGAAAACTGAGGAACACAGAGCAGGTAAAAGGATGGCAGAGGAGGAAACTATACCCCATTTTGTTTAACTGCAAAACCCAAGCTCTTAAGATCTGTATTATCCTCCATCAAGAAACCATGTTCAAGCAAGGATACTCAGGAGTCAAGTAATTTCATAGTGAGGAATCTTTATACAGGTTACACGTAACAGAAAGTAGTAGTGAAATGTAGGGCCTAGATAGGGTATTTAGAAAGGAAAGGAGAAGGTATTTATGTTTATGAGATGTGAATACAGCTCTGTTGATAACTAAAAGAAATGTAAATGCCATCTCAAAAATACAGAAAATACATAAAAGTTATTTTCAGAATGGGAATTTATGTACGATCACAACAAACCATAATTTAAATGCAATGAAATGTCAAAGCTTTGATAAAATATTAATTTAGTATTTTCCATTTTCTCAAAATTATTTTGAGAAATAATTTACTAATTGTAGTAATGTACAATTTAAATTTTTCCACTTGAATTTCTATCTCACAACTTGGTTCCTCACCCAAGCTACCATCTCACAATTCCAACTATCTGCAGAAGGGCTGCTATTATTACGAGTCTCAAACTCAACATATTAGTGAGATTATCTTTTCCATAAAACCACTTCTTCCTCCTAACTTTCTTATTTCCACAGAGGCAAAATCATCCTGCCAATTACACAGGCTCAAATCGTCAGCAGCATCCTTGATGCTGCTCCCTCCTTTCTCCTAAATAAGAGCATGCATTCAGTGAACTGCTATCTCATAGACTGCAACTCCTTAGAGCTTATAAATTCCTACCATGTTGATTTGGGCCCTCACTTTCTCTTGCAATTTCTTGCCAATTAATCTTCACTTCCCTGCCTGTCAATCTCCATGGCAATCATTAACTTTACATCCCCTGCCAGAGTTCAAGTTCCTCCAGTGCTGGGACCATGCCCTTCTCTTTCTGAAACCCCTGCAGTGCTTTGCACAAAGTCTTCCCCAGAGTCAGTATCTAAATATTTTTATATTAAAATGAATGGTCTGTACCGTGCAGCCACTAACCTTCAGTTATACTTCACGATGATGCCTATGAAGCTACCAGGACTCAGTTGAGACAGGGCAGCAACCTCATGGAGGTCAGAAACGTTAAGTGTGTCCAAGGAAATTATTAACATAATTAAACTGACATTACTGTGCTACACAAGGTCGTCTACACCATGGCTAATATTCTCCCAGAGGACGCAAAGATTTCATCAATGCCGTATTTCCATCCATGTATCATTTCAGACTGCCTCTGCCTTGAAAGAAGAAGGCAGTGGCTTCTGCTGCATAGTTGACTTCTTATATGATAATGGACACTAGGATGACTGGTACCAGCTTAACCATTTCAAGGGTTCTAGGGAGGCTGACATGGAAAGAAGTTCTAAATCACAGCTTATAATAAGGGTCACAAATAATGTTCCTTTATAAAAACACACAATTTATACAAAGACTTTTAATATTACTCTAGCTTGACTATTCACCTTTGGCAATCACCTGTTCCTTAACATGCCATACATAAAATGGTTTAAAAGTAATAGAGTACAGGAGACGTCATAGGAATGGCGGCAGCGAGGCGCACTTTTTGAGTTCTCCTCCGGATCTTATCACAAACAGGACATCTATAACCCATCAAAGGACTCTCTGCTCATCAGGCAGAACAGCTAAGAGATTTGTGCAAGGATTACTTGAACGTGGGCAAATTGGGCGAGCAGGGGAAGAGGAAAGGAAGCAGAGTGGAGACACGCCCGCATCTGTGGCTGTGGGGACGCGGCCCATATCTGCGGCGGTGGAAATGCCGCTGACATCCACAGCGGCAAGACGCAGGAGATCCCAGGATGGAACAGAGAACACAAAAGCCAGGAGGTGGGCTCTTTCCCTGCGTCCCACAGCTGATCTCTCCCGCCAAGGGGGCAGCATATCCAGCATTTGAGGCAATAACCTCAGCTGAAACCTCCAGTTGGGCTCTATCTCTGACAAAGGACACAAACTCCATATCTGGGCCCCTGCACCCGCTCTTCCAATCCTACCCCTGCCCTTCCAGAGATTTAGACTGGCCCCTGAACTGAGAAATAGTGTCAGATTACAGAGGAGCCTTAATGCTCAGGCTCTGGGAAGACCAGCGTGCTGCTCTGACCCAAGGAAGAGGCTGGGAAGAGTGTGATTTTTGCTGGGCTGGGAGAGAGAAGACCCCTCCATCCCCAGCCCCCACCCTTTCTGGCCTGCCTAGGGCAGGGCAATTAAAACTGTGGAGGCACTCCCAGGGATCAGCGGTTGACGGCAGACGCAGCTCTGGGCTTTCAGCAGCTCAGAAATCTTCCGCCCACCACACACACACGGAAGATGGGCCCTAAGACTCAGGAGAATTGGACACAGGACTGGTGGTGCTACTCTCAGTGTGCATATGTGCAGGCAAGGGCAGAAACTGCACTAACTTTGTAGAAAGTACCATCCAGAACACTCAGCCCCACGCATCTAAATCTGCAGTCCCAAGGTCACTCTGGGCACCAGGTGACCAGCTCTACCTGCACAATACACAGAGGACTCTTTAGTACAGAAGATGACAACCTGGAGATTACTTGGTGGGCTTAAGCCAAGACTGGCGCTGCTGTTTTGTTTTGTTTTGTTTTGTTTTGTTTTGTTTTGTTTTGTCTTTATATACTTGATATCTTTGCCTGTGTTGAGTGTGGTTTGTCAGTTGTTTTTACATGTGAATGTATTTGATTTTTTTCTTTGTTGTTGTGCTTGGTGATTTGCTTTGTTCTGAAATTGCCCTACCAGGGCTCAGCTTAAGAGGCACAAGATTCAACACACCCAGAGGCCAACTCCAGACAAAACCAGAGTACTACCAGGTTTGACCTACAAGTGACACAACCAGAAGGAATTCTCTACACGTGCAAGAGTCCATATAGGCCAAACCACATTTAAGTGGTCAACCCTCACGCAGCAGAACACCCTGCGGTGGGCAGAGCCAAGTCTCACAACTAGTCAGCCTAGGAGTTAACCCCACCTACTCACAAGTTAAAAGCAATTAAAGATTTTCTTTAACAGAACAATATACACAACACAAGAGTCACCTCTGGAGCACACGCAGAGGAGAAGAACGAAGTAGTGCAAGTCAAATATAAAGCACACATACTACAAAAGATAACCCAGCAAGAACTAAGAACTCTAGGGGATCTACCTAATACATCGAAGCAAACACAGAGAGTCAGCCAGAATGGGGAAACAAAGAAACATGTCCCAAATAAAAGAACAGAAGAAACCTCCAGAAACAGAACCAAGTGCAACAGAGGTAACCAACCTATTAGAGACAGAGTTCAGAACACTGATGATAAGGATGTTTAAGGAGTTTAGAGACGACATAAAGAAGGATAGAGAAATCATAATGAACAACCAGTTAGAAATAAAGAACACAATTACTGAAATAAAGAACTCACTTGAAGGAATTAACAGCAGGATAGATGAAACAGAGGATCGAATCAGCGACTTAGAAGACAAGTAGCAGAGATCACCCAAACAGAAAAACAGAAAGAAAAAAGAATAAAAAATAATGAAGATGGTTTAAGAGACCTCTGGGATAACATCAAGCGCAACAACATGCACATCATAGGAATACCAGAAGGTGAAGAGAGGAAGCAAGGGATTGAGAACATATTTGAAGTAATAATGTCCGAAAACTTCCCTAACCTAATGAAGGAAAACGACATACAAGCCCAGGAAGTGCAGAGAGTTCCAACCAGGATAAACCCAAACAGGTCCACACCAAGACACATTATAGTTCCAATGGCAAAGGTGAAAGACAAAGAGAGAATCCTAAAAGCAGCAAGAGAAAGACAGAGGGTTACATACAAGGGAACTCCCATAAGACTATCAAATGACTTTTCTACAGAAACATCGCAGGCCAGGAGGGAGTGGCAGGAGATACTCAAAGTGATGGAAAACAGAGGCCTACAACCTAGATTGCTTTATCCAACAAGGCTATCATTTAAAGTTGATGGAGAGATAAAGAGCTTCCCAGAAAAGAATAAGCTAAAGGAATTTATCACCACCCAGCCAACACTGCAAGAAATACTAAAAGGACTTCTGTAAATAGAAGAAAGATGAAAACATCTAACTACAAATTTAAAAAGGGCAATAACTATGTACCTATCAATAATCACTTTAAATGTAAACGGATTAAATGCTCCAATCAAGAGACATAGGGTGGCTGAGTGGAAAAGAAACCAAGACCCTTGTATATGCTGTATACAAGAGACTCACCTCAGATCAAAAGACACACACAGGCTGAAAGCGAAGGGTTGGAGTCAGATATTTCATGGAAATGGAAATGAGAAAAAAGCTGGAGTTGCAATACTTATATCTGACAAAATAGACTTTAAAATGAAGAACATATTAAAAGACAAAGATGGGCACTATATAATAATAAAGGGATTGATCCGACATAACCCTAGTCAACATCTATGCACCCAACATAGGAGCACCTAAATATATAAAACAGATATTGACTGACATAAAGACAGAGATCAACAATAACACTATCATAGTAGGGGACTTCAACACACCTCTGACAACAAGGGACAGGTTTTCCAGACAGAAAATCAGTATGGAAACAACAGCCTTAAATGACACATTGGACCACTTGGATTGAATAGATATTTTTAGAGCATTTCACCCAAAAGCTGCAGAATACACATTCTTCTCAAGTGCACATGGAACATTTTCCAAGATACACCATATGTTAGGCCACAAAACAAGTCTTGATAAATTTAAGAAAATTGAAATCATACTAATTGTCGTCTCTGACCACAGTGCTATGAAATTAGAAATGAACTACAGGAAAAAAAACTGGAAGACACATCAATTCATGGAGGCTGAATAACATGTTACTAAATACTGAATGGGTCAACCAGGAGATCAAGGAAGAAATCAAAAGATATCTTCAGACAAACAAAAATGAAAAAACGACGACCCCAAATCTATGGGATGCCGTGAAAGCATTCCTAACAAGGAAATTCATAGCATTGCAGGCCTACCTAAAGAAACAAGAAAAATCACTAGTCAACAGTTTATCTTCACACTTAAGGGATCTGGAAAAAGAACAGCAAAATAAGCCCAAAGTGAGTACAAGGAAGGAGATAATAAAGATCAGAGCGGAAATGAATGAAATAGAAACCAGAAAAACAATACAAAAGATCAATGAATCCAAAAGTTGGTTCTTAGAGAAGATAAACAAAATCGACAAACCTTTAGCAAGACTTATTAAAAAAGAGAGACGACCCAAATTAATAAAATCAGAAATGAAAGATGAGAAGTGACAAGAGACACCTCAGAAATACAAAAAATTGTAAGAAACTACTATAAGCAACAAATTTGACAATCTAGAAGAAATGGACAATTTTCTAGAGGCGTACAACCCTGAATAGACAGATTACCACTAGAGAAATTGAATCAGTAATCAACAATCTCCCAACAAACAAAAGCCCTGGACCAGATGGCTTTACAGGTGAATTTTACAAAATGTTCAAAAAAGAATTAACACCTATTCTCCTCAAGCTCTTCCAAAAAATCCAGAAGGAGGAAAGTCTCCCAAACACTTTTTACGAAGCCACTATCACCCCGATCCCAAAATCGGACAAAGATACCACAAAAAAAGAAAACTACAGGCCAATATCGCTAATGAACATAGATGCAAAAATCCTCAACAAAATATTAGCGAACAGAATTCAGCAATGCATTAAAAAGATCATACACCATGATCAAGTGGGATTCATTCCTGGTATGCAACGGTGGTTCAACATCCGCAAATCAATTAATGTGATACACCACATTAACAAAATGAAAAATAAAAATCACATGATCATATCAATAGATGCAGAAAAAGCATTTGATAAAATCCAGCAGCCATTTATGATAAAAACCCTTAAGAAAGTGGGAATAGAGGGATCGTATCTCAACATAATAAAGGCCATATATGATAAACCCACAGCTAACATCATACTCAATGGGGAAAAGCTAAAACCATTCCCCTTAAGATCAGGAACAAGGCAAGGTTGCCCACTTTCTCCACTTCTATTCAACATAGTGCTGGAAGTTCTAGCCACAGCAATTAGACAAGAAAAAGAAATAAAAGGCATCCAAATTGGTGAGGAGGAAGTAAAATTGTCATTATATGCAGATGACATGAAACTATATATAGAGAACCCTAAAGACTCCACCAAGAAACTATTAGAGCTGATAGCTGAATTTAGTAAAGTAGCAGGATACAAAATATTCAGAAATCAGTTGCATTTTTATATACCAATAATAAAACATCAGAAGGAGAAATTAAGAAAACAGTCCCATTTACAATTGCTTCAAAGACTATAAAATACATGGGAATAAATTTAACCAAAGAAGTAAAAGATCTGTACTCAGAAAATTATAGGACACTGAAGAAACAAATTAAAGAAGATACAAATAGATGGAAATACATACCATGTTCATGGAGAGGAAGAATTAATATAGTTAAAATGTCCATACTGCCTAAGGCAATATACATATTCAACGCAATTCCTATCAAACTACCAAAGACGTTTTTCATAGAACTAGAACACATAATCCTAAAATTTATATGGGACCATAAAAGACCCCGGATAGCCTCAGCAATCTTGAGAAATAAGAACAAAGTGGTAGGTATAACAATACCTGACATCAAATTATACTACAAGGCTACACAGTAATCAAAACAGCATGGTACTGGCATAAAAACAGACATATAGATCAATGGAACAGCATAGAGAGTCCAGAAATAAATCCATGCCTATATGGCCATTTAATCTATGACAATGGAAGCAAGAATGTACAGTGGGGTAGACAGTCTATTCAAGAAATGGTGCTGGGAAACCTGGACAGACACACTGCAAGAAAATGAAGCTGGATCACCTCCTTACACCATATACAAAAATAAATTCAAAACGGCTTAAAGACTTAAATGTAAGATCCAAAACCATAAAATTCCAAGAAGAAAATATAGGAAGAAACTTTACAGACATTACCTATAGTAAGATTTTTACTGATATATCCCCTCACGGAAGGGAAGAGAAAAAAATAAGCATGTGGGATTACATCAAACTAAAAAGTTTTTTCACAGTAAAGGAAACCATCAATAAAACAAAAAGGGAGCCTACTGAATGGGAAAAGATATTTGCTAATGATATATCTGATAAGAGGTTAATATCACAAATTTATAAAAAACTCACTCAACTCAACTCCAAAAAAACAAAACCCAATTGAAAAATGGGCAGAGGACATGAAGAGACATTTTTCTAAAAAAGTCATACAGATAGCAGACATGAAAAAATGCTCAAACTCACTAATCATTAGAGAAATGCAAATAAAAACCACAATGAGATACCACCTCACCCCAGTCAAAATGGCTATCATCAATAAATCAACAAACAACAAGTTTTGGCGCAGATGTGGAGAAAAGGGAACCCTTGTCCACTGTTGGTGGGATTGCAGATTGGTGCAGCCACTATGGAAAACAGTATGGTGGTATCTCAAAAATCTGAAAATGGAACTACCTTATTATGATCCAGCAATTCCACTCCTACGTATCTATCCGGAGAAATCCAAAACTCTAATTCAAAAAACTTTATGCACTCCTATGTTTACTGCAGCACTATACACAATAGCCAAGACATGGAAACAACTGAAATGCCCATCGGTAGATGACTGGATTAAGAAACTGTGGTACATTTATACAATGGAGTATTACGCAGCCATAAAGAAGAAAGAAATCTTACCATTTGCAACAACATGGATGGACCTGAGAACATTATGTTAAATGAAATAAGTCAAAGAGAAAGAGAAATACCATATGATCTCACTTACATGTGGAATCTAAAGAAAAGAGTAAGTGAATGAACTAATCAGAAACAGTTTTGGAGACATAGAGGAAAAACTGAGGGTTGCTAGATGGGAGGAGGGTGGGGATAAGTTGGAAGGTGAGGGGATTAGAAAACAGTCAGTAACCACAAGATGGCCACGGGGTTTTGAAAATTAATTTGGGGAATGTAATCAATAATGTTGTAAGGATTTTGTAGGGTATCCGATGGACACGTGTCCCATTAGGGAGACCACCTCAGGGATGATGTAGATGCCTGATCACTGCATTGTACACCTGAAGCTGAAGCTGAACAATAATGAATGTCAACTACAAGTTTGTGTGTGTGTGTGTGTGTATATATATATATATATACACACACACACACACACAAGAAGCGGAGTACAGCATTAGGAATAGAGACAGTGGAAATGTAATGGCTCTGTGCGATTTCAGAGGGATAGTGGATGGGGGTAGGGGGGTTCACACAGTGTGAGGGATATAAATGATAAATGTCTAAGTTTTGCTTTGTCTTGTGCACCTGAAACTAACCAAAAAAATGAAATAAAAAAGTAAGCAAGACAATATTCATCAATTCATGGTTTCAGTCCATGACGCAGTTGAAAGACAATTATGTTAGCAAAACAATAAATGTGAAAAAATTGAATTTGAAAAAAAAAAAAAAAAAAAAAGGTTTGTTGAAGTCCCAACTCACAATACCTCAGAATGTTACCTTATTTGGAGATATGGAGCTATTACAGCAGTAATCAAGTTAAAACAAGGTCACTAGGGTGGACCCTAACACAATATGACTGGTGTACTTATGTAAAACGGGAAAATTTAGACACCAAAACAGACCCACAGAGGGAAGATGATGTCAAGAGATTTGGGAAAAGACAGTCAATCACAAGCCAAGGAGACAAGACTGGACTAGATCCTTTTCTTACAGCTCTTAGAAGAAGCCAGCCCTGTCTACACTTTGACTATGATAGCCTCCAGAATTGTAAGACAATACATTTCTATTGTTTAAGCAACCTAGTTTGTGTTACTTTGTCACAGTAGCCGTAAAAAACCAATATGCTTCCAAAATGCAGATCAAATATTTCCACTGTCAGTCTCTGAGCTTTTTATGTAGCCAAAGCAGAGAAATGAACAGAATAGATTATGTATCTAATCTTTTGTTAGAAGAAAGATAAGAATACTGTAGATTTTGTTCCCAGTTACTGTATTCTAGGCTGACTTTTATAGGTCATATTAAAAATAAATGACAGTTAATAATGTACTGATAAAATAAAAATAAACAAGTACTAGAGTACAGGAGTCAGGACCCAAAGAAGAGTGAACATGCAGCATTATGTACAGTGGTGCTTAGGCTGAATGACTAACCCTGCCATTAACAGAACCAGAAAACACAAACAGGGCCGACCTGGTGGCTCAGGTGGTTGGAGCACCACGCTCCTAACGCCAAGTCACCAGTTTGATTTCCATGTGGGCCAGTGAGCTGCAACCTCTATAACTAAGATTGTGAACAACAGCTCTCCCTGGAGCTGGGCTGTTGTGAGCAACCAGAGGTTGGTGTGAGCTGCCGTGGGCTACCGTGCACCTCCATGAGTGGCTGATAGCCAGCGTGAGTGGCCAGCAGCCATCGTGAGTGGCCGGCAGCCGGCGAGAGCTGCCGTGAGCTTCTGTGAGCAGTCGACCGACAACTGGTGACCGACTGCCTCAGCCAGGGGAAGCACAATACCAGCATGGGCCAGGGCGTGGTGTTCTACACAACTAGATTGAGAAACAACAGCTTGAACTGAGGGGCGGGGGCAGGGGGGGAGGCGGAAGAAAGTGGGGGGGAAGAGCTAAAACTATTAAACTTAAAAAAAAAATGGATTGAATACCAATGACAGTAAAATAAATATCTGCATGATGCATGGAATATCCACGAGGCACACTTCAGATTAAGATACTGTTTAAATACCTAACATTATGGCATCATGCCAAGAAGAATAGGAATACATACACTTAAGGGTCTGAGCAGAGGTTAGCTGGAATGAGTGTTAAATCTCTTAGATAGGAAGGTCCTTAGAAAGGCCTAAAAAGCCCTCCAGAATCAACACCTCACTCTCACTGCCACCTCTGAGTCTTATCTCCCATTGCACTTCCATCCTCACCCAGGTCTATCCCAGTTACACTGGCCTCGTTCCTGTCCCTGAAATGATCCAGGACATACTCCCGCCTTTCTGTTCTCTCCCCAACATAGCCACAAGGCTCTTTTACTCAGCTCCCTCAAAATTCTGCTCAAGTCCCTTCTCAAAGAGGCCCATCTCAACCACCCAAATTAAAACAGCAACCTGACCCCTTGTCCCGGCAGCCCTAAAGACCACCCTTATCCTGACCTTTTTTTTTCATAATTATCATCTTCTAATATACCACAGAATTCAGTAATATTTTATGTTTATTGTCTGCTTTCATTTCCCTCACCCGCCACATACACGCGAATGTAAGTTTTATGAGGGCAAGGAATTGTACCTGTTTTATTCACTGACTCATCCCCAGTGGCTAAAAAAAGGTGTGCATACACTAAGAGCTCAATCAAAACTTGCTGCATGACTGATTAAATGAATGCATGAATCATACAGCTGTCATAATTGAGTTGCAGGGTACTTTTCTGAGACATTCATTACCTATATTGTGTGCAAAACTGTGTTAATAGACACTATGGATTTAAAAGGAATAAGAGACAAGAGCCCTTGACCTCAATTTGTGCCAAAATTGTCTCATAGGTTATATTAGCGCAAAGGATGTCACACCCACTTAATCTATTCATCCACTTTCTCTTATCTGCCACACACCTGCTTAAATGTAGAAGTTTACAATGGAAAGGAAACAAGTCAGAATCTGAGCTCTGAGCAGCTTAGTTCTTTAAGTAAATTTCCCAAATAATTCTTTTAAGTCAGACTACTGGGTAAATTATCAAGAAGGACCAGATAAAGAGTATAATCTGAGTACTCTGAATATGTGCTAAGTAACAAAAATGTTGCCAAGTGTTTTAGCTCTCCAAATGAACCAACTCAACTCACGTATTTTCAATAAATAATTAACTTTAAATGTAAACATTTACAATGAATATTGATTGCTTACATGAACATTCAATATAGATTTTCAGACCTTTAAGGGCTTCTGGTTTTGTCAAAATTTATGAGGTGTCAGGAAATGACGTTCTCCCTTCAGTCTTTAATTGGGGGAAAAGTAAGACAGATCATTTTTAAGACCCTGCGGTATGCTATGTGACTTTAGTATTACTAAAGCTTGCTATGAATTTCAATCCCTAGAAATAATATAACCTCTGTTGTAAATCGTGCTGTGGAAGAAAGGAGAGAGTAAGGAAAGAAGGGAATAAGGAAAGAGACAGACAGACAGACAGAGACAGAACAAACCACACATTTGACACCCAGCCTGGTCTTTTGAAGGTGAGGTGTTCATTTTACACAAGGAGACTGTATGTAGTATATTTTTAAATATGTTCTAAGAAAACAAATTTTGAAGAGGTGCAGAGGTCCAATATTGGAAAGCAAAAATCATGTGGGAGAAATTGGTCAAACAGAATGGCCACATTTGCAAAGTAACTGAAAATGAAAATAATCACAAACTGGATATTATCCAAGATATAGTCATTGTGTTTAGTCAACAAGAGAGGAGAAATATAGTAGGGTAATTTGCAATATTATATCATGTAAACCACACAAATTAAAATGAGGAGGCATGGCACCTAGGCCAGATATAGCACTGTACCAAACAGATTGCACAATTGAGGCCCCCATCCTGCTAGACCCAACACAAATTAATTAAGTGTACCTATCTCACCTGACCAGCCTGATTTTTCTTTCTCCTCTCTTTCTAAAGGAAAACAAATATAACATAAGTAGCTGTATTTATGGCATCCTTATTCCTTCAATAACAATGCACATGAGGTGCTGAACAGATAATACTTGGGATGGCCTACAAAGTTTCAGTAAAGTTATTTCTCAATGAGGTAACTATCCCCTCTGAACATTCCTGAAGCCTTGCAAACCCATCACTTCTGAAAGACGCCATTGTTAAGAATTCAACTGATGCTTAACTAAGGAAAAAGATCAATCTTAGGAGCCAACAGTCACAGCCTTATTCTGGACTATGATTCCCATCTCCCAAATGTCCATAGCTCTTCCACTTTCCTCCTCTCTTTCTTACATTCCAACCAGAATACAGCAGTAATAAATGTAACTCCTGTCACATAACATGCAATGGTAACAGCTCTGTAAAGTTCTTTAGTACATCAAGAAACATTTCAAGAATCTCGTTAAGTGATGACAAAACTTTCCTGAATTACCACATTAACTCCTCCTTCACATTCCATAAGCATAGTTCGTTTTTCTGAATGTTTGAGGGAAAATTTTAAAAATAATCTACCGATTGAGGGAAAAACCTCTAGCCAAAATCAAATATATAATTGTAAAAGTAGGATACTCAACTAACTCATATGTTCAATAAAGTTATGTCCAAGACAATAGTAAATATTTAAATATCCAACCACCAGCAACATCTACTCCTACCCCAATCCCACAAGTCAGACAAGCTAAACATTGCCTTACAGACTAAGTGAAAACATTTGAAGGATTGTTTCCTGCAATTAGTGAGTGCATCATTCATGCAAAAACTAAGGTGCTCCTTATTTTCTCCATTTGAGTGCATTAAAAAATTCTTTCAAAAGGCTTATACCTAATAACCAGGCAACTGATTAATAAATACAGTTACTGTTTTATGAATTAAAACTTTTTTCATAATATCCTTCATATAACCACAATTTTCAGTCCAATTGAGAAGGCAATTGGCTTTCTCATGTTAAAACTTCTCCTCCCCTCCAAAACAAATACACGTATATACAGTCAGGTACTATATAACGACAATGTTTTGGTCACCGAAATATTGGTCACATTTACAAAAGTGATCCCATAAGACTAACAGAACTGAAGAATTCCTGTTGCCTAGTGGCATCGTAAAGTCATGGCACAGCACATTACTCACACGCTTACGGTGATGCTGGTATAAACAAACCTACTGTACTGCCAGTCAAATAAAAGTATAGCACACAAAATTCTGTACAGTACATGATAATGATAATAAACACCTAGTTCTTGGTTTATGTACTTACTATATTATACTAAAGTGAATGACAGAATTTTACTTGTAAAAAATTACCAAATTCACTGAGACACTTTTTGTCTAAGAAGAAATTTTAAAAAATAATAATCCCAGGTTGTTTCACTGGGCATGGATTTTGCATAGAATTCCTTGAGTTTTCTTCCTTAGGTAATTCTAGTTCAAGAGAAAGAGACTACAGATGCTGAGCACTACCATGGTTATATTTTAACAGCATTTTATTAAGATAACAATACCAGAAAAGGATTCCTAACAAGAAGCTGCCAACTGTTTAAACATTACTCGAAACCGTCCATAATGTTTTACTATGATCAGCGTATCGATGGTAGATCAGGCATTTATTAGGAACTGGGCACTGTGCTGAGTCTTTTAAATGAATTATCTCATTTAATTCTCACAATAATACCATGGTTTTAGGTACTAATTTTCCCTTTCAACAGATGAGAAAACATATACTAAAAAGGTTAAATAATTGCTCAAAGTCAAACATCAAACAAAAGGCAAGGCTCGAATATAAGAGACATTTTTCTGAGTCTAAAAATCCGTACTAATTCCAATTCAACAGAGTATCTCAATGGATTTAAAGGCTCATCTTATTCCTTCAATAGAGCATGACACAAAGAGGCTCAAGTTATCCTTTTAAATGATCATGTCACTTATGATAGCTTCTAGACACACTTAGAATGAATTCCCAACTCCTAGCAATGGGCTGGCCCTTGAACTTGACTCAAAATACCTTTGAAAATGCTAACCACGTTCTTATCTCAGGGCTCTTGAATTTGCTATTCCTGTGCCACTAAATCTTCAGATCACTCAGGTCTCAGCAAAAATCTTACCTCCTTAAAAGTACCTTCCTTAACAATCAATGTAAATGAACAGCCCACCCACCCTCTATCCTGTTTTTTTAACTGTATTTATCCCTGCCTGAAATTACCTTGCAGATATATCTGTTTCTTTGTTTATTGTCTTCTTCCATCTAAAATGTAAATGCCCTGAGAGGAGGGACTCCCCAGTCTTGCTTACCACTGATTCCTCAACACCTACAACAGAGTCACACCCACGGTATGAGCTTAATAAATAAATATTGTCAAATGGATGACTGAACTCTAGATGCCATGGAGATACATGTATAATTAGATATAGGTCTCACCCTCAAAAAGTGTTCCCTCTGTAAGGCGACAAATACACAAGGGGACAGCCCATTGCTAGGAGTTGGGAATTTCCCCAAGACAAAATGTTTTAAGGCCATAACTGTAATAACAAAGTATTATGTAGTTTCAAAGCACAAAAATTTTAAAAACCATATACCAATGTAATATTAAAAATCTACTTATAATTTCATCAAGAAAAAAAGAAGGGAGGGAAATAAATAGGGGAACAGGAGAGAAAACACAAACATACACACATTCTCTCATTTGTGTTATTCCTCAGACCAGATATGCTCAGTTCAGTCAAGGCTTGAAAGATATAAATATCACTGAAATTCAAAAGCAGTTCTGAAAGAGAGGATGCCTCAATTGGCATGCAAGGGATGTTTCTTCCCTCTGAATACATTATGAACTTGCAGCATGCTAATATGCCATGCAATCATAAGCACCAGATGGGGTAGTAGGCAGTACATGTCCCATCAAACCTCAAGAAGATGTATTAATGTTCATGTTCTTTAAAAAAAAAAAAAATCCTTTGCCTGTATCTCTAGACTTCCACATTTCTTAGCATTCAGTTACTTTCTCTCAAAGCACAGTCCTCCAGGGCTCCAGGGCTGCTCCTCTTCACCAGATGGTGCCAGGAATCATTTCAATCTATTTTATCACAGGAAGCAAAGGCCACAAAGCGTGTCAGACTGTGCTTACCAAAGGCATATCAAGCACACAAGAAAACAACAGAAGACACAGGAGACATAACAAATAAATCTTCTCCCAGCACTATTAATAAAACATTTTTTAATTACGCTGAAGCCTTACATTCAACGCAGACAAAAATAAAATACTTTAATATGTCTAACTTTCAAGACTACCTGTATTATTGTGAAATTGAGTTCTACCTAAATATTCTCTAAATATGATTAGCTAAATTCACAAAGTTATGAACAATCAGAAGGTAGTCTCAAAATGAGGCAAGGTCATAAATAAATGGTACCTGAATGCACTGAAATAGACTCACTTGTTTAAAAGTAACTACTATCAGAACAAACTAACATCCAAGGATTCAGGTTGAAATGCACCCTCTCTTAACTTAGTCAACTTAGGTGTAATGTGTGGGTATCTTAATATGCCACTAGAAACCAAGTCTTTGAACAAATACTTTATTTGTAATTTCTTCAGCATTACTTTTTCAAGTACATCATTTAAAACAAATAAATTGCCTTGATTTCCATTCATCTTGGATATTCACTGGTTTATTTATGATCAAAAAAGGAGTATTTTCTCTAGAATATACAGGAGACAAAAAATTATAATTTACAACAGTGATTCTTAAACTTGGATATGCTTCAGAATCCCGAGAGTTCATTCAAACACAGATTGCTGGGCCTACCCCTAGAGTTTCTGAATCAGTAGGTTCGAGGTAGGGCAGAGAATTTATATTTCCAATAAGTTCCCAGATGATGTTATTGCTGCTGGTAGGTCCATGGACCCCACTGTGGAATCGCTTACTGACATCATTCTATACTATGTTTCCAGAGTGTTCCACTGACCCTTGGAAAGTCTGTGTAATCTGTGCAGAATATCAGCAATACCCTTATAAAAACAGAACCACTCTCAGTTGAAAGCTGACCCATCTATGAATTTATAAAAGGCACAAATTAAGAAAAATACTTACAAAATATTGTTAAATTAGCAAGATTACTCTTTCAAGGTATACTATGTAATGATATTCTCTGAAACTCAAAAGTCCTGCCCTCTCCATTTCAAAGGAGTAATGCCCATCTCAATGTAAATGTTAAAACAAATACAAGAGGGCAAAATATTTAAAGAAAGTTGCATAAATATAACAATACGTTTTTCAAGAAAAGATATACACTAAATGAATTAACCTCATAATCTCTCTGGAGTCTTTAGAATAAATTTTATCACCCTATCAAATTGCTAGTCATCTAAGATTAACTGGTAGAAGAAACTGTTGGCTGAATTTACTATGTAACTGAAAAGACAAATATATTTTATTAATATTTGTCTCTGGCTAGAATTTTACTCAGTATGTCTGCTGGAAGACTGAAACCTCATACCCAACCTCCTAAACTATATGCAAGTGGTCAGGAACAGGAAGATCTAATTTCCCCAAATATTGCGTACAACTGTCAAAAGTCCTTGACTTTGTTTCCGATTTCAGTAATTATGCCAGACGGTTGTTGTTGTTTTTCAGTGTTTTATGTTGTTTTAGTCTGATCACTTTTAATAAATATGATCATGATAAATTATCAGGTTTATAATACATGCAATTTTAACTAATATACAGCTAGCCACCAATAAAGCTGTATGGCCAAAAAGTAAATGTATTATTTTTCCTTAACTCTGAAAGAAAATGCTTGATTCTTAAATACCACTTACCAAAAATTTTACAAGCTTCAATTCTTAAATTTTCTCTCATAATTAATACACTTTGTGCATTATTTCTTTCCTTTAACATCTCTGTGAATCCCAGTCCACCTCACATCCACTCACTTATTCATTGAACAAACATTTCCTCATTGCCTAGTATATGCCAAGCTCCTAGGTAGCCTAGAATAAAATTATCAGAACTAGAAAATCAAGATCTTAATGTAAATGGCAGCTTATCAAGAAGAGTTGATGATGCTTAAAATGTCTATTTTAAAGAAAGAAGAGTCTGTATCTTGGGATCTTTAAAAGGTTAGACAGAATTTAGCCCTCTAGCAACATCCCCTACCAAGAGACATGAAAAGCAGTAAGGAGAAAAGCCTGAGTCACCTAAACTGATGTCACAAATTACAAGTGCCACTTATTAATTACTATCTGGGGGAAAAATGCAATGGGTTTTCAGCCTTTCACTTAAGCATGCACTTTGTTATTTTATTTACCATTCTAAGTTTGGTTACCTGGTTTCCAGGTTAGCAAAGGGTGGGCACATTAATAGAAAAGGGGTGGGCAGGGGACAGAAAGGTAAAAAATCCTATTAAGTGTAGACAAAACTGAGAAAATCCCATCAAATGTACACAAAACTCACCAAGCACAACAGTCTAGAGCCCTTTTGTGTGGTTCAAACACTGTCCCCTATTTTTAAGTCCAGAGAGCATCACTGTCTGCCTTTAATAATTACCACTTGCATAAAACTGTTTTTAGGGACACACAGTGAGCAGGTTTACAATCATTATTACCACTGGTGAAGTGAAAGTCAGTTAGGCAGAATAATTGTGTTTAAGACAAAGAAAGTGAAGCTCAGGCAGACATTAAAATGACTTGGTCCTGGTCAGACCACTAAGAGGAAGAACCTTGATTCATACCAAAGAATTGACATTCTCAGTGCCCTGTGCTTTTTGATAGATGGCCTCATAAAACACAATACATGTTTACAATATAAGTCCAAGTCAAAAAGCAAAATATAAAACATTCAGCACAAACTGATCAATTATATAGCTAAGTATAAAGACCAGGCCATTCAAAATGATTGATCAGTAAGTACAAAAATTTTAAACCAATAAACAGAAGTAATATTGTGGCTTGAAGACATAATCTTCTGCTCTCTGGAAAATACGACAAAATGGTTTAATTTTCCTAGAGGTTTTTGTAAAAGGTGTATCAACATCACACTGATATATTACCAAATGCTTTACCCCCAGAACACAGGAGTAAAATGTAAAGATGAAAAACAAATAGACATTTCTCTATGTAGCAAATAGTTAAATAACAAGTAACTCTTGCTTTCAACAAAGTTCTTCAGAAAGATTACCAAATGTAAAAAAATAGAAAAAGTTTTGAAAGCCTGATCACATCTCCTTTTACCGATTTTTTTTTTCTTTATTTTTTTTTGCTATTTCATGTTCAGCAAGCAAACACTGCTACGTAAGAGAATGCCCAGGTAACTAAGAAGGTGGGTTTTGCCTCTAATTTCTATCACTCTGTATTTTATAAACCAATGATTAGGAATATAGTCTAGAAAAAAATTAAGTGCCTTCTAAGGACAAAATTCTTCATTTTGATTCCTTTAATATTTTTCCTGTCTCTAAGCTGTACAAATACAGCTAATGCTAGAGCAAAAAGGAAGAAAAAAATAAATGCGAACAGGCCTTTCAAATGAAGTGTTCCCATAAATGTCTAGTTTATAAGTTAAGATATAACTATAATAAAGAGGAAGAAGCAATGCCGATCTCAGAGGGAAAGTGTCAGAATCAAGGCCTTTCTTCATTCCAGTTGTTTCCTTGTCAGGACTCATGTTAATCATCTCGAATGCAAGAATATATAAATTGTTACCACAGGACTCTCAAATTGTAGTATGTGTTTTCCTCTCAGTAACCCAAGAAGCATTAAAGCAAACAAGTCCTGTGGAAGGCAGTGAAGTGAAATCATGCAAAGTTCAAATGTAAAGTAGTGATATGATCAGAAGCAGAGCAACAGTCTTTCTGAAAGTTCCAAATAACTTAGCTCCCCAGTAAAATCATCCCAGATTATTAAGAATGCTCTCTTTATTTTGTAAAACTCTTTCAGGCTCTTGTTAAAGTCATAAACACATGATAAAGACAACCCTCTGATATCCCTTCTTCCTAAAGCGCATTTTTGCCTGTCTAATTACATAGCTCTTAAAGCCAAATTCTTTACAGTACCATGTTCTCATCGGTACTTTCAAAAATATTGTCTTGCATGAGCATTAAGTACATTGTACGTACTTAACAAACCACACAGAATTAAGACTGCACTTAATACTTAGCCTATAAAAGGCAAATGTGAAAAACAGAAGTGAAATCTTTTTTAAAAAGCATGCCACAATTTAAAAAATCAAAAAAAATTTTTGTTTTGGAAGGGGAGAGCATGGCGTAAAAAGATACCTGCTTTCCTACAGCATAGTCATCTTTGGAAATACTATGTCTGCATGCCTAGCACCTCCTGGGGCCGAACCATGAGTACCCCGCAGTCTCTCTAACAAGAGACGTGATATTTTTTTAACCACACAATGTTTAACAATTTTGCCTGCCAATGTGTTGAATATATCATCTGCTTTCCAATTTTCTACTAATCCAAAACATAGAAAATCATCCATCTGAGCTTCTGATCAACAAAAGATAGCCAGGATTACCACATTCCAAAAGCCTAGAAAAGTGATGTTTTAGTTAACTTATACAGCTTTGTCAGGGAGTAAATTTACAATTTCTATTAGGCTTTTCAAAATAATGACATTACCCCCTGATGCCTATTACTAGTTCCATTGCACTCTTTCTAGAGGAGTAGGAATACACAGAGAAATATCCACCATCCTAAAGTGTTTATCCAAGATCATTCCTTATGATTAAGGCTACTCATCAAGATTTATATTTTTATTTTTCAGCAAAGAGAACTCTACCTGCTATGCTACTGTACTTCAAATTCAAACATTCCCCTTTAAATATCTCCATCTAGTTTCCATCACAAAATACATTCTCATCAAGCTACAACATACTCACTTCTCCTCAAAAAGGAAAGAAAAAAAAAAAAAAAAAAAACGAAATCCAAAAATGAGTAGACCAGAGAATCTCATCTCTGCCATTTAACTGTATCTATGTGTCTTTGGGCAAAATGCTTAATTTATCTGATCTCTAGGTTTCAAACAGATCATGTGGTCACAGAAACCATTTGCAGAGCTGTACTGAGAATTAGAAAGTCTAAAAGGTGCCTAGCCTGGGGTCTGGCACATACAGGTTGTCAGCAGAAAGCTGCTCTTACTAGACTATCAGAGATTTGTTCTGGTAGAGATTACAGTTATACACTCCCTTTGAGATTAAGAGGATCTCCTGATTCCTTTGATTAGAATTCTATGGTTTGAAAAGCATAATTAAGCTAGACATTCTCAGAAAGTACATTTACATTAATATTAATTAATGCAAACAGCTGTTTGTAGACAGCCACCCAGATAAACCTGCTTCTTGGTCAGGTGTGAAATCCTATTGTTCTCATGGTATTTGTCATTTCTATTAATGACTTATTTCACTAGATATGGTTAGTTACCAAAGAACTGCACTGCACATAAAGAAATTGCTTTCAAGAAATACTATACCCACTGCCATATAAATTAAAATTTAATAAACAAAATGAATGTCTTTTCCTCGGTATAAGAACAACAAACTAAAAAATGTTAAGTTATATTATCGGAGATCCAATCTGGAGCAAGTAGGAGACAGGCAAGGCTTTCTAATATGCATTAAACTGGCCCATTGGCCAGCTTCCCCCTATGTCCTTGACTTGTAATCCAGTTAGGTACTACCTCACCCCTGGGTTCCTTTACCTGTGTCCAGGCTCAGGCTCCTATTACTCTGTATAATTACTCTTTACTTCTCTGCCTGAAGCAATAGAACTCAAAACTCCTTGAGGGCCTGGAGGGACTGACTGAATCATAGTTATCTGGTCCTTGGAACATTTTCAGCAACCTACAAATGTCTACTTTGGTACCTGAATTTCCCTATTACATAACCTTTCAGTTGTCATAGCCTTACATTATTCTATCTGCTCAAACTCTGGTAATTAACCACATTGAAGCTCTCTAATTTCCAAACAATTATAAGATAAATTTGATAGCACACCATTGCCACAGGCTAAGTGATTACTATTACAGAATTTTCTCCTACATAGCTCTGCAGTCCCGAAGGAGGAGTAGAGAAAGCATATGGTAAAAGCAATCCAGGGTGGAATATAAATGACAACAAAGTAAGACTGACTAAATACGGTAATGTGACTTAATGTGTATATGAGATTTAAAAGTGGTGTGGTAAAGAGGGTGAACAGGGAGAAACTTCTCACTTTAATAAACCATCTGAGCAAGTCCCTAAAACTCTAGGAGCTTTGGTTGCAACATCTATAAACTGAAGGTGCTTGCAAGATAACCTTCCAGCTCTAAAAGGTATTTGCTCCTCTAATGATTCAGAAGGCTGTTCAGAATATTATAATTACAGCATCTTTGCAAACATCAAATATCAGTGGTGATGAGATGATTTATAAACATGTCTACACTATATAATGCCCATTAAGTAAATGTTTACTCTTAAGAAATAAAAATAAACTAGTTGTCTTATGAAAATTTCACAAATTACCACCCTCCTGCCCCCCCAAAAGAAAAGATTAGACACTTACCTTTTTTCAGTAGGTCATTAACTACACAGGAAGATGCCTTGTGAAAGTTTCCAACTATTACTTAAAATATAGAACTAAAAAGTCAAGTACTCAGAAGCATTAACAGAAAATAATTTAAAAAGAAAAAGGGAAAGGGTACCAGGGTTTGAAGAGAAGTTAGATATTTTAAATGTCTGATACAAAGACATTATGTTTACACAATCTACATTTGTAATTGGATATTTATAACTGATATAGTTTTCTTTTAATATCTGGCAGGAGGTTTGTTTGATACAACAAAGAGTTAGCCTAACACAATGGCAAACCAACTCGCAAGGTAAAACAGAGTGACAGTGAATGCACTATTGTGTTTTTCGTTCTTGTATAAGAGCATTTATATGAATATATATTTTTAAAAATAACCAGGTGCATTGTCCAAATATTCAGTTACTAGGGACACTAACAGTTGTCTGTCCATGGCAATTTCATTGCTGTTTTTTACACAAATCATCGCTTGCAAGCACTGATGTTAAAAACAGAAAAACAGTCCAGTACACAGTGGCTATAAATGCCAAATCAATTTTCAGCAGATAATAAAGTCCATGTTTTACAATCAGCAATGCACTGTTTTACTACCCAAAAATGTAAGCTAATAATATATAGCTCTACTAAATGGAAAATGCAGATATGCTGTTAAAAAACAGGCTGGCTGTGAGAGGATGGATCATTTCTGCAGGGACCTTCTTAAAGCTATGTGTAAGTGTTTTGAAAATATCACATGATGTGGCCATGTGTTAAAAATTACAGCCAGTTAAGTTCTCTGCTAAGAAAAATATGTGGGCAATTTATGAAATGCACTCCAGGATGGAGATGTCTTAAGTAAAACCAGATTTTGAAAACAAACCCTTTTTTTGAAACTTGAACTTAAAAAAAAAAGTTCCATGCACATCTGGAGAGCAGAACCATTGAGAAAGGGTGGTCTGACCTAATACTAGACATCTTCTGAAAAAATAGCACTATTTCTGGGCTACACGGATTGTGTTCACTTATTGTCCTTTTAAGGAAACAGTCCGGAAAGCATTTTGTAGGTCAACATATGTTCTTTGATAATATTATACAAAGATTGATAAAAATATAAATGTTTCAGAAAGCTTGGATGTTTCAGAAACATCCAAGATTTATAAAAACGTAAATGTTTCGGAAAGCTTGGAGTCATCTCCTCCTAAAACAATATAATGCCCAAGGTCTCCCAGCCTTCTCATAAGAAAACATTTTCCTTTTCTTAAGCACAAGTGTCTAGTTGTTACAAAGTAACAGGCAGTGAAATGATATTTCCTTATACTGAGTTAAATCATAAAAATTGTTTAATATATTTCTTTGAAGCAACTCCTTTGGCTTTTCATAGTTCATTTTTGTAACAGTATGCTATCAACAGCTATAGGGTGGGGTTGTTTTTGTAACTGAAATAGTTCTAGAAACCCCGAAGGTCTTATGTACCTACCCACCCCCACAGATTGGTATGTCTTTGAATAAATTCAGCTTATGCATATATCTGTTGCCAGGGATCCCCATTTTTATGAAAAAGGTCCCAGATCTGGGAATTGTTAATTCAAGGTTGATACAACTAGGAACCAGTTCTGACACCTGACGACCAAAAAGGGAGGGTTGGGGAGGGAAAGCAGGGAATAGGAGAAGGAGAAGAAGAAAAGAGAAGAAATGTTGATATATAAATATGTAGTCAAATAAAAAAAAAAAAAACAGTGACAATATCAGATTACCTGAAACATATCCTTTTAATCTTCTACACATAATGTCTTATTTAAAAATATAAAATCTGCCCCAGATGGTTAAAATTGTCCATTAGTATAAGTACATATTTATGGACTAAAATATGCTAAAAACATATTAAGAGGTAGACCATCCAATAGTAGAGTTTTAAAAATGCAGATGAGTGTCAAAAATAGCCAAGTGTCAGATCTGTTCAAGTATCTCCATTCTGGCACATGCTCATAGTCACAGCTGTTAATATATTATCTGCATCCAAGTACAAGATTTTCTAACACAGTTGAGAGAGAGAGAGAGAGAGAGACAGAAAGAGAGAGAGAGAAACATTGCCCACACTTCAGGCTACTGCTTTAGAACCAGTCAGATATTAACGACTTAACAGTAAAACAAACTTATCAATGATTTGAAAACCTAATATAGTGCAATGCATTTTAAATAAGGATGCTTTGAAGATTAATTTATAATCATGTAATTAGTTAGGGGTAGCAAGGGTCCTAACTAATCTCTTTTCCCTATTATCATTGCAGAAAATTGGCAGATAATGTTTTAAAACACCATTTGTGAGGTGTACAAACTCTGCGACCACACAGCCTCTTCTGCCTGCCCTATTCAAATAGTCTGCACAATTCAGCTGGAAGGCCTCTACCTGCCCTGTCTTTTCTATCAGGGGAGAGACTGCTCAAAGTAGGCACAGTGTAACCCAGACAGTGCCTGAGACTAGCAGAAACAACCTTTTCCCCATCAGGCTTCTCCCTGGCTTCTTTCTCCGTAAGCACAGCCTTCACTGGCAACGATCACAGGAACACTCTGGGCTCCAAAGATAATATTTTTCAGAGGAAATTGACATACACTAAATTTCCAGAACCACAACAGCTTCATTAATTCAGCAGACTTTGTATTTTTAGTTAACTGATTTTAATTATTTGCCTGATGACATCTAAGGACAGTGATTTAGGGCAAGACTGGTATTATTTGTAGTTCCAAAGCTTTCTTCACTTTCTCTGACATAAACAGCTTTTTAAAGAGACTTTATCCCAGGGTTCTGCCATAATCTGAGAACTCTCTCCATAGATGAAATTTCCAGGATATAAGGTACAGATGACAGTCACAAAATCCAGAACGGAAACAATACTTCTTACTTGAGCTAAATCCCCCAAGTAAATTGCTCTAGCAAACATATGTGGCTAGTTTCCCCTCAGCTTTTAAAACACACCTCCCAAACTTGAGAAGGAAAGGCTCCACACCCTGTACCCCAGCATCTAGATCTTGATGGCTCTCTACACCACCTTTCACATATCACCTCTGTCACCCCCAGCCTCGGCCTGCTCACAGAAAGTACAGCATGCCATGGGGCAGAAGGTATTCTCCGTGACTAACAAAATGTAAGCTTTCTTCATGTCAAAATCAGAGAGAAAAAGTAGAGCAGGGGTAACTCACCAGGCATCCTTGAATGCGTCCACACAGAAAGTGGCTGTCTCCTAAAAGCAAGCACAGTCAGAGCTCATGCCTCCTGTTCAGGAATGAGCACCGGCAGAGAGAGGAGGGCCATCAGAAGGGGCTGGGGAGGCATAGCCTGAGGCAGGGTGCCGGGGCGCTTGCGCCTGCCAGGCAGAGACAGATGGAGAGCTGACACTCCGGATTGCACTTGGAGCAGAAATGTGGATGATGACAGCAGCACATGTGGCCATGAACCCAGCCCTGTCTCTTCAGGCAGAACAATGACAGGGATGTGTGTGCAAAGTATCGTAACCCGTGGCCTCTCCTTACCCACTCTACCTCTCTCAGCAAGTTCCAGAGCACCAAAGAACAGAAAGTAAAAAGCAGAATGATAAGCTAAATGCTGAATAATTCATTCACCATCCCCCTCATCCAGTTACAAGTTAACCCTTATTTTGCCAAAAGAATGGAAAGTAGACCTGGCCCCCTACCACTGCTCACAATGAAAGGTTTCCCTTCATCTTCTCACAATTGGGAACTATATTAAAAAGCAAACATAGGCACAAAACTCAAAGCTTGTTTATTAGCCTGGAAATCCAAAACAGTATAAAACCATTTTTGTAAGACTGTGGATATTGTGCCAGTTCATCATACTGAGCAAAGTATCAGAATCATTCCCTTTGTCAGTTTCTCAGTAGTATGTGTAAAATAGGACACTTTAAAAGCAGAGGCAGGCCACTTTTATTTTACTAGACTGCTTTTAACCCCCTGGGGTCCCTGTGTTGATATGCTCCAAACATTTTCAGCTTACTCTCCTCTACCTTTCATAGAGATCCATGGGAGACGAAAACAAAATCCTCACTGTAAAGGCTTTTCAAAAGCTGAACAATCGTGTCCTCCTGATTTCTGATTTTTTGCACACCCTTCAATGTTTATCCTTCCTATGAATAACACATACCCAACCTGGTTCAATGGACTCGTCCCTATTAAGCTTTAATGGATACGATGATATATAAAACTACAAGCCTTTGTTATAGTGCTTTATCTAAAGCTGGCTATTTTCCTCTCAGCAGTCCCTCTTTAGTCCTTTGTAAAACATCCTTGCCTCATAGGAGAAACATATGCCTGTCTGCCTCGCATGCCTTTTCTAAAGACACAAAAATGCCAGGCAGAAGGAAAATACTGTTCTCATCTAAATCTCTTCCTTGCTTTAACACTTGCAAATGTTTCCTAGGTCTGTGTGTATTTGTTTTAACAACAGAGCACGTGATGAGACAGATGCCTCAGGTTTTGTCTTTCCAATGTATGTTCAATCCACTATAAACACAGAGGAGCCTCTGACCAGCCTGGAAGTTCAAGGACTATGACAGACAGGCGCATCCCCTTTAACTCTTGCTATTCCTTCACAGTCTTCCTCTGCTTATTCTACACTTTCCATATACTTTTAGCCTCTGTCAGACAGATTTCCCCCTTACTTGCTGCCTCAAATAAATCATAAAAACCCATCTGAAAACACAGGCAGTGACCCTGACTTCTATCCACTCACCCTTCCTATATTTCTCCCTAAGAGTGCGCACAACCTGTTTCAAAGCACACCCACGCACATTCACACACCCTGCACAACCTAAAAATAAATCACATTTGGAAAACAGCATCAATCAATAAGAATTTCTACAGCTCCCAAATACTGTACCCTGGAAGCACTGCTTCATCTAGTGATCCCCTCAAAAATCCATCATTGTCAGAGAAAACTTGTAAAAAGACTATAATTCATAATGATTACTCTGCTCTGTCACTAATGGTATACTGCACCCTATTTATGAGGCCAATCTTTTTGTTCATCTTAGTTAGATGTCACTTGTAATGAGGTTCTGTGTAATGGATTTCAGTATAGTTAAGTACCAAGCTCAAACATTCTTACGACAGAAAGCTTTATAGCAGGCATGAGTGTGATAATCAATTAAGTCCTGCTATAAGGGCCTTTATGGAATCTAGCATCCTATACCTGTACATTTTCATTTTTAAAAAGAGTATCTTTTAAAGCCACTCAATTTTTTAATAGTTTACCTACGCTAGAAAGAAAACATTTTCACAGTGGGAAACCCACCCTTTCATCAACATGCACAGTGAATCACTTCTAAAACAGAAAATATGACAAAAATGCATTACACTTTAAGAAAACTGAATGATACCGGTTTTAAAACTAGGTTTTAATATCAGTTCACGGCAAGTCCCTAAGAAAATTGAACTTCCATATGCCATGTGATTATGTATCTTTTCTATGTGTAAAAAAGCTTTTTAAGCTGTTATCTGACTATAGTAATTGCCACTTTAAATTGATCTATGTCAACAAAACCCAGATCCCTGGAGATTCTCACCTACAGTCTGATTGCAGAAAGGGCCTAACTGAATGTGTGGGCTTCTGAGACTGGTTCAGTATTTTCTCAAGGAACCAGTTTCCTCCTCTTGTTCTTGAATCCATGGAGGCAGGCAAACAACAACCCCATTTGGCAGTTCTCCCTAAACACGGAAATCTGGATACACAGTTCTATACAATTACTTAGAAATAACTTTCCCTTTAATAAAAAAAAAAAAAAAAAAAAAAATGGCAGAGAGAGAAAGAAAGAGTAGAGGTGCCAAGATCTCTAACATCCAAATTGTATAATAAAAATAGACAATCAATAACATGATGAATGCATTTATGGAGGTGGATGGGGGGAAAAAGAACACATATTGCAAATTTTCTACAAAATACTGTCCTACATCAACATTAAGAAACATATTTAAAAAAATGAAAATATATTCAAAATAATCACAAAGGATACATTTTTGACCAAATAAGTACTTCCTCAGGAGAGCCACGTCAGTTAACGCATGTCTTTTAATTAAGAACACAGAGCATTTTTAAGGCAATTTGTTAAACAGAGTCATCTAAATAATCACTTTCTGAATTATTAAATTTATTCAACAACCAAATGCCAAGCTACCCCAAAAATACATAAATTGGTTTTTGACAATTAATTCACATCATTCACTAGAAAGGCATTATGGTATTGTATTACTCCAAGGTATTTTTCACTTGTTTCCAAAACAGATGAGCTCTATCATACACATTCTTCCTTTGTTCAAACCTGACTTACCAATAGGGACTAGCAGTCTACTGAAATTGCCTGCAATTAATAAAAGCACTCTACACTGGTGAAGGGAGAATTTAGGTTAAAGCTTTTCTACAGGTCTTCTAAACTTTCCTCTCTGCTTCAGCAGGCTATGACTTCACACAGTGGGTATTAAGTGAGTTAATTCAAAGGAGCTGAAACCTCATTGATCCTAATTGAAAGTAATACACCCAACCAAATACTTTCCTACCCCATCTGCTCTGGCCTGCCACCAGCTATTCAATACAAGAGAATTAATAGTTTCAGATATTCAAACCGACCCAATAAAGGCACTCATTTAAGCAGGGATGCATTAACAAAGTGAAAAAAACAAGGGCAAAATGGGTTCAAGTGAAGCATTTTACTCCTAGTTGCTTTTAACAAAGCTGAATAAGGCTTATTTTGACTTTTTATGTGCAAGACTTGATAAACTGAATGAGAAGCACTCAATGATCAGCCAAGGAGCATTGATGAAAGGTCATTAAGAACCCCCTGCTCTTAGGGGAGACCCTTCCACAAAGTGGCACACCAGCTTGAAAGGGCGGACTCACTAATGTCCAGATTTCTCCACTTGCTTGTTCCATTTTCAATTTCAGACCACTGGCCACCAAATGAGGTTGACATATTGGAAAATAATGTTTTATGGCCCAGTGGTAAAAAATAAAATGGAGGCATTAGCTCTGCTTTCAAATTCAAATCTGCTAGTTTTGTCAGACCCCAAAGGTTTTGATTTTCCACCCAGCTGGAAGCTATTAGTGTTTTCTAAAGGCATCCCACTGACAGGGCAAACCTAACTAACCTGTGAGCTGTTGGGCTTAAGGGAGCTGGACCTCTCCTTTGTATGATTTTCTAACTTCTCATCACTTTGACAGTCAATTAAATAGACACCTAATAAAAATGTACATTAATTTGTTTCTGCCACTGAAAGACATCTGAAACTGTATAGACATCTGAAACATAATAGATTGTCTCCTGACAAAGATAAATCCAATTATATCGTGTGCAAAAACAAAAAACAAATGGTTTATGTTTTTGTTAGGCTACAACATAAGATATAGCCAATCACAAAGAAATCAGAGGGATAGAAAAAAATTAAGTTAAAAAGTTCACTGAAGTATTCCATAAAGGTAAGAAGATATCTGTCATTTTAACTCCTTTCTATAAATGTCTGTTGTAAACAACTAGACACATTCAGTTTCCCTCAGATATTTCCTTTGGGGGAAGTGATTGGCAAGCTGTTGTGCCTCCTCAACTTTGCGCCAGCCCACAGAAGAGCTCACAAGAACTTTGCTTAAATGAGAACAGGAGACATGATTGCCATTTTAAGAATTTGAAGGGTATATAAACATCATGGGGTCTAAGGGTTATTTAGAGCTGTCCAAGAAGGCCTAAGTGGCTAGCAATAAGATGAAATCAAGTCAAAGAAAACATGCTGGATTGAGGAAGCTTGTCTTAATAGATTATACAAAACATCACAGAAGTAGAAAAGCTTCACTGTTTGGGTCATTTGCAACTATATTGCAAAAGCACCACACAACAGTGGTCTGCTGAGAAATCCTCATCTAGATGTTGAGAAATCCTCTGTTGAGGTACCACTTACCACTACCAGGGTAAGTGGCAACTTACCACTACCAGGGTAAGTGGCAGATTCAGAGTTAGAAGTTGTCCGCGACCCCTTCCCTTCACCTATGACGTGTCAAACTCAATGACTCAGGTCACTTTGATTTGCGTATCTTCATCAGTTATAGTGTGTTAATAATGTGCTTTGAACTGTAACTTGAAGATTCCAATCACATTTTAAAATAATGTCCTAAACTGAAAAACCAGAGTCTGTATTTTTTCCATATGTACAGAATATTTCAATATGTACAGAATATTTTTCAATATGTACAGAATAAAATATTAGTTATATTATTTCAACAATTTTTTAAGCAATATATTTCATTCTTAACTCTGAAGTATAACTTTCTCTACATAAATGAAATGGCGTGTATTAGTACTTTTAAGTATGTAGAGTGCATCATTTATGTGTATTTATGCAAAAGAACTCTGTTTCAGGTAAAATATCACACCCTGGAAATAAACAAAATCTATATTCAAATTATTATGAATTGTTTCTGACAGTGCTAATGCCCTCAAAATATCACAGTATATTGTAGTTTTTTTATACCACCAACTTTTGATTTTCAATATCTAATATTCAAAAAACACTGAAATGCTGTAATACATTTAATATTTACATTGATTAAATGTTACATTATTTAAATGCAAACTAATCTACATTAAAAGTAGATTACTCCATAGACACAGGCAAAGGATTAAATTATTAACGAAAGTTTGAAGTATGACACTTCTTTAGTAATCTGCAAGCATTTCCCATAAAAACAATCTTAAAAAGTATACACTTGCATGTAAATCTGCAAATAAGTTGCCATTTATAGTTTCCTGATGTTTTTTATAACTACAAAAATCACTCAGATAGTAGATACCCTAACTACCCATCCCTTACCCATTTCACAAGGACTGTAACACTAAATGGAAAACCTTTGTTTCAATGTCACCACCTCCCCATCCTGACTAACGGGCAAGTCAGTTTTGTTAGAATGCAAGGGTGATGGCCTATGCTCCAATGAGCTTTCCCTCCTCTCAGCACTAGAGACAAAACCCGCAGCTCTGCTCTGTGCAGGCAGCCATCTGGACAGCTTTCCCTCAAAGCCCTGCCCACACCACATTGCAGGCAGAATCTGAGGGCTGGAGAGCTCTGTGGGGCTATTCATGACATACCAATTTCACATTTTCTGCTTGTATGCTTGCAACAATAAATGCTAATGAGGACTATGAATGACAATTTTAAAGACAATAAAAAGGTCTCCAAATCCCTTGCATATGGAGACACTGTTTTCAAAACTTCACCTTCTGTTACAGAGCTGTTAGAGTCTAAAGGAGAAAAAAAGAATAACCTAAGGAAAACAGTAAGATGATCAAAGCACAACTGAATCCTTAAGATTTCTAAATAAAGCAATCTGTGTAAGCCAATGGAACAACAAGATCTCATCACTCCTATGAATGTGTGAGGTACTTTTAATCTCTCTTGCCTTTGCCTTCTGCAGATATAGAGCTTACAAAGAGCAGTTCCTGCTACACACTGATTTTTTTGGAGCCTAGGAATTCTAAGAGTAGCAGTTGCCCAAAAAATAATTATAATAAGCATCACACTTTGGCATAGTATTTAGCATTCTGCATATCTTTAAATAAATGTAAATGCAAAATAGTCCTATTCTGGTAACATCTATTCTTAAAAATAATACAATGGTTCTGGGTGGTGAAATTATAAATCATGTTTATTTCCTTTTTTTATTTTTCTCTGTTTTCCAATGAGCATGTGTTACATTTTGAACAAGAAAAACTAATAAATGTTCATTTCAATGCAATGAAAGAACTGAACAAAAGATATATAAATGTTTGGACCTCGATAGAAATTAAACTATTTTACACAGCAACAAAAATAAAACAAAAGATTCATCTTCCTGTAAAAGAGTATTCTTTTCATTAACATGAATTAAAACACTTTCAACAAAATCCACCAGGTGGAGCAAATACACAGCAATAAAATAAAAATCCCAGAATTTTTTCATCATGTTTTCACAGGACTTTTATCTCTAACAAACTCTCCAATTTTCTCTCTCCACATTGCAAATTAGGAAAATCTATGCATACATACTAATTTGCCACGTTTATAAACAAATTCAAACTTACTGAAAAATGATTTTTGGCTACCATGGATTCCATTATAAATTTTCATTCCAAAGCTGCTTTATTTGTTCAGATAATATCCAGTACAGTATATCTGTTTTTATAACAATGTAAATTTTTAAATTAAAATTTTAAATTAATGACCCGAGTGGGTTTCATCACCCAAGCCCTATCCCCATAAAATCAGGGAGAATGACATTTAATGCTGTATCTTCTGAAATGCACTGAAAAATGGTTAAAACCTATAAATCTCAACTCAATTCCCTTACCCTGTATGGAAATTTCAATTTTTACTCTGGCTCCTTATTAAAATTATTCTTAATTTTAGATACCAAAATCTTCTTTAATTTTTAGAATACTGTGTGACTTTTTTTTATCTGTTGTATCAAAATGTCCTGCTTTCATTCCTGCTGGTAAATTGACACAGTCCGAAGTGCCTAAAAGAATTTGTTTTTTCCCTTAACGTTTCTAGAGTAATTCACTTCCTCCCACTTTCTTCTCCCATAGATCTGATTTTTCCTTGTCATTTCACTCCACACTTACTGAACACACTCGGCACCAGGCGCCAACCTCACATTCTTGTTCATATTTTATTTAATTCCTGACGCCACCTGCAAGCCACAACTCTCCCCATTCACTTTTCAAGTCCTCCAAGTTTTTCTCACATTATACACTCTCTGATGCCAAGGCTTAATGCTACAAATGGTGCTAATGTTAATTGTATTTAAGAAAGCTCCAGTTGGATAAACTAGCAAAAAGTTGGAGCTTAAAAATGGGGGGTGGGTACCCAGAGTCTGTCAGTGGACGAGGGCACCAGTTAGGAATGTTGACTGTGGCTTAAGATATATTTATATGTTCTCTTTTTTCATATTTATACTGATGTTGAAAAGAGAAATACTCAAAGAAATGCAGCAGGCTGATACATAAATAAACATACACATGCCTGAGGATACACATAACACTTCTGGCAGAACTACTTATGCTAGTGCATAGAAGACCATGGCGATGCTAGCTCCATGGCAAAACACACCAGGTTAATCCAATTACTTAAATGTTTCTATACTTTTCACTGTAGTGGTACACAAATACAGAAAATATTGACATTACCTTCATAAATCTAATATGAAAAGAAGTTTTTAGAATAATTCCTACCAAACTCTTCCCAGCAAAGTCCAATTCCTTTATTCTTTGCAAACAATGGAATCAATCCCCTGGAGCTGTGCTCATGCACAATACAAAGGTACACACTGCTCTCTTTACAAACCTGCAAGCAGTTACATTCACCTCAAGGGTAAATGCCCTTAAGTCTGCAGGACAGAATCTGAATGAAGTATTTGGAAAAGCCAAATCATTGCACATGTCGTCACACTTTCCCCTCCCTCTGCAGGAAACCCCACAACCACCACCATTGCTCCCTCACCCATAGCACAGGCTTTTCATCAGCCACACTGTGGATAAAGAATCTGCTGGATTTCCTCTTGGTAAGATGACATCTTGGTTATAGTCTAGGGATCTCCCAAATGACTCCATCTCTAAGCATTCCTCAGAATATTTATCCTATACTACCCATGCAAATTGGCCACACAATTGCTGTCCAAATATGATTTCTCACCACCCCCAGCTTCATCAAACGGTGTGGCTCTTCCCCCAGCAAATGTTCAAGTCCGTATTAAATTCTGAGGAAAGGAAAAAAACCCAACCTTAAAAGTCCTATCCTTTGTTTAAAGAGCGACTATTCTATTTTCATGGACATATTAATTTTCCAAAACTGCCTCATAAAAGCAACCTCTGAATTACTGGTTCCACAATGAACTGTACTAGTGAGTCTGACCCAAAAAGGCAACACATGTAAGACACTATATAACAAGAATCAGAAAAATAAGAACCCATTAATCAAGGCCAGTCCTTCACTGGTCAATGTCTGTTGCTGTTGATAGAGATATTATTTCATAGCAAGGCCAGAGTGCAAACGAAAGAGCCAAAATTTAAGGTCCATTAAAAAATAAAAAAATCAAGAGCATCTGTCAGTGGAGTGCAGGAGAGAGCAGGGACACAGCACTGGCAGGAATCTCAAATTCCTGACCAAACCCTCTTCTACACAATGTGTCCAGAAAGAAAGGAACCCAGGGCTGGAGCCAGCCTGATGCTGGTGGGCAGACAAGGCTGGTTTTGCAGGATGTCAGAGTGCTGGGAGGCTGCGAGATATCCTGAGTTTTCACACACTCTCCGGCTGTTTTGCTCTTCAGGTAATTAAACAACGAAGCAGAGCTGCTGGGTCTGAGCCCGATCCTGAAGCTGAGGCTCCATGGTTCTGCACATCAACTTCTGCAAGAACTGCCCGGAGCATCAACAGAACATTCTCCTCACTCTCTCTCTCATTTCCTTCTCCACCTCTTCCTAAAGCTGACCCAGAAACAAATCCTCCCTACAAAAACATCCATTAAAAGGTCTGAATCTATTTGTAATAAAAACCACTGTGCTGTTCCCTGCCATTACCTTCCAAATTTTAAAAAGCAAAATTTTAACTTAACGGCAGGAACTTCATAAAAATTCATATAAAACAAATCTATGTAGAACATTGGTATCTTAATCAAGATGGGTTATTCAAAGAAAACAATACCCAAATAATAATTTTTTCTTTCACATGTCCTTGATTAAAGTGTGAATATTCAAATTCAAAAAAGCTCCCCAAGAAATAAAGGATTTTGATAGTCAGTTCACCAATTAAACATTTGTTGTGTTGTGTAATTAATATTGTTATTTTCAGTTTTGATAATGGGCATTATGGTAAGCAAATGCCACCTATGATCTGGTTTGTATTTCATCAAAAATCTTATTTAAACGAAATTCTAAAATATTTCTTGTGTATAAAGAAAGTCACCATTAAAACTCAGGAATATAAAAAAAATCCCTTAAAAGATAAAGTGGTCCAGTTATATATATATATAAATATACATATATTATATATATATAATATACACACATATTATACATATTAAGCAATGATTAGAATCACATAAATAATATATTCTTCCTTCATCTCAAAATCCATAGAGTAAAATGTTGGCTGAAAGAGACAGAGACCAAAAGAGAGAGGAATACAAAAGCATGCCTGCTTGCCTGTGTTCAACACAAAGAACATTAAATGAAAACAACTGGCATGCTGCCAAATTCCTATAGAGGCAAAGAGATTCAAATAAATTGATTTCACGCATCACACTGACCTGGATCAGTGTGCAGTGCTACAATAAGCTCAAAGCTCCACGTGGGGTAAAGCCCATTAATGCTATCAGACCCCTCAAACATGACCAAGAAAAACTAAAAATAAATGCAGATGGTCTCAAAAAACAACAATTTTTATTGAGAAAATAACTGCCCTCTTTTCCTAATAAAGATACCAATATTTGAAGGTACACAGCATTATCTAAATTAACTTTTTTTTTTAAAATCACCCTTTTTAAAAATACAAATGTGGCTTTTGAAACACATATATGTCTATAAATTGGTACTATGTAAATATCCCATCCCATGAAATGAACATAAATACATACCACTTTGCAACAAGTTTTCTCTGTCATAATTGCCTCCCATGCCATTCCCTTTGCATCTTTTAGACAACCAATGGATATTTTTAATATGCCAAATATTGAACTCTTTTTAGTATTTTTAGTAATGACTTATAGAATCAAGCTTCCTGGGTGGGACACTACCCTTAATTGTCCCAAATCCTCACTGTGGCACACATTTCCGGAGAACAGATCCAAACTGCATTCTGAAGGACCAGGCATTGTGCATATTTTGGGTATGATTTAAAACACTGGTGGGAAACATACCTGAATTTTGCCTTTACCAGCTTCCACCTAAGCTAATGGCTGTCCCCTCGGTATCATTTTCTGGTATTATGTTCAACCCTCTGGCCTCCCAACAGAAGCAGGCCTGTCTCCTGGTGGTGATCCCCAACAGACTTCAAACTCTCCACACAGACCAGACTCTCTTCAGCCATTCTCACATATAGCCCCAACTGTTCAACTTCATAGAGTTCTTTGTTTTTTTCTGCTTCCAAATTACAACCCCAGTAGCCCAATGGATTCTAGCCATTTGCAAATTTAAAGTATGTGATTTCTGTTCTCTACTTCTTAGGTCAACTTGAGTCTGAACCCCATATTTCTATACACCCATTACTATTAAAAAAAGAAAAATGTAGGAGTAAATTTTCTAATGCCACATAAAAAATTATATATGCATATAATATGTACATATATCTACACATACACACATATATATTCTGTGTGCGTGCATACACATATTTTTTTTAAGAATGTATGCACACATGTACAGGAATGAGAGAAAAGAAACATGGTGTTTCTGATACATGGTGCTGGAGATTTTGGTATTTGCATATTATAACAATAACACACATTAGGCTGTTCTAAAATGCGTGTCCTTGTCACGTATTTTTGCTTTCAACATGGATCTTCCATACTGCAAATGGTTCACTGCCAGCAGGCCAGATGCACACACCGCATGACTAGAAGAGAATATGATAGCAACGGGATGGGGGTAGGTAAAGGCTACAACTCTACAGATCTGTAATACATGCTCAAGGTTTTAAATACAATATCCTTTTCAATTTATAATCTGCACCTTAGACATTTTTATCACATTAATAAGAACCCCCATAGAGATATATAGGGCAGAAAGCAAAAAGTTATATCCTCTTTTAAAACAATCACTTCCTTCTAATAGAAAATGACAAGAAAAAGCAATTCTAAAGTAGGGATGATGGTGGTTGTTATTATTACCAGTTTCTTCCTTTTATAATAAGATAACCTTTCTTTCTATGCTGTAGTTTAGAATCTAGTCAACCAAGGTTTGCATTCTCAAAATGTAAATTATTAGAAACAGTAATACATAAGGTAAGAAGACAGAAGCAAAGGTAAGAAATGTTTCAACTATTTAAAAATGATAAAATTTAATTATTTGCCTTCTCTTTTGAATTTGTCTCTTGCTAATTACAGAAGAACATCATAATATGAAGAAGAGGGAATGAAAAAAGGGAAATACAGACAGAGAAACTGAATCATGATTTAGGCTACCTCAAAGGAGTCTATAATTATAGGGAATTAGTCATTATCTCTGGTCTTTCAAAAACAATAACCCCTTCACTTGCCAACACCTTCCTGGGAGCTTTAGAACAAGCCAGTAAGTATTTGTAGGAATTGCAAGAGCAGATGTTGTGGAGTGGGCACCAGCAGTGATGTTTCCAGAACAATGGCCACAAATGGTAAATATTTTGCTACCCCTCTTTTCATGTAGTCAGGCAGGCAGTCACAGAATTTAAAAAATCTCTTCCCAAAAATCTCTTCCCAATCACTAAAGTGTCAACCAGTATCCCACAACATTTTTGTTAACGCTCAATTATTTTTCTTGGCGGTTTATCCTTATTCATCTGTGCACAAGTCCACTAAACCTGAAACAGAGCTGGCTACCAAAGACATCAACTCTCTGGAATCCGTAATTCAGTGTTCTCTTTAATTTTTAAATGTTGCAGACTTTAAGAAGTCTCTTGCTAAATGTCAATACTTAGTTTATACTTGCTGTTTTCCTCAAGTTAGATCTCTCTCTCTCTCTCTCTCTCTCTCTCTCTCTCTCTCTCTCTCTCCTCTTCCCTCTCTCTTTTCTAATATGCCTGACATTCACCTAAAAGTTAAAAAAAAAAAATCCAAATCAATAATAAATAATAAATTGAAAAGCACTTTTTTCCCCTCTTTCGTCAACAAGCTGTTTCAGAAAATACCATCTCTAGTTACAATAAACACAGAAATCATGGCATAACTTTTACTCTTTAACTCCAAGTATTGCTCAGCTTACAATAGATGTATTATGAAACATGGCAAGAAGTACTGCAACAGAAAGAGGGTGAACAAATTTTAGTATGTAATCATTTGATATCTTCAGACTCAAAGCAATCAAAGTAGGGCTCCCACAGGTAGGCTGATAGATAACCACCCCAAACCTACACCCAAAAATTTCAAAAACAAGTTTTTTAAATATGTAATACAAATGCTTTATCAACAGGCACTAAAATAAATAAAGAAAATCTTCACAATAATCTATTGGAAAAAATAATAGATCGATTTTTTTTTTTTTGGCATGTAAGTAAATTGCAGAATCAAAATATTTATCTGTTCCTTACCTTGACAATATTCAAAGTTCCCTTTTTTCCGGCAGTCACCTATTACTAAACTCAGTGCTCTCCAAGTGTTTCTTTTGACAGATATCATTCTCCACCAATCGCTCTGCTAATCTCCTCTCCTTTTCTGACTGGGACAGATATTATGTTCACCAGCCCAGAGATCAATCTTTTCTATTGACAACAACAAAGGGAAAAAAAACGCATATATCACAACCAGTCTAAAGTATCACACCCTTCTACTTACAAGATAATACTAGACCAGTTTTGTTTGTATAAGAAACAGATACAAGCTCTTTGAAATTTTTAAAGATTCCAAAGCAATCCTCATTTTCTCAGTTCCTTTAAGGAACTGAGGAAAAGACTTAATTCTCCAATCATCTGGCTCAAAGCTGGATACATTCTCTGAACCTGACAACTCCTCTTTCCTTAAATTAGTATTAAAACATATGTACATCAATATCTTAAAATAATGTGTTAGATTTTACCTGCTTTGATTAAAAACATTAAATAATTTGTCAGATAATATGGTTTTTTTAGAAGAGTCTGAGACATTATATGTTGTTATTTTATATTTTTGAATTTTATATGCAAGTTAAATTGTGTTTAAAACAAAGTGGTGTCCATATGTTTTACTGTTCTGAAATTTAAACATTTCCATTATTAGCTAAAATAGTCTAAAACTATTAATATCAATGAATAATCTTTATGTAATCAACTAGTTTAAAAGTATTAGTAACAACAATTATTGGTGAATCATTTTAGCAAACGAACAAACTTCTACCATTTTCTTTTTTTCCTAAAACAAACTTAATATTCATATTTTTCCTGCTAGATTTGGCAGGTTTAGAATTCACTCATTCACTCTCAAACATTTATTGAGTGCCTATTACTCACCTTTTACTACTATCATGTTTCCTCGAAAATAAGACCTAGCCGACCATCAGCTCTAATGCATCTTTTGGAGCAAAAATTAATGTAAGTCCCGGTATTATATCATATTATATTACCCAGTTTATATTATTGTATTGTATTGTATTGTATTTGTATTTGTATTTGTATTTGTATTTGTATTATTTGTATTGTATTGTATTGTATTGTATTGTATTATTAAAGACCCTGTCTTTTATATAAGCCGGATCTTATTGAAGACCCGGTCTTATATTATATTATATAAGATTGGGTCTTTATAATATAATATAATTATATCAAAATAAGACTGGGTCTTATATATTATTTTTTGCTCCAAAAGACGTATTGGAGCATCTTTTGGACACTCCAAAAAAATAATAGATCTTATTTTCGGGAAATCATGGTACTACCACTACTATGAATAGAAAAAGTATCACTCCTTAGTTCTTATTATCTATGAAATAGAACCCTAGCACAATCATATGCACATAAGGTAGGAACTAAATAAATGCAAAAAATAAATATTTAATAAAAGCAGTCTCAAAAAGTATTACTAAGGCTATTGTTGCTATTTATTAGAGACCAAACTACTCCCTAGAAATTAAAATTGGTGAATATATTCTGATGTATATAAACAAGCATATTCTATTTTTAAAAAATCAGTACCCTTTATATACTATATTATGACTCTGCTATCAAGCAATCAGTTGCTTCTCATTCTTTTTTTTTTTTTTTGGTGAGTTAAATCATAAAATTTGTTTGTACATATTAATGATTTATTAATGCAATAAAATATAAGATGGTATTATCACTGGATGGGAGCCAGAAGTCCTGCGTCAGGTCTTGACTTCTGCCATCTTGACTGGAAGTCAGTTATTTCTCATGCTTTACGGCAAAAATCAAATAAGCATTGTTCAGGGAAAATATAATACTAGGTATTTCTTAATTATAAATTATTTTGGAGCTCAACAAAGATCATTAAAGACAATCAGTTGGAACTTGGAAACATTTAGTTTTCTATGAAACCTAACAATTTTATTAACAAATGATAAAGCAAAACTTTAAGAAAATGACCAAAGTGCATAGATACATATACACATAAATAAATACTCAAATACTGGGAGGTGGGAGTGAAAGGAGGGGAAATTGGAAGTAAATACATCTAGATGTTAAATATAATTATTTCTGGAAATAGGAAATGAGTAATTTTCTACACAATACTATTATTTCCAGTGTTTCTATGCAGAGGTAAAAATATTTTATAGAGGATAAACAAATACTATTGGGGGGAAAAAAGAAAATGGATATTTTTCTTAGCCTCAATAATGATATTTGATAATATTTTGTGCTTCAGCAACCATCAACAAAAGATGCTCAGAGAGCCTGATAAAAGTGGATCATGCCTGTGTTGGCCACAGGTCACAATCATCATTGAATAAATGAAGGAGGCAAAGCACAACCAAATCCCCCAGAATCTCAGTCTATTTCTTCCTTCTCATGACTGCTAAATACCAGATTAATACTTGGGTTTATTAATAAAAATGGTGTAGTGGTTCTCAGTTTAGAGGCACATAAAATTACTATACAGGTAAACATTCTTTAAAAGATAAGTTGTTCATTATAAATGACTCTAGATATATAGAATATAGAATATAGAATAATATAGAATAAACAGTTTCACTTTTTAACTTTACTTGTGTCTATTTTAATCAGAGTATTCTGAAGTGAATGGTGAAAAAGTTGGCTGGAAGATAATGTTACAAAATATTTTAAATGTACTTGTTCATAAATTCTTTAATGTTAATATGACATACAAATACACATTCAAATAGTACACAATGTAAACCTAAAGTTCCTCATGAGAATTTTCCCCATTTAACTATTTTATATATAAAACACTATACTGCAATCAATAGGATAACAAAAAAAATCTAATTTTAAGATTTTTCAAAATAATAATTTTGGAATATTATGTATGTGCTTCATACATCCAACACATTAAATGGTCTTCCAATATGAAATAATAATAAAACGAGTAATGGTAATAAGCACTATGAAATATACATCCAGGTATTTGTGATACTTATTCCACACTAAAGTCTGTATCTCATGCAAATGATAGTAAATTTCTCTATCTTTAATAATTGCTTTGTTTGTATTCTCAGCCCTCAAATTTGTAAAACCTCATCATGAGGGGAACATATAGTGAGACGTGTTTAAAAGCTAAAATCCACCAAGAGTAAATGCCTCAAACAATTTGTAGTTCTACGAGAGAATTATTAAAAAGGCTCAACATGTTATATTACCATGGAAATTGTGGAAAACATACATTCCCAAACAAATATTACTTTTTCTCAATGGTATGAAGTAATAAAAACCACATGTGTAAATCTGCGATCTGTGCAGTAGTTCAAGCGGCAGCTAATAGAAAATACAGAAAGTGAACTCTGCTATATAAAAGATTCTTGTTACAGAAATATAATGTGAAAACCAGATGCAGACAGAAAACCTTAATCACAGATGGTAACATAATCACTGGCATACAGAATAGTTTTTTGATCAATCTTAACCATATGCTCAATGTATTTATTTTCTAAGGAATGCAATAACTTGAGAGAACCTTCTATTTGAATTCCGTTAACCTCATATTTATAATGCTTTTTATCTTACTCCCCCCACCCATTCAATGTGTAAACTGAACCAAGGTTTTAAAAGGAAGAGTTGCTGGCCTTGGCAAATCATTCTTGTATCAGTTTATCTTTCAAAAATTTAATAGGATGTTAAAGACCACACATCAGACTTAACCTCAAAAGAGAAGTGCAGTTCCTCATTACTATGTTTCTCAGTCACAGCCAGAATCCCTTTACTGCCTAAACACATTCCTCTAGAGAATTGTATCAATATTTGGGGAAATTTCTCTTTCAGTAAACAATATACAGTTATTCCAAAAAAGAGCCTTTAAATACACCTCTTTTCATCTACTTACCTGGACTACTTACCCTAACTCTAACTTTTCTCTTTCCTTTCATAACATTTTATAGCATAAAAACTGTTCTTTTACATTAATAAAAATGCAATTAGTTTTGGTTCCAAGGGGAATTGCCACAAAAGGAATCTGTTACAGCCTATCTGGCTTAGAAAACATTACCTTAGTAAGTACATTCTCTGACATTGAATTGTAACTTATCATTGTCAAGGCCTCCATGATCTCATTTACAGGACAATTCTCCTGTAACCCCTGATTTTAATTAGTCAACCAAGCACCATGTATGCCTCACTCTAGGACTATACTCAACTTCCAACAGGTAGTGACTGGGACATTATGTTGTTTGGGTGTTCTTTGGCATAGGTCACGTGAACTAAAAACTTCAATGTCCCAATTACACAAGCTTCCTTAAGCTTCCATGACTACACGCATCCAGATTCTCCTCTCTTCTAACAACTCATCTCCTGATACATGCAAAGAAACACACAGGCTTTTTTCTTACCCTTTTCTGACATCCAAGACCCTTAATAAATTAGCACTAAACTACACTTTTCAGCCGCCGATCCACCCATGCTCTTACAGGGTGCAGCTCTTTGATGGATAAACCCCCATGGAATGCATCATTTCATCGTTTATGGCTTTGTTCATTGACCCTTTCCACACATTGTTACATGGCCAGCTCCTTCTCAACACTCAGCTTTCATTCAAGTGTCACCTCCTCAGATAAGATTTTCCCAACCACCCAAAATAAAGTCTCACCATCAGCAGCAGCACCCCCATCATTCTCTCTACCATTGTTTTTTAATTGTGTTCATTGCATTTAACACTACGTGGAATAATCTTATTAACATCTTTATTATCTCCCTCCCCTAACCCTAAACTGTAAGCTCTATGAGAGCAGAGTCTTATCTGTTTTGCCCATTATTCTATGTTCCATACTTAGAATTGTACTTGGCACATAAAAATAATAAAACAAATGAATTCCACCTAATGAAATTCTATAAAGGCCCAATAAAGGCCTTCACAAACCTTTCCCTGACCTCTCCTATGGCCCATGATTGTTTTCTCTTCTTTAATTTGTAAGAGCAGTTATGATCTATTTCAGCCTTGGCAACTATTACTTGCCAGATATTGTCCATTTGAGCCCATTCTATATATATATACATAGGCCAGTATGGGAATTACCCAACCTCATCCAGGGCTGTGAGGCCAGCCCTTCCTCCCACACTAAGCAGTAGCATACCATGATTCAAAACCACAGCATAAATCCATATAACCTTCAAGGCATAAATGCATTCTAGTAGTTTTTATGCATAGACTTATCTCCCAATTGAGTTTACCAATTGAGTTTCCTGTTGTAGGAAAGCGGTCTTATTCTCTTTATGTCTTCAGACCTTACCTTGATGCACTCATTCTGTTGCAAGGTCATGAGGGAAAAAGCCCTGTTTATTCCACAGCGTTCATACCCAGTGCCTAGCACAGCCCCTGGCTCACAGAGGTATTCACTAAATATAGGCTCAGTGAACAAAGGAGTAAATGATAACCAAATACTATCTAATCTTTCTTCAAGCTCCTCCCTCTTATTGTAATAAAGCATTATTTTAAAATCTTTCAAGTAGTATTTTAAAGAACTAATCAGAAGGCAGGTGACCAATCTATGATTTATTTTTGGTTAAACTGACAATGGATTATGACCAATGAGTTAACAAACCAGGCAATTTAAAATAGTAGAAAACTCTTCAATATCTCCTCTGTTACAGATATAATTTAATTTTCAAGAAATAAAATCTAAAATGACTGTAGCCTACCTACACTTACCACATAGAAGCCCATCATTGCATGCATGCTCTGGCTGGAGTGAAATCTCAGCTCTTACACTTATCAAGCTAGTTGACTTTGGACAAGTCACTTAAGCCCTATAAGCTTCAAATATAAATCTCTAAAATAGGATAATAATACCTTACCAGGATGATGTGAAGATAAGAGAAAATGCTTATAAAATGCCTATCTTAGTGTCCCTAGTTCAAGTGTCTTTTTACCCAAGTGCTTGGTTCCTATCACTTAATAGCAGAAAGGCGGCAGTACCTGTTTTAATATTATGGTGTAAAGCATTAAAATAAAAGCATTAGGTCATTACTCAAAAATAACCTAGTGCAATCATACGCTTTTCCTTTCTGAAAGTCACAACTGTACTATTAGGGATAAAAATAAAGTACCTATGATCAGTTAACAACAAACACTAAACTATGAGGAATTAAGCAGCAGGTCCTAAACATTTTGCAGTGAAAATGAAAGAAATGCCACAAACTAATGTTTTGTGATTTAAATTTTTATTTTCCTTATCTAATTTCATCTGTGGAAGTTCATCTCTAGGGGATAAGAGAAGAGAGAACAAATTATTTCCAAAGACGGGTTTCTCCAAATAAAGGGATCTATTCCATGTCGCAACTCTTACATGAAAGAAAAATGGGACTTTGAAAGTATGTGCATTCATGGTTGATGGTCACATATCTCAACAAAAGAAAAAAAAAAGATCTTCAATTGTCCAGCTGTAAACACAGTGTGGTTGCTGCAGCTCCTTATCAATTACTATCTACCTTTCCTTCTTCCCTCTTTTTTCTTCCTCTCTCCTTCCCCCTGCCTCAGAAACCTATCAAAATGATGGTAGTCTTTTATACTCTAAACAGTAACTTTTCTAAGTGCAGTGAGACGTCTTGATAATTTCCCATTTTAACCTTAGTATAATTCCCACCTGCAGTCTTGTGGCTGACCTGTTCAAGGTGAAAATTCCTAGGTGGTGGGATTTGAAGACTTCCAGGAGAGCAGAAGTGAGCCCTGGAATAGAGAAGTGTGGAAATAAGAAAATCTAGGTTCACACCTTGCCCCCCACCAGTGCAGGGTGACCTTGGGCAATTAAAGAAATCTCCAGGGATGATTTACAAAGTAAATAAGACAATATGTGAACTTCATTCCATGAAAGCCCTCAATATGTCCCTTCCCCAAGTATATGTGTCTGAACTGAAGGCTGGCTGCCCTTCTGAAATCATCTCTTCAAATGGAAATGTTACCTGGAAGGAAAAACAATGAGACTCTTTACCCACCTCCACATTGTGAGTCATAGAATCTTGAGGGGAGATGGACCTATCGTACTGTCCAGTGCCATCCCTGATTTTAAGGCTAGTTTGGTCAGGCAGCCGAGCACTTGGACTCCCACACGATATAAGAAAAGACAAGACTGGGTGTGGAGAAAAGAAATGGGAGTAGGAAGGTAAAGGAGAGTATTGGAGGGGAAGTGCTCAGCCTTCCCAGGCCAGAAAACAGACCTGGGCAGCCAAAAGAGAAAAGAGAGCCCTTGGCAACTAAGGAATAACCTGGGGGCATCTGGTAGAGGGAAAACTGAGAGCCACTAAAAAGGTTTTATAGTCTCATTGGGTCCCTGATCAAAGGGACACTTCCATATACACAATATTTTGCTTGTAATTTCGGGGAACTCACCCTTTATAAAAGCACATTTGTGAACTTCAGGGCAAACAACATAAATGAATAAAACAAGATATGCATTTATGAATATACAAGTGACTTGACCACCTCACAGTTTGCCTAGGGCCAATTCTGTACATGATGTGCTTTTTTGTTTGTTCGTTTCTGTTGCTGAAACTTACAAGCTAAAATATGGCTGCAATAAATTGTATATTCTATAGAAGAACACAATGAAAAGGGGTCAAGGTAGAAAGAATTGGGAAAGAAACATATTCTTGGAACCGAATTTTCATTTTGGTCTTAGCAATGAAATATTTCAGGGCAATATTAAGTTAATAACTTGAGTTCAAGGCATGAGCTTTCAACAAATATTTTTAAAAACATCAAAAAGTGCCCCAATTGTTCCAAACTCCTACTTCAAGGAGATTACAAACCAGCAGAGAAGTCTGAATAGCATGGATGGTAGCAAAAAGTTGGATGTAATAAATTCTGTCTTGGAGGAAGAGAGGTCATGAAGGCTTCAGAGAGTAGTGTTTCATCATAGACTTGTGAGAGAACATAGTGGGTTCCGTGCAGAAAAGGGTCTTAAGGTTGAGGTGAGAAAGGTCTAGCAAATTAGGGGTATTGTCTGTCTTGAACATCGCTATATCCCCAGACATCAAACAGGGCTAGACTCTTCATTAAGTACTTGTTGAATGAAGGAATAGTCAGTGAGAGAAGATGGTATAGGGGGCTTTTGGACGAGAATGGAGAACAGTTCCACTCTCCGCCAAGTGGGATGCTAAGATTAAGCAAGCAAGCCCTTGTTGAAGGTTATGCTTCACACATATCATCTCATGTAATTCTCATGACAACTTTATGAGGTTTTATCATTATTATCCAAATGAGAATTATTTCCAGTTGAAGGGGAGCAAAGGAGATACAAGTAGTAAAGGGAGATACAAAGGAGATACAAGTGGGAGTTGAGTTTCTTCACCACTCCACTCAACTGCCTTCTGGCAGAGAAAAGAATAGCATCACTTTCCCCCGGGAAAGCAGAACCAGTCAATCTCAGGCTGATGCTGCAGTCTCCAACTTTACAGTAAGTGAAACAGGTATAAGATTTGCAAAAAGACTCACGAGAGCCAAGGGACATACAACAATAACTCTCCTTACAACCACCTGTGCTTGCGCCCTACTTTCTTCCCCCAAAGCAAGTACTTTTGTCAGCTTCTAATACATACTTCCACAAGTAGAACCTCATATATATATATATATATATATATATATATATATATATATATATATATATATATTACTGTCTTTTAACATATAAAAGGGATTATTTTCCTTTTTCAATATGAGGCCTCGATTTTAAAACAAAAAATAATGGTATCATGCATGATAGCAGGTATTTTGTTTACCGTATGCTGACTGTAAAGTACATAAAGGCAAGTTTCTCTTAAACTCAGTAATATTTTAATGCATTTTGTTCTTTTAATGTATATTTGAAAAATGTCATCACATGATAAAGAATTTGGTCCACAGACAGTGCTTGGGGCTCTGAATAAATGAATGTGCTTTCAAAAGCCCCTGGAAATAACTCTCTCCTCCCCCTGTCCCCAAGAGTACCAAACCCAGAGTCTGGGGGACACACTGTCTCTACTTTTTCATCAACTCCTCCTTGACTGCTTACTCTCTGGTTCCTGCTTTCATTCCTCTACATAATGTTAGAATTAAAATACATTTTATAGGACCGTCCCGGTGGCTCAGGCAGTTAGAGCTCCATGCTCCGAACTCCGAAGGCTGCCGGTTCGATACCCACATGGGCCAGTGAGCTCTCAACCACAAGGTTGCCGGTTCAACTCCTGGAGTCCTGCAAGGGATGGTGGGCTCCGCCCCCTGCAACTAAGATTGAACAGGGCACCTTGAGCTGAGCTGTCGCTGAGCTCCTGGATGGCTCAGTTTGTTGGAGCACATCCTCTCAACCACAAGATTGCCAGTTCGATTCCTCAACTCCCGCAAGGGATGGTGGGTTTTGCCCTCTGTAACTAAAATTGAACACAGCACCTTGAGCTGAGCTGCCGCTGAACTCCCGGATGGCTCAGTTGGTTGGAACTCGTCCTCTCAACCACAAGGTTGCCAATTCAACTCCCACAAGGGATGGTGGGCTGTGCCCCCTGCCACTAGAAAACAGCAACTGGATCTAGAGCTGAGCTGCGCCCTCCACAACTAGGAATGAAAGAACAACAACTTGGCTTGGAAAAAAGGTCTGGAAGTACACACTGTTCCCCAATAAAGTCCTGTTCCTCTTCCCTAATAAAATCTTTAAAAAAATACATTTTATAAACTATCTCACAAACAAAAGTCCAATGCTTGAATTATGTCAAACAGCTAGGCTGCTCTGGTAGGAAGTTAGAGTCCAGACGGAGCCCACCCGACCACATTTTATTCTCCCATGTGGCCTGAAGTCACCTGTAAAAAGGAGAACTCAGAACAGTTTGAAATTCATGCAAGGAGCAAACACACATGAGGGAGCCAAGTCCCAGAGAGATCAATAATAAATCCTCCATGCAATAACTACTGTTTGAGGAACACCTACCATTTGACAGCCCTGTTTCCCAAAAAGAACTGGACCATGAGGATCCCTGGCACAAGGATATACAAATGGCATCTGAGGCTCCTTTCTGGAGACTGTGACTCTGAGTCACGAGACTCCGCATCTATGAGGGATAGGGAAGCTGCCCCTTAATCATCGGAAGTGATTCCCCAATTCTGGCAAGCTAACTGCAGTGGTCACTTAATCCAGATTGTCAACGCTTCACTCTCTCTAAATCCACCCCTATATCCAAGTTCTAATTATTTTTCCTTTATAACACCTCTTGTATCTGCCTCTTCCTTCTTGTCCTACAAACCCAATACTGGTCATCCTTCTATAATAGCTAACATCTAAACCACTGCAACAAATTTCCTACCTGGCCTCAGCCTCTAGTCTTTCTTCAATTACAATCCATCTGGCCCATCACAGTCAGACCAGCTCTTCAGAAACATAACTTCAATTGGGACCATGGTTTCCCCTTGCCTGACACAATCTTTTATTTTGATTTTATTAAGATATATTTTACTATGGCATCCTTTGTTGAAAAGAAGTCCAGCTAGGAAATCTAATATATAAAACAATTTGTTGTAAAAGCAGAACTATTCTGGTTTCACAATGCTGAGAGAATGAATGAAAGGGCCTACACACCCCTGTGCCATCTCCTAATCCTGAGAAGTCCCATAGGACACAGGTGTTTTTGTTAATGTTTTGTTTTCTGTTTTTTAATTCTGGCTTACTCAGAATATAAAGCTTAAATCAAAAGGCTTGATCTTCAAGACAGTTATGATCTCTCTGCTTATATTCTAATAATGGCCCAAATGTCCTTTTTCTATAGCCACATTCGCTAATTTATCCTCCCTCCATCCCAACCCAACCCACGCCAGTACTTCTCCATAGGTTTTTTCCACATCTGTGCTTCTGCATTTCCCATTCCTACTTTATTACTGCCCACAACCCCATTATAATGACTTTGCCTTGATAAATCCTACCTGTCTCAAAACAAGCTTAAATTCCGACTTGCTCCCACCTTTTAAAATCTCATTTATTGTACCATTGAATTGTTAAGTAATCAAACCCCATGATCTTTCGTACTATTTAATTTGTCATGAGTGGGTTTACCATTCAGTGGGAACTGCGCTTACTACCTGCTCAGTGTCTCCATCTAACATATTGCCTTATACATAGTAGGAAATCATTAAATATTTATTAATTTACTTCAGATTTACAACCAAGAGTAAAACTTTTAATTTTCTTTCTGATACTCTAAAAAGTGTTATTATCAAGACTACCCAAATTGCAAATGCCTTTCTTTAAAAATTGTCAAATTAGATTTAATGGGTTGCTCATTTTATAGTTCTTCATTTTAATTTTTCTCTGATATTTTATGTCCTTTCCCTCTAGTCAACTCAAAGCTTCACTTGGACATGTCAATGGAGATGGATCACATTTACTTTCCATTTAGATCTGAACCAACCTATCTACCCTTATTTAAACAAAGGAATGAAAATTCATTGTCCATATTTGTTTCCCACCAGAGGTCAAATGTGGATCTCATTTCTAAATAGATCTAGCAAGAGACGAGAATGAAAATGTGTGACAGGTAGAAAAAGAGGTTGAGTAGTAAAGAATACTTATTTGTCTGACACATGATAAAAGTTAACCAATCCTAAGAGTCACTTAAAAAGAACACTTTCACAGGAAAGAGAGATTACTATGTCATGCTGATAAACACCACAGTTCCAGTCCCAATATCATCTGCTGTTCTTCCCAGCTGTGTTTGCTCATCACTGTGTACATAACACATGCATAGATTCAGAAAATAAACTTGCAGTCTTTCATGACCTGTTTTACAGCTCACATTTTCCTGTATCTTGAGGTTAGGAAAAGGAATATAGTACATCTAGTTTTAACCAAAGAGACCAACCAACTTCATAAGACTTTGTATTTAAAGCACAACTTACACTATGCTTACAAGGTCTTCTGGGGGATGATGTCCCAATTTCCGATATTCTACTTGCCAAATCTAATGTATATTTGAAATGCTCTCTGAAATGGTGCTGTGTTAATTCCCTGGCACCACAACTCTGTGTCAGCAGCATTTACAGGTACCATTATCTATCTACTTTACTAATATCTCTCTGATCTCCTACCTGAGTGTCACCATTTGCACTCCCCACAAGGTCTAGTGGAAGTGACTTCTGAAATCCTCTTTAAATAGCACCTTACAGCTAGTTTTGTCTCCTGGTGCTCTAATAGACCTGTCCACATCTAGTTCATCACTGTTTTGGCAATGTTTCCTCTCATTAGTGGTCCCTAGCTCTTGAACTTTTTTAGACAAATTGCCATTACATCTCATGGTAACAGTTTCTCTATTCTCTCTCTGATGTAATATTCAATCCAGTCAAGCCAGGCACCAAGTAAGAGCTCACCACATAAGTATGTTTTAAGACATTCTCTTTTGTAGCAAAGAACTTCAATTTGGCCTCCCAATGAACTTTGAATACCAATGCAAATGTCTTCAACCCATGAAATGACAGTGATTCTCATGGCTTCCATTTCTAATGACAGACGAAAATAACATAACTTCCAAGTCCTGCCAAATGCAGATATTACTAATAAAAAGAAGTTTCTACAGCCATAATGGATGATGACAAAGAGCTCATCTTGATCAGATCACAAGTTTAAGAATGCAATAGTTTCTAAGTTGCAAAGTAATTCAGCTCAGGTTCATTAGTAACAGTTACACAAATTTGGATTAAACTTATAATAATGTCTATATTTTTTACAAACTAAAGAAAAGTATAGAATCAAAGTGTTATTGGTAGTAATTGGGCTTTTAACTGTTTTTAGAAGCAATAGCAGACTTTCTTCAGGCAATGCAATAGGACAATTTTTCAGTCTTTCTTACTTAAGAACTGATTCTTAGCCAAATGACAACATGCCCTTATTTACTTAAATAAGTTGTTATTTAGCAGGTTCTCTCCAAAAATGATTTAAAAATGTCATTTCCTCAATATCCAAGTGACTTTGGTCCGAAGTCTGTTGATATGGCAAATACTTAGAAAGCACAACCTATCGCCACCATGCTTTAGCCCCTAGTCTATCGTACCTTCCACCAGGTACCAACTTCATCTTATCCAGCAACTGTGAAGGGAAAGTATGAAGGTCATTATCTTTGAGCAAAACCTAAAATCTTTAGTTCCTTCTCACTGCATAAACAGGTTTACTTCTCCCACATTCACCTCTGAAAAAGGTATAATAACAGCTACAGTTTCAATCATCTAAGGTCCAGGATGGCTATGGAAAAAATGGCTCCATATTCCCGATGCCACTTCTTTACAATGGACAACAGTGGTAAGATAATCATGTTTTACACTGATTCCATTTCCCAGTTATATGGAGACTAGTAGTGTCCCCTCAACTCAGAATTAAAAATATAAATAAGGATTTATTGTCATTCACCTAACCTTGGGAAATTCCTGAAAACCTACTTCCAGTATCATATGTAGATTTATACATATGGGAGTTGAGAAGTCTAATAATCACTGAGTCTGCGTATCATTTTACTCCTTAAGAGTTTACCTGAAGGCTGGAATGCACCCCAGGCCACCCAGCAAAAGTCAGTGACTGAACTGGAAAGGGAAACCCAATTTACCTACTAATTAGAGGGATACACACATTCCAGGTCCATCTTTTTGTAATATAAAGAATACTTTATAGTACATAACTACAATTACAAACTCAAAATGGTGCAGAATCCCTCTCCTCCTTTCTTAAGAAGTGATCAGGAAGTTGGATTTGGCCAATTGAGAGATGCTGAGATCAACACAAGCGTCGGGGACTACAGACACTGGGCAGAAGACAACTCCAGAGTGCCTAATGAGATCAATAAAGGGAACAGACTATTTATTCTTCATGGCTTCAGCGTAGTGTAGAAAGTTGGTATTTGGACAACGGAACAGAGTTTAGTAATGGAGAAGCCTGGATTAGGAGGTATTAAGGGATATCTGTCAGTAGCCAACTCTGTTTCTTAGGTTGAGGATGAGGGCATAAGTAAACAATAGATGTATAGTTCATAGCTGCTAAGGAAAATATTAAGCCAAATATTCAGAGAATAAGATTCTAATTATTAGAACTCAGGAACAAGTAGGTAATTAGTTTTGGGGACACAAGGAAACCTCAGTTTTCTATATTTGGGCAAAAGGAAAAGCCAAAAGAGCAACTACAGCCAGAGTCTTAGAGTGAGGCACTGGAACTCTTTGAAATGAAGAAAGTGAAATGCTGGTTGATCGTTTACTTAAAATTAGTGATGACAATGTACGTGAAGGTTAACTTCAGGCTCACGGTATGTCTCTAATATTTGTCAGTTCCTCTCCTCTTCCAAGAACGACAACTAGGAGGCAGCCCTTAAAAGCCCAGAGCACACTCAGAAGTAGTCTATGCCCAGGCATTAAAAGATTAATGAATCCAGTCAATCACATACCTTAAGGCATTTAGAGGTGCTGAGATTGTTGGACAAACAATGGGAAAACGTTACATTTGTATCCCTCCACATTCAACAAGATTTGCATTCTAAAGACCCTATTTACCCAAATACTTGATTTGCCTTAGAGATCTTGACAATATGAAACCTACAAAAACAAATGCCTGCTTCATTTCTTCATGAGTTATATTATATAAGCAATCTCAATTAGAACTATCAAAGAAGGAAGACATTAAAAAGTAGGTCTTATAGTTTAGTGGTTACCAGAGGGTAAGGGGGGTGGGGGGTGGGAGATGAGCGTAAGGGGGATCAAATATATGGTGATGGAAGGAGAACTGACTCTGGGTGGTGAATACACAATGGGATTTATAGATGATGTAATACAGAATTGTACACCTGAAATCTATGTAATTTTACTAACAACTGTCACCCCAATAAATTTAAAAAATAAATTTAAAAAATTTTTTAAAAAAAGTAGGTCTTTTACAGTCACTGAAAATGTCAGTGGTTCTAAGCAGCATTGATGGGTTTAAACTTTTTCAAACAGGAGGATCTCATACCTTAAACCTCAACCTGGGACATTATCAGTGGTTCTGAAGTAGGAGCCTGGACAACACTTCATTAAGTGTGAACATTTTGAAGAGTCCTAAGCAACTCTCCCTTTCACAACATCTTAGACACCAAGGCTTCAACACTGAATGTGGCTTCAGCATAAACAACTCATTAGAAGATCATATACCAAATGATGGGGTTGTGTCTGTGAAATAAATCTCCTGACATTGATATGTGACTCAGCATCATTTCTTGAGGGTGGCAAAGTGCTCAGTGCTTGTACCAGGGAATATACCTACATGGCTGCCCAGGTCTCTGAAAGATATCAGCATAACATGCATGACAAAATTTGTCTTCAAATCAGAAAGTCCTTAAAAGTATTATTTTTTGGTTGGCTACATATATGTAATCACAAGTACACACACTCAATACTATTCTTCAAACTACCTCTTCTTTTGAGTTGGCGTTTCGGATATTAACAAATGAGATTGCATTTGTTAATATCCAATATTCTAATGTGTCACAATGTCTGCCTTCCCCTTAATCCATTCTGGAGATATTCTGGGTTTATCTGTGAAGAGTGTGTCTGGCAAGTCAAGTGTGAAGCCACAAGCTAAATGGCCTCTAATTGATCCTAAGCAGTGATCACATCTTACCCTGGACAAATTACTATAGCCACAAGTCAACCCAACTGCAATTGTGAATAGAGTCAATATTGAACCTGATCCAAATTTCATCAGTCTTCTTTCTACCTTAACTCTATACCCAGTGTCAAATGGATAGCAGTGTCATTTATTTTCTTATTATAGGGATGATGAAGTATTATTTATATTACTATTATTTAAGATGTGTTAGAGTTATCTTTCTAATTGATTCTAAATGATTTAAAAAAACATGTCTTTCCTAGAAATGTCACTAGTAAAATGCATCCAAGTAATGTGGTACTTTCCCTGTCCATAAAACTTATTTGATTAACAGTAATATAGAAGCTAAAGCTTTTGTATGCAGGCACTCAAGCATAATTTAATCATTTTATTTAAGCATTAAAAAATTATTCTGAAAGCCCTGTTAGGTAAAATATACCTGATTAGTTTCAACTTACATTTGCAGGTGTATTAAATAAAGGTGAAATAAATCACAGGATGCTCAGTATGCAATGGAACAGTGTTAAGTTTGTTAACAGTTGGCAGTAAGTTAAAAAAAATTGTAGCATTAGAGAATGTGAAGAATAACTATCTCATTTTAAATAACTGTATTTAAACAGGTTATTTTAAAATAAATTTTGTTTGTGCAAACTCTTTTTATATTACTAGATTTTTGCCTATGGAAACCTCTTTCATAGTCAAACAAGTTGAGGTCCTAATTGCATAATACCATGTATCTGCTGAGGATAAAAGTGCCAACAAATGAAAATGCACATTAGGCAAGAGATTGTCAAAAAAGAAAATTGTCTTTTTTTTGTTTTGTTTTGTTTTTTTGTTTTTAAATAACCCACTCATATTAACAAAAGACTGCAGTGGCTTCCAAATTATAGGTTGTTATTTTTAGTGGAAGTAGTTCAATATTCATATTGGAGCAGATGTAGCAGTTTAACAAAACAGCTCTTCAAATCCTGCACAAATTGAAAACAGAAAAACTGATTGCATTTTCTCTTATCACTTTCCTTTTCTGAATTGACACTTTTGGCCTTCTGAAAATTTACACATGGCTTTCATCTCAACAGCACCTGCTGATCAAATAAAAACCTAACATTTTCATGAAAATGGTATTAAGGACTAGTTTTGTTCTAAAGGCTGTAAAGGGCAATCAGTTGCCTACTTGGTGGCAACAATTGCTGTGTATACAGCATATTCATAATAGTTTTATATTGTCATTAAACTTTTTAAAAATGTTATGTTCCTTCTGATTTTTTACATATTCACTTTTTGTATAATTCACATTTCTTTGACTCAATGTCTGCCCAATACTTAGTTTTATTATGCAAAGACCAAGCAAAATAAGGAATACTTAGTATTTTCTCTACCACTGCTGGGAACACACACATATTTACCTTTACATATCACTGTTTATGCATGAACGTGGGTGTAAAATATCTACATCTCACTTTTGTATTCCACCCACCAAAGAAAACAGCAAACAAAAGTCAAAGTCAGTTCCTATTTCGGAAGGGGCCTCACGGTTCTTTATCAGATATAGATTTAGCAGGTGCTTGGATGTTCGAGTACTCCACACTGGGGAAGAACAGATGTCACCCACAAACAAACTGGTAAACATTTAAATGATGTAACCAACCACTCCCTGCAAATAACTCCAGAGAAGGTAAAGGTCAATCTTGACAATGGGTATTTTTATATATAAAATATGCATGACTGGTTTCCAGGCTGCTTCTCAGATTTTTAAATAAAAGTGCTACATACATTTCTCTGTAACACCCAATTCTGGGTAAAATTAAAGATGCTCCTAAAAAATGCTGTCAGTTTCTCAGCCAACAGAGCTCTACCAATTCTGAAGTATTCCAGGCTGTCCATCCCGATTCTGCCTCAGTGATAAGGTAGCCTGAAGGCAGAAATGACATGCAGTAATACATGCGCCACTGTGGACAGTTGGTCTGTGAATTTCAGTGCTTCATCATGCTCACTGAGGCAACAGCAAACCTGAAATGTCAATATGTTCAGTCAATGGAAGTAAAATAATGGGACTCTATTGTCTTACTCATTCGATCTGCTGCTGTCAACAAGGAAACATGCCCCTCACACTTTAAACAAATTTTAATTAGGCTTCTAGGTACTGGATCATATTTACCTATGAAAACACCTATCTTGACAAGGTGTAGGAGACAAAACAATCATTTTTTTCCACTTTTATCCATTTTAAGAACCTTCCAAAGTTGCTACTATAATTTTGAGAAATACACTCATGAGTCAATAAAACATTTTTATTATTCTTTTTTAAAACTAACTCCAAGGAAAACAATTCCACAGTTCAAATCCAAAATACAAATCTACCTAACAATTTCAGAGGGACTTTTTTTCTCTAGATTTAGTTGAAACCAAAGCAACTAATTTCATATTAAAAGTAAGCTTCATTTGTTTTTCTTACTCATTCAAGTATGTTCAATTCATCACCCTTTCAAAACAAGTCACACAAAACCAAACACCAGTGATCAATTCCAAAAGCCTCTACCCTTTTTGCTCAGTTTGTCAATCTTATAAACAAGGGGTAAATGAAACTACTGTTAAAATAAGGGAGATGGTGCTGAGAAGGGCAGGGGGTGAGGGTGAAGAGAAAATAAATCATTCAATTTTCACCTAAGTTCTATGGCCCTTCCTTGCACCAAAGACAGTCTCATTTTAAAATAAAAATATAAATGAACTAATCAAGTTGTTAAGCAGCTTTTTCTCTCCCCTCTTCATCCAAAGGCTTCAGCATTCAGTCAATACATAATCTATTGTCCTCCTTTATCGAGTCACTTTAAACCTATTCAGACTGGCAAAACTAAACCCAATTAAAGATAAGGCTCTCCGGTAATCTCACCTCAGTAAATCCTGTCTGGATAGCAGAGGTGATGGGAGATAGCGGACAGGCCAGGGCTGATGCCTCCTCCTCACCCATACAACAAAAGGCAGATTTCTCTTTCTCCCTCTGCTAATCTTTAAATGTAAATTCTCTGCCAGCTAAGAGGAGCGACAGATAACATGTTACATCTTCACTTCTCCTGGTCTTATCGACTTCTGAATCATTTGGAAAGGGAGAGAGGGAAAGAGAAAAGCAGCCTCCTGGTGCTTCCCCCCCAGATCCTTCCCACCCCTCCTCCCTCTCCATTCACCTCCCCTCCCTGTTTACGGAGATTACCTTCTGGCAAAGGAGCACAGGAGAGGCAGTGCAGCCGAGGAGGCACCCAGATCGTGGCTTTGTATTCATTAAACACACATCGAAGCTTATCAGGAGTAAAAACCTTGTCAGGATGGCACATTGTGTGTGAGTGAGTGTGTGAGCACAGAAGGGAGAGGAGAGAAGCCAACGTGCATCAGGGTGATTACAGTATCAGCAGGGCCCAGATGGAGGCAGGAAAATAAACAGAGGGTGCGTGTGAGACAGAGCGGGAGAGGGAGGAAAAGTGGAGAGAGCAGGAGGTAGAGAGGGAAGAGCCGGACTGGAGGGAAGAAACCAGAAGGGATTGGGGGGTGGGGGCTCAGGCCCCAGGATGGGGGGTGGCACATGGGGGCGAGTCACCCCAAGGATGGCTGAGAGCAAGACCGGGGGTGGGGGTCTCCTGTATTCCAAAATCTGGCCCTATTCTGAGAAAAAGGGAGGAATCCAGACTAGCAAACTGTATTTCCCTACTCCAGGGCTAGACCCTGAATATTTTGGAGGTTCGGTCTAGGTCAGAGGGAGATCAAGAACTCTTTCTTGGCAGAGAATAACAATGAGGCATTCACCATCTTACCTCCATCCAAATAGCCACAATTTGCAAAACAAGCCTAGCTGAGTCCTCAAAGCAGTTACACAGCCTTCCAGACCAACCTCAAGTGGGAGTTCTTATCCCTTTCTTTGCTGACCCCAATACTCCTTAATTATACACACCACAAATCCATGCATACAGAGATGGAACAGGCAGATATAAAACCTTTCCTTTTCCTTGGCTTTAATGTGTAGCAGCAGAAGAATCATGCAGCCAGGATCCCGGTGATAAGGACCACTACAGCTAGCTATAAGTGACTCTTAGAAACCTCCAGAAGTTGTGTTGGGGAGGGGGTTTCTTATGTGTACATCTGAGAGTCTATTTTGAAGGTAGGAATTTGACAGTGAGGCAATCAATCTCTTCACCCACCCAGAGCCGGAGAATCAAACAGAGAACAGAACTAATGCTCCACCATCAGACCAGAGTTCATCTTCCACCCCATCAGGCTTAGGAGGAAGATACACCTGAGTAGTCCATGGGAGCCCCTTTTTACTTTTAAATGTGCCAATCAGACAATCTGAATATCTGATCAGATCCTTAATGGAGTACAGATAATGCAGCAAATAAGGTTATTTTATTGGGGGAGGGAGAGTATTTGGTTGCATTGTATTTCAAGGCTCTGAAGCTTGGTTAAGAAACTCTCATTACAATATGAAGAGTTCAGAATGAAGTAGTCTGTAAACTGCATAATTGTTCATGGTATATATTGTCGTCCCAGCTGCAGTGACATCTCAACTTATAAAATAGTTTATGCATGGGGTCTCACTATAAAGGGACAAAATGGTAGGGATGAGGGGAGTATAGTCAGTAGAGAGAAAACATAGATGAGCAAGAGAGTAGCCTCACAAAGGAGACAAATTTGAAGAAGTCCTTTAGAAAATGAGGAGAGGTATTGTTTAATCAAACACTCTCCTCCAAAACACTTAGCCAAAAAATAGTTTTATGTGTAGTAGTTGATCCCTGCCACCATGCTCCTACCCCAAGAAAAGAATTAAAGGAAATTTGATAGATAAGGCAAAGGGAAAAAAGAGCTGGGCATAGGAGGGTGAAGGGCATGTGTGAAAAATCTTGTCATGCAATGAATGTCAGATAAAAAGTGGTCTGCCACAATTCTCCAGTAATCCAATAATGTGGAAAACCTCATGGTATCACTGAGAAGAGTACAGGTAATTCTTTTCCATGAATCTTCAAAAAGTGACCAGGTTCAATAGTTAGAGAAGGGTACAAGGGTAGGAAGTAAACCAGTTGGCAGGGAATATTACAAAATTGAGTGAACTCTACTAGATGGGTGATAATCTGTCATTCTCATGTGTTTTAAATTTAGTAACAGATTTCTGGAGTATCGTTTCAGTTCTCATAAAGGGTTACCTTTCATTTTTTCTCTAGTTGTTATAAAAAAACTGCATTCAGAGTAACCAAACGTAACCACAGATACCTTTCCCTTTATTACATTTTAGTTAGATCAATTTGGACACAGACTACATGCAAATGCCTACAAATCCAACACAACTCTAGGAAGAAAAAAATACAATTTACAAATGCCCACTGATTTTTCCATTACACGTTATTTGAAAAATAAAAATGCTATTTAAAAAAACACAAAACAAAACAATGCAGTACTTTGAAATCCAGAAAAGGCTTACATTTTATTTCTTTTAAAAGCATCCAAATACTGAAGACATGAAGAAAACTGTGCAAAAGCTAATCAGCCAATGTTCTTATTTTGTAGAGGCAGAGTATTTCTATTACCACCTTGTTTGTTCATTGACTTTTGACTCCCAGTTATAGAAAAGATCAACCAATTCTCAAACGGGAAGAGTCCGTGACTCTCTTCCAAAGCAAACACTTTGCTGCAAAGCTTTCAATTTAAAAACAAAAGCAATATAATAATCAAGAACTATAATCACAGAATAAGTGTACAACAGAAAGTGGTTTCTATAATCACAGCTGTCCTAAAGTCCAAGCTGAACACAAGAAATCTTAATTTCAACTCGTTCTTACTTAATAATAGGTTACCTCCCTATAAAAGCAATAAGTCCATCTGCCCCAGACAGATAAATTTGAAGTATTAATTAAGATAAAAATCTAGCATTTTCTTTCTTTCTTTGAGTATGTGAATTCTAGTGTGATATAATGTGAGAATTCCAACATATGACCATTATGGCATAGTATCTCATTGCTCAGCTTGTCATTATTTCATTTGCAATTCTTATGTTAATTATGTTCATAATTACTATAAACAGATGTGGTAGACATTCATGTGACCTTTTATTGCAGAATACATTCTTCACTCATTTTACTTTATTTCTCATGTATGTGAAACTGAAATGCAGAAAAAAAAGAAAAAGACTTTCTAATTTTCTGATGTTTTATATACATAAGTTAAAACCTACCTTCTACTTCATCTGCATTTCAAAATATTAGAATATTCTTAACATTTAAGTTGCTTTACAACACATTTTTAAATTGCACACCAAACCTCACTACTGCTCACTAAACTGTAGTTATGGATGCCAAACAAGGCTAGCATCTACGTCTAAGTTGTTTGTCTTTACTTTTTTTTTAATATCAAAGGTTAATGCAGCAGAATTGTGCTTCAAAACCAAGTGCCTAGCAGCTACGTAGCGATTTATTCACTCATAACTCAACCATCACCCTCTTTACATAAAACACATTTACAATAAAATCAGTATGGATTTCATTAGCTGAAAACCTCCTCGAATTTCATTTCTTTGGCCTTAATCTATAATTAGTGTGGACAGACAGGTGCAAACCCTTCTCTTCTACAGCTGGCTACTGGAAATGGTGCAAAGTAGCTCCTTCTGTTTAAACAATACAGAGATAACCTGCTCTGTCTTATCACTTACAATTACCTCCATTAAACTGAACTAATGTTTGCTTTAATAAAATGTTCACTGTTCTTTAAACATTATTTAGGAACTCTTATATTAATAGCTATAAAAAAGTGAATTTGGTCGGTATCTCTTTAGATAATAACTTATGTTGGATAAAATTTTCCCACTGATGAATACTACTCTAAGCTTCATAAAGTAAAGGTGTCGAAGTTGATTTAACATTTGATAGTTATTTTGTGCAAATAGAGTCAAATATGATATTTTAAAAGGCATGTCATTGACAAACAATTTTTAACAAGCAAGGTGGGAGGAAACATTTTTCCTGAAGTTTAGAAGTATGAAAGGTTTATTTTTTTCTTACAGATTTTAACTTGTTATGAAAGTGTATAACTTAAAATCCTAGATTGTTTTCAAAGGACATTTATGTTAACCTAATTTCATGTATTTATTTAACTTCTTATAGATTATTCTGAAAGATGTATGAGTTCATCACTTTAAGGCACATTTGAAAATTAACTAGAGATGTAAGTGCACTCTGTAAGCACATGGTTAAAAATAACTCCACTCCATAATAAATAACCTTTATAAAGCCAGAGATCACTTCTTTCAGCTTCTGCTATCAATAAAATCTGTAGATCACTATAGGATGAATAAGGTGTCTGTAAAACAAAGAACTTTTAAATGTCCAAATGGCAACAAATAAATAGCTTTTCTCACTGAACTTACTAACTTACAGTAATAGACTCCAGTAAAATGCAACTGACTCGTTTTTTTTATCTCATGCAAATCATGCAGGTGCCAATTTTTCAGACTGCTTTGCTATGAAGGGCTATGCTGCCTGCATAAAACCTCAGTGCTTTGCATTCAGTGCCTGTCAGCTGATGTTCATATCAAGGCAGTGAGAAACAGGATTTGACAGTGAAGAATGTCCTAAACTGACAACCACTGACCAGCATTCCTATTGGAAGCACTGCTTTCTCCTGATCCCTTTTCAATGTTTTTTGTGTTTTTTTTTTAGTTTTGTTTTTTGCTAAGCTTCTGTTTTATAATAAAATAAATGATAATGACCTTACATTTATGTACTTCTTTGAAAAATTTGAAGTGCTCTTGTATTTGCAAATATTTAAACTAACACCCTCGATGGGAGAGCTCATCATCAAATACCAGTAATATTTTACTTTTCTTCAGAAAGGGAAAACTAAAAATATTTAAAAAGCTGCAGTCCTATAGGTGTGACACAATACTATTTCCAGCAACTTACAATCAATAGTGCAGTTTGCATTGTTTTGCAAGTAGAATGCTTCTTATTAGAAAGGTCTTTTAAGGACCATTTTAAAATCAAATCATTAGCAGGTATTAGTGGGTCATGGAGACTAAGTCTACAAAGGAAAATACCATTTCAAAGACCTCTGGTCTGCTTTGAGTTGTCCAAACATTAAAGAAAAATAGATTGCTTTCTCCACTGCTTCTTTTAGGTATGAACCGGACACTGGAGAAACTACATACTCAAATTCTCCCACTCAATATTTAACTTTTCAAATAAAGTGACTGCTGTCTAAATGGTTTACAGTAAAATTATCTATGCTTAAACAAAGATTTTTAATATAAAGTTCTCTTAGTATAATCTTAGATAAAGTCAGTTTTCATGCACTCAGAATAAGTCTGATCATTTGGTTGGAATTTTGTCTTTTGAAAGAATCAACCAAAGAAATACCAAATGCTAAATACAATAAAAGTATGCAACCATGGACTTCAACTTCCTTAACATCCATTCTGGCTGCAAAAAAAAAAAAAAAAGCCTGGGGTCAAACTAAGATTCCATGATTAATACTGGGTAAGACTGTCAGACTTCCCTCAAAAAATAACAATCAGTAAAAGAAAGGAAAAAAAAATAGAAAAATAAATCAGGTAGCCCTATCTATGCTACCTGGAAGACCCCATAATGTAAAAACTAGACTACATTTTCAGAATAAACAAGGGGTCAAAATCCATGGAATTATGAATTTGCTGCTGCTTGTACACATCACAGCTGACATAAACACCCAGGTTGGGACTATGTTGGTTTAAGAAACAATGGTGTTTGTTGACCTTTTCTAAGGAGCTGTGTGACAGGAGAAACTGGGCACAACAGAATACTCCCATGGTCAAAGCAAAATGCTTCAATAAACTAAAAGGAGGCCCCCAACACTAACAAACCATTTATCACAGAGAAGCTGGTCAATTTGTATTCTAGTGAGTCTGGACTCACTGGGCACAGACCCAGTTCACTCTGTTCTCTGCAAAGGAGGGGTATGATGATAAAAGACACTGAGTGCACTTAAAAATGGTACAGATGTTTAAAAGGAGACTAGGAGGGGGAAAAAAACCTGTTAAACAGATTGCAGTTCACATAGAAGGCAGAAAAAAATGCTTTGGTCAGCAACCCGACCTTTATCAGAGGATAAATCAATTTGCAGCAGCTGTGGACAGCCATTTATATACAGGCCCTGGGCAGATTAATTAAAGGAAGAGAAGTTAAAACTGCAAGGGGCTCAGAGTTACATTAAGCACATAAAGTTAATCTGGGGTGGCCTCTCCAGCTCTCCTGGTCTTCACTGCCTCGCCCTAGCCTTAGTGACCAGTCTGCAGAACCTCCTCCAAGGGGAATCTAGCTTACTTAAAGCGACATTTTGCAGGTTCTTCAAGGAAGCTGCAGCCAGGCTGTGGCACGTTGGGATTTGAGGTGCCCAATCTTGAAGAAAAGATAGGCTCAAAGGATTTCTCCACTATTCTTTGGAAGGAACAGGGAGACCAAGTGCTGCAAGGCTCCCCAACCATATCCTCCAAACTGAAAGGCTGGGGTGGGGGTGGGAACTAATTTTAGTGACAGTCTTGGTTCACATCCTACTTCCCGCAATCATAGTACTCAAACTTTTCCAAGGGTTGATAGCCCTTACCAGAAAAACAAAGTTTCAAAAAAATGGATTTAAGCGTCTGGTGTCGACATAACGGTATTTGCTTAAGGAGTCCTGGCCAGCGCTGGGTCCGCCTCTGAAGAGGGATCAGAGTACGCCAAACATCCCAGTTCTTTCAGGTTCTCAAAGAGAGCGGTGGGCCGGGAGACCCGGCACGCTTCTCTACTCGTTCAAGGGCTTCACCTAATGGGTTTCTGGACATCGAAAAAACTACCCGGACGCGGCTCCCGGTCTGGGTTCCGCCGAGCGGGAGCGGCAAAGCTCCCAGCTCAGGAGAGGCAGACACAGCGTCTGGGCCCGGACCGGAACACCCACAGGGATAGGGCGGCGGGGCCCCGAGTGCGTAGAGGTCCGGATAGGAGCGACGCTGCCCACCGATCCCCAGCGGTGAAGGTTGAGTGGCGCTTAGGTCGCCGCCGTCGCCCGCCCGCGCGGGACTTACCACTCCAGCACCGCAAACGCCTAGAAGTAACAGGGAAAGTTCGCAGACAGACGCAGAGACTCTGCCTGAATGTCGCTAAGAGGACCCCGACCCTAGTCGCAGCCAGGTCTCGAAGTTAAGATTCCGTTCTCTTGCTCCTAATGCTAAGTTTTCCACCATCGAAACGAGTCTTTTCCAGTTAAAACAAACAAACAAAACCCCACTATACGGGTTTAGGGCCACCTGCCAAATGCACCGTGGGCACCCTGGCCTGCTGTTTTGTTGGGATGCGGAGATGGGGTGGGGAACCACGCATCATCTTCCTGCTCATATATCGTAACCATGGACAGGAAAGAAAAAAAATAAAAATAAAGGCAGTGCGGGAAATCTAAGACATGAAAATTGCCATCTTTGGCTGACCCGTGAAGTTCAGTATCATTACAAGCTGCAGTCACCCGCGATGCTCCTCTTTGCCCAGCTGCGTCGTCCTACCCAACCTAGTTGAGCGACAAGTACAGCCTGGGGGCTCTCGGCCTAATCATCCAAATGAACATGACGGCCATCAGAATAATAATTAATAGCAATGGCCAGGAGCCCTTCCCCGCTGCCCGCCCGCCCGCCAGCCCAGCCCTCCCGCAGGCACTTACACTGCACAGGGACCGAGAGTCCCACCATCCGCCACCGGCTCTGAGCTGCAAGTAAAACTTCGCGTCTTGGCCCGCCCGCGAGGCGAGAAGGCAAGAGATCCGCGCGGCTTCCCTTGCGAGGCCAGAGTGTCCGCAGCCACTCGCCCACGCGCGCTCGCCAAGAGCCTCGGAGTCGCGCCACTGAGTGCCGGCTGCCGCTCCGCGCTGCACACAGAGAGTTGCGGTGCAAAAAGCCCAGGGTCGGGGACCCTAGCCGAACGCAGCCTCCACGCAGAACCTTGGACTTGCGGAGCTCTGCTCCCCTCCTCCCACCTCCCACCGCTTTTCTGTTGTTGCTGCTGTGGCAGACAAATGTGATGTGGGGCGCAGGGAATTGCCACTGTCACAGGCGGCGACTGCGTCTGCCTCGCCAGCCCTCGCTCACTCTCGAGGAAGAAGACGCATTTATCTGCAGGGCAGCAAGGCGTCCGCCGGGGAGCAGGAGCGCCGCGCACAGTGCGCGGAGAGTGCCTGCACCAGGCCAGCCCCGGCGCGCGCCCGCGCCCGGGGCGCCGCAACCGCAAGCGAGGGAGGCGGCAGCGGGGCTGCTACCAGGTGCAGGGGGGTGGGCCCCGCGGCAGGGTGAGAGGACGTGGAGGTAGGAGACTTCTGTGTTGTGCAGGGGTCACGGAGGTCAAGTATATGTTAACAATGGGCAGGCCCAGCTCACTGGGGCGCGCGAGCGGGCGCGCGGGCGGCCTTCCTCCCGGCCTCGCCCTCTCCGGTGCAGGCTGGACGTCGGGCTGGCTCCCTAATGATGCCTTACCAGGCCGCCTGCTCTCCCAAGGCCCGAGTGCCCTACAGTAACCCAAGAGGACCACTTTCCCTGGCCATCTGGAATGCTCCTGGCTGCCCTCCCTGTGTCTCGTCACTGGCTGTAGAGGCAGCTCTGCTAGAAATCAAGACACTCTCAGGTCTCTTCTCTAATCCCCTTCTGTCAGCTGATTTACAGACTATTTGCTTTCGCATTAGATAATAGTCTTAGAGAAAACATTTATCGTTTTCTTTTTTTTTCCTTTGTTTTCCTTCTCCCATAGTATGCCGTTATATAGAAAGGCACTTCTTTTCTATCTCAGGTTTTTGTTGGCTGTGCCACCCCTCCCCCCACATTAATATCATTACTTCGGAAGGGGGGAGGGAGTCCCAGAGGACAAGATAGGTGAAAGAATTCCAGATATTTCCAGAGTAAATAAATAATCTCTCAGTGAACAGGACTGACAATTTGTACAGAGCAAAAAAAAGGGGGGGGGGCTTGAATAATAATGAAAATATTAATATATAGGTCAAATATGATCAGATAATGGCTAGCAATGATAATTAAAATGAAATCTTTTAAAATTAGTATGGAAAGGCGTCACTACTGCAAATGTTATATTTAGTGCGACAATTTGAAATTCTGCCCTGAACCATGTTTTTTTCTAACTGGCCTAAATCAATGCAAAATGTACTGTGTGCATGTTTCTAAAGCTCATCTTTACAAATGAAAAATGCTTAAGAGTCACAGCCTGATGCAGTGGGAACTGATGAGGCATTTGTGGATTTTATTTTTAAAAGTGGCGCTTCCAGTATTTAATAGTGAGTAATATCCCTTCCCCCATCCTTTTAAACCCAGCTGGAGCTTCCAGTTCTGAAGTCTTTTCATACTCTACTAATTTTTAGCAATTCATTTCCAGAAAACACTCATTGTACATTCCGCCCTCTCCTTGGGACATTTGACTAATGAATTATAATGGATTAATGAATTGTAATGTTAAGTTTTGGTATTTGATATTATGATGTTGTTAATTTGAATCTCAAATTTTATCAAGTTGTATATTGTCTAGTAATTTCTGCATGTACAGCTTTTTTTTGCTATCCTTGCAAATCTTACCAGTATTAATCATTTTAAAATATAAAATGTTATGTACACTACTATAACACCTTTGTGTAGGAAATTATTTATGTCTAAGCAGCTTACTTATATTTTCTTTAAAGAATTAAACATATTTTGGTGTTTTATTATCCTAATACTATTTCTTCTGTCCCCCAAATTGAAAATCAGTAATTTAGATTCTGGAACTATACATTAATCCTTACTTAAAATTAATAAAATGACATCTGAATTAGGAATGATTCTTTTGAAATAGTGTTACTTCTAAAATAATTTTTTAAATTTTGATTTAAAGTAAATCAGCAAATTTTAAGATGCGATAAATACGGGGAGAAATAAAATGTATATATTATGCCACATTTTCCTTCTTCCTGTAATTTGTGTCAATGAAATTAAATTGAAACATTAAACTTCAAAATCAATGGAAAGTAACTTGCAGGAAATCAAAACAGTTTTATACTTTCAGGCTATATTTGCAACACCAAGGCATATATTTAAATCATATTTTATAAGATGCTACAAATCTTACAGGATCCTCCCTTTTGCCACTCATAGTTCTGAAAAACAATAACTATTGTTCTAGTTATACTTTTTTTCTTTTAATGGATTTCTTTACTCAATTTGGCTTTACATCAGAGAGAAGATATCACAAAATCTGAGATTTTAATTTTTTAATTTTGATAACAGCAGCTAAAGAACATACATCCTTGAGCTGATGTAGAATGATTCAGTATATTCCTTAATCCCACTTTCCATTCTTTTTAAAGGCCTGTGTTCTACAAAACATAAAATATATTTCTGTAGGGTTTGTTTTTGTATTAGCTCCTAACTCCTTTGTTTAGAGCAGGTAAATAACTATAGGAACCAACTCAAGCATGAATTGCAAAATCTAGGAAAATAAAGCATATTAAGTGAAGGAAGGAACTCATTGATATGTGTTGTGGGAGGGTGTGGGTTACCTGAAGACAACACAAGTCCACAAAATATTTGGTTACCCTAGCCTTAGAGTGGGGGATGCACACAACATAACATTCATAACACAATAACTATTAATTGATACATTCTATTAAACCAATCTAAGGAGACAGGGTTCAGTATCAAGCTTTTTAAATCTGCAACAAACGAGAGATCAGGTTTCTGTATTTTCAAGACTATTTAGTTTGCTGACAAAAAAATAAGATTAAAATAAATTTAAGAAAAAGAAAAAATTGTTTAGAAAACAATAGGCACCTACTCAGCCTAATGAAACTATTAAATTGAAAAAATAAAATAATGCAATATGATAAACTATAAAAAACCTTACTAGCAATTTTCTTTTTCTCACACTTTAGAAGATTTGTTTTTCACATCATTAAATTTTCATTATTGTGGGGGTACAGAGTTCTTTTCAACTTACAGGTTTATTTTTTCAGTAATGTTACCTAAGGATGCTTATTGTTTTCCCTTAAACCAATCCTTTAAAAAAACAGCTTTCAATACTGATTTCAGATGAGTGCTTATTAACTCTTTAGAGATGTGTGATTGACCTCACACAAAAAGGAATACCTATACAAAATGTTAATAGGCACTTAATTAGTACTTGTAAAATTTCTTCTTATAGATCTTAAAGTTTAAATGACTCCCAAACACTGATTTTCTATACCTTGAAAAAGTCCTTCTGTTTGCCTAGGTTAATAAAAATCCTTAATTACCAGGTTACTTATTTTTAACAAAAAAATATTTATTATTGTATTTGTGAAAAAATAGGGTATGGGAAACAGAATGGCAAACAATAATTACATTTTCATAAATTTTGAACTTACGCACTATTTGCAATTTCCCTTTTGCTGTGTAATTTTATGTAGTTTACTTTTAGAGCTTTGCATGGACAAATTGTATTCCAAATCTTTGCAATTTTGTTATTTCACTTGCTTAAGGTTTCATGTTAGGACACGGACAACAAATAAAAAAATAAATTTCAGAGATCTTTTAATTTTATTCTATAGTAGTTAAGCCACATATATTTAGTACACATTCAGTGTACGGTGTAAATACATTAACTCTTAGGAGACTTGTAACCTAAAATAATAAGCAAATATTTAATGGAAAATTTATAAATTAAACTAAAAATGGCTCTCATCAACCCTTCAGATAAGCTGGTCAATTTGGTGTGACTTAGCTTCAAGCCTTCAGACGAGTTTGATGTTTATGATCCTTGTGTGTTCAGATAATCATGTGTGTTTTTCTGTAGTACTTTAAAAAGTCTGCACCCAAAAAATCAATGTAGCAAATTTTCAATTACTTATTTAATTTGCAAAAGGAATTTTTTTTATAGTTTGGAATGTTTTACAAAATAATTCATATTAGTGTTTCTTTAAGTAATGTGTTTTACTCTTTAAATACTTAAATATTTGTATTCATCAGATTTTGACATATTAAACTGCAGAAGTGCATTTATTGCATAATATGAAACACACACATGCATACATGCCATACATATAAGTGTTTTTATATGCACAACTATCTGTAATCTAGAAATTATGTCATGTGATGTTTTATAGCTAAACCATGAAAAATAATGATGCCAAATAAAAATATTTTTCACATGTTTCTAATTTAAATTGAATATTTCCCACCTCCATTTTTGAAAGCTGATTTTTAAAATATCATAAACCAGAATAAAACCATATAACGCCCCTCCCTAACTGAAATTCTATATTCCCCTTTTTTATTGAATATGCCCAGATAAGTTATTTTTCTTTTTCTGCTGTATTTTTTTTTATAGGTTGACTCTGTCTCTTTCATTCTCAGTTAAGTGCACATTACTGTGATGTAACTGCAAAAAGACAGGAGTTTTTGTTTTACTCACTGAACAGTGCTTGGCACACATTAGGTGCTCAATAAATATTTGCTGAATGATGAATGAATAAGATTTAAAAACTTCATGACTTAGATGTCTTGTCTTATCTGCATAAATCAAGACACCACCAATTTAACTTCTTTTTTTACTGAGTTATTAAGAAACTTAAGATTTTAATACTATCAATATTTTAAATGAAGAAAATGTGGTCAACCAAAGAAAAGAGTCTTCTGTGTTGTTTTATATGTATATTTCAATATTTATTGAAATAATGGCGAATTTGATGTGAAAAATATATATTCTTATGTAATTTTATTTTAACTGTTTATAAAATTATTTTAGATTCTACAATAGACCATAAATTGTTTCTGAAGTTTTAGTTTTCTTTCTATAATAAGCTAGAAAAAATTTTAAATGCTATGGAAAGGAACTTGAAGCTAGGGGGAATCTTAGAGATAAGTACTTCTTTCCTTCTATGTATTCTTTAGTTCACACATCAATCTGCAGTAAAAATTCATAAGCTGTTTAATTTGTCTGGAGTATGTTCTCATTTTTTCATTTAATTGTTATCTCATTGATAGTTTATATAATCCGGATTGTTTAAATGGTGATTATACTTAGTAAAGAGTCATCTTTATTTGGAAATTTATGCCTTAGTTATGCAGGATCAGTGTATCTATGTCCACATTAAATTTACCCTTTAAAAGATGCATATGTTACAGTGTTTTAATCATCTCGTTTTCCCTAATCCTTTAAAAATATCAATTTACTCCATAGAACAGCCAGTCTGATAATCCCATATCACCTTACACGCATAAGACTATTTTCATGTGGGAATCATTACGTCACTATAGTGCATACACCTCTCAGGGAAAGAAACAGTAGCCAACACAGGCTCATAGCACAGTAGTGTGAAGAGAAGAAATTTTTGGACAACAAATCTGTAGCGAATATAGACTGCTCTTAATCATGTTCAGCATTAAGTTGTTTTGCACAGTTCTTATTTTTTCTCAATAGGGCTGGCCACCAGTTGAGACACACCTCAGTCAAGGACACTGGAAGCGGTATCTCCATTGCCTGAGACCACAGGGATTCCCCTTCCTAAATTCCCCCCAGACATCACCTAAGGAGGAAATTTCTTTGAGGAAATCATTTGATCTATGTACCCTTCCAGTTAGGCATCTGTAAAACCACAGGATCAATGAACCACCCAGTTTGCCCTACAAGACTTGCAATTTGGTCCAATTTCCTTGAGGGGACAACATTTTTACAAGATAGGAAATTTCAATTTGTCATGTTTTCTAGAAAAAAGAAATAATCACTTGTAGACTGACATTTGCCCTAAATTCTCAAAATTTTATTTTTAAGTAAATGTTTTAATATTTTTACCACAAAAAATATGTATGTACATACAACTGTTTGCAGTCGTAATATATCTCATGGAAAGTATATATTGTTTCTAATAAAGAACAAATATATTTTTCTCTAGAACAAAGTGTGTCAAACATTAATGTACATACTAAGCAACTGGGGAATTGTGTTAATTTGCAGACTCTGGGTCAGTGGGTCTGGGCTGGGGCTAACAAGTTTCCAGATAATGCCGATAATGGTGGCCCACACAGGAACAAAGCTTTAGAGATTACTGGAAGCATTGAGGACACCATAATTTACCATCATCCTTATACACACTGAGCCCCATTTTTATAGTTTGCCCCAAAGTCAGCAGTACTTATGTGCTCACAAAATATCCAGAACATCATATGGCACTCTGAATCCATAACAGAAGAAAGGCATGCTCATATATGAATAGGTTCCTAACATGCCCACCAGCTGTTCAGGCACCTGCAATTGAAAATGAAGCCCCATTTATCAAATAGTAATTAAATAACCAGTCACAAAACTGTTTGTCTAAACAAGACTGGAAGATCTTTAAAAGTTGAGCCATGAGTGGACGATTACTGCAGGAGGGTTCGATCACTTACAACTCTCCCCTAAGGGATCAGTGATCACCATCCATTGCCTGGGACTGTATTCGTCTAGTGCAATGTGTAACTGAGAAAAGGTAGTATAAATTAATGAATTCAAGGTGTGCAATTACAACTTCCTTTGTATAACTGCAGGCCATTCCACCCCAAACCCCACCCTGCAGTGGTGAATCAGAGATATTGCATCATAGACTCTACTGCACAAGGCTGGGCTCAGCCTTGGTTGCCTCAGCTCACCTACTTATGAAATTAATTTACTTCATCCTATTGACATGCTATGACAATTATGCCATAATGCACTGGTTTAACTGAAATGCCTAGTGCTTTTAAAGTTTAATGACAGGTGCAGACTAATAAGAACAAAGAAATTTATTTTTAATAAATGCAATCATCTAGGTATTTTTATTTTTAAAAACATTCTATTTGGGTCTCATAGAAGAGATTTAAACATTGAGGAAAAGCTAGGCCAGATTAATTTCTTGTAATTAGTTTTGAGTCTTTTGAGCCGGACTAGCATCAACTCAAAACCTTGCAACTGAAAAAAACAAAAACAGACAAAAAAATTGATGCAATTTCACAGTGATTCTAACACACCCAGTCTCCCTATCAATAATTGGATATATTTCTGTGCTACCAGCCTATTTTGTTTTTAACTCATTGGGTACCATAATGGCAAACAATTTATGTTCAGTCTACCACAATGCCTGTTCTTTAGATATAAAAAACAATAAACACAACAACAACAAAGTTATAACCAGGAACTCTTGATGACAATTCTTTGCTGCAATCTGAATGAATCCATACTTTTTCCACCTCTTGCTACTGTCTCTAATAGGAAGAGGATTTATATTTTTTCTGAACAATAGATTTTAATTAAGAAGATTTATTAAATACAGTTTTCATTCTTGTGATTACATTTCCAGAGAATTCAGCATTTCAAAATGCATGACGTAGTTTCATAAATATTCCACAGTTCCCTCAGAGCTTTTGGGCATTCCAATTTCCTCCATCCTATTCTTAACATCCTCACATTCATTTGTGTGTTCCATGTATTTGTGCCCAATCAGTATTAAACATTACTTCGCACAGGTACGAGTATTGTGTTAGAAAGCAGATTTAAAGCTTCCCTGTTCTCTCTGAAACAAGACAAATTAAGCTCAGTAACATGTGCCAAACAAAAAACCTAGATATCTTACAGAAGTACTAAAAGTAGCAGGGTAAACAACTGGGCGGAGTTTGCTTTAAAGTTTAAGTCATTGTTATTTTAATAGAGTGGGAAATTCATTTAGGTAGTGGAATCTGATAATTAAGCAATGAAAGCTCTTTTGTCTATGAGTAAGTTAATGTAGTTTTAAGTTTTTAGTTTTTGAAATGCAATTTTGCCAGACATTTGAAGCTAAAAGCAGCTTGAGCAGCTTCTTTAGATGTAACTCATGAGTGATAGTAACTTGTCAATTAGACCTTGTTAACGTTTTGTGTAAAAATGTATTAAGCTTGATCAAGGTGCAAAAAACAGAAATACTCTCAGGTTACTTTGTTTACCACACAAGGGCTCACTGTAAGGGTGTGAGGGGACATGGAGAAGGCAGGAAACTGTCAGTATACGCACAAGCCACACAGGAGAGAATCCACCACCTGAATGTGCTAGCCTTATCTCCTACGCAACTGCTCCTTCTGCTACCAACTGATTTCTTGGTCCTTTCTACTTCATAGATTCTGCTTACTCATTGCTTTAACTATTCTGTGATTTCTAATAACTCATGGCTCTGCTAATCTCATGTCTGTCTCTCAACTCCTGTTCTCCTATTAACTAACATACATTGTTCTAAAATGCAGAGACAGACAGACAGACAGACAGACAGACAGACTGACTGACTGACTGACGGAATCAGTCTCTACTTTGGAACCAGACCACCTCATTGGATGGAGACTAACTCAGGAGCCCATTTCTGGTGCAGTCAGCTGTGGTCAGGGTGGCAAGGTCGGGTGGACAACTTTCCTAAGAAATAAGACCCTCACAAAGTACACCCTACTCCTCCCTAAAACAGCAAAATAACATTAAGGGGTTTTGGAAAAAATAGGGTTGTTTTACACTGACTGTAGATATTTGCTTGATGTGAGCAAGGGGAAAATGTAAATTAACATTGGCATTTAATGATGAAATGAATACTGTAGGAATTCTGACCATTCCTGGAAGGTTCTCCAGTTTTTATCCTTGTGTTCAGGATTACCTCTATAAAGACAGTACAGTATAAAGAGAACTCTCAGGCTTTGTAGTCTATAAGACGTGGAATTGAAATCCTTTTATGCCACTTGTAAGTTAGGTGGCCTTAAATGACTTAATTTTCTTTAAGTTTCCATACCTTCACGTGGCAGTGTTTACCTCTCAGGACATCTATTTAGCACTCATTCTATGTCTCTCCAAAGTAGATGTGAGCTGTTGTGGTGGATTTTTAAAATACTTTTCTGCTTCTTCTTTGGGAAGAGAAACTTAAGAACTTTGCATTTCGGCTGCCTTGCTCAGTAGATACCGTGTTTCCCTGAAAATAAGACCTACCCGGAAAATAAGCCCTAGCTTGATTTTTCAGGATGACATCCCCCAAACATAGCCCTAATGCGTCTTTTGGAGCAAAAATTAATATCAGACCCGGTCTTACTTTTGGAGAAACACGGTAGGACAAGAAATACAGTGTTCATTTGCCATCACTCCCCTTCCTACACCTTAATGTCATGCCCTGTCCCAGTTTGCACTACATCAAGAGATGATTGTTGTCTTTCTATGAGCCACAACTATGATATTGCTATTATTACTATTATTGTTATTACTGACTTTAAAATGGAAAATGTAAAAGACATCAGTGATGGGAGTAGACGAATGACACACAAGTAGAAAAACGATACATAGTTTATATGGTGAATTTTAATTACAATTTTTATTTACTTTGTAAGCCATTTACTCCAAAATTTGATGGCATATATAACATACACATCATCGTGCTAACACTTGGGGAACTAGTACTACTAACTGTGTGTTATAGGAGGTAAAACTGAGAACTATATTACAAATTTATGGCCACTTTGACTATAATAGTTGTCGTGCGGGAAACCCTGCTCGCTGCGCCATTTGTCGTGTGCGGAGGCCTTCTCGCCGCGCCATCTTTCAGGCGGGGCGGCCTGCAGGGTCTCTGCTCCCGCTCCCCACACAAGAACGCAGGATATGGTGAGGCCGAAAAGGAACACCCACGGAGCCATAGGTAGGGGAGTCATACCACTATGGTCTCACTGGAGGCTGGGCCCACCGGACGCTGACCTGCCGTCTGCCTTTCCGCCAACCGACCGACCGACCGACGACTCTCCTCCACTCTCTCGACTCTGTTCCTCTTTCTCGGCCCTCCTCTTCTGCTCTCTTCAGCTCTGCTTGGCTCCTCGGCAATCCTCGGCAATCCTTCGTAGCCGCAGCAGTTATACCAGCGGCCAATCGGCTAACCGGCCACAGCCGACGGCCAATCAGCCACAGCCGACGGCCATTCACCACCCGAGCCAGCACCCTTCCACGTGAGGCCGAGAGCCTGTAAACTACTTTCTGGGGCTCTGTCCCCACAATAGTCTTTTCATATTAAATATATATATATAATATATCCTCACATGCACAAACACATAAGGAAAAATGTATGGAATTACATATACATTTACGTGTATATACTTAAAAATACCTAAACACGTGGTAGTAGTAGAGTAATGCAAATGTGAATATTTTCTCTACTGGTTCACCCCTGGTTTGGGGCACATGCCATCACACCCCATCCAAGATGAAGATGTTTCAACTCTTAACATATACAGAGTATGAATTTTCTTTCACACCTTCACTCTCTTTAATCAAATTATATTTGACTCCTAGTCCCTATTTCTATAGGCTGATGGGAAATCCAGTTGAGAGGGGTTTTTTCCTCATTCCCTGGGTTTTGCAGAAGTTGCTGGGTCTTACTGAGAAAACATTTAGAGAAGCTAGTTCATTGTTTCACCCACACTGATATCACTGAGGTATCTCTCGCCTAAATCATGGCCTCTTGAAATCCACAACTTGACTTTAGTACCTTTCTGAGGGGACAAGAATATTTGCAAATGCGGTGAATGCCCCCTCCCACCATAGTTCATACTACATGTCAGGCTCTGTTCTATGTAACACTTTCCAGGTACTACCTCACTCACTCCTAAAACAATAGTGCAAGAGAGGTACTATTCCGTTCCCAGGAAACTGAGCCTAGAGCTGGAGTAACTTGCCTAAGGCCTCACAGCTCATAAATGGCAGAAGCAGGGTTTGAACCCTGGTGGTCTGTGTTAACATAAGTCTAGTACAGTCTCAAAGGTCATGCTAGGGCTTCCCCTACCCTCTAGAAGTCACAGTTTAAGCCTCTTGAATCAAGGATTATAAACACCAGTGTTTCTCTTTTTCTAAACTTCTCAGGGCATAACAAAGGGTAGGAAAAAAATTAGAGTCTCCAAGCTCGGTTTCACTGATACCTAATTTTAAGAGCACGCTCATACTAGAATCAAATGGCAAAAGGCCTTGGTAGTCCTCTGAAATCTGAGCTCGCTCTGGGGGTCACAAATCTCAATACCTGAACCCCTGAAAACTGTCTCTACTTCCTTAAAAGAGAATTGGCAAAATGTTGGTAAAACAACTGCTAACTAGTGGTTGCTAAACTGGGCTAATAAAAAAAGTCAAAGGAAGCAATATTTCCTCTTTCTCATAGCCTTCTTAAGGAAGAGGACCCCCGAGTTAAGAGTTTTTAAAATTACTTCCACTTTCCAAAACAAAGAAAGAAAATGAATGAAAGAAAGAAAGAAAAGAAGGAAGGAAGAGAGGGAGGGAGGGAGGAAGGAAGAGAGGGAGGGAGGGAGGGAGGGAGGGAGGGAGGGAGGGAGGGAGGGATGGAAGGAGGGAGGGAGGGAGGGAGGGAGGAAGGAAGGAAGTAGGGAAGGAAGGAAGGAAGGAAGGAAAGAAAGAAAGAAAGAAAGAAAGAAAGAAAGAAAGAAAGAAAGAAAGAAAGAAAGAAAGAAAGAAAGAAAAGAAGAAATGGTCCAAATCACTTCCACCCAGTTGTTCAGGAAAAAGTAGTAGAGTAATGCAAATGTAACTATTTTCTCTACTGGTTCGCCCCTGGTTTGGGGCACATGCCATCACACCCCATCCAAGATGAAGATGTTTCAACTCTTAAGCCTTTGCTTCAGTACACAGGAACCCACTCTTCAAAACACCTACATCCCCTCTAGAGAAAGCCTTCCAGACTTCCTTAGTCATCTCCCTTTGTTCTCTTTAACTGTCCAAGACAAGTACATAAAGGGTCTAGAGCCCATTATTTTCCTGGGGCAAACTCATTCACTCACAAATAGAAGGCTTCAGGGCCCCTGGATGTGATCTAACTGATACCAGTATAAACTAGGTATAGGTAAGAAACATAGATGATGTATATTCTATATATGTTTACACTTTTAATATAATTGTGTGTTTTTTCTCTATATTTTTATACTTCTCAATCACCACAATGTTATTTGGTTTCCTCAAGTAACACGTATTTTCATTTTTTGCTATATTACTATTCTAACTAAAGTGTTCTTTCTAGGGAAAAAAGTTAAGGCCTCATACAGTCAGAGATGTTACCTAGCATTTAGTCTCTTGAAAATATACATACTAGCACTTAGAAACATAACATTTTTTAAAAAAAGATTAACTGTCTATTTACAGATTTCACACATAATCTGTCAATTGGCTATGTATGTGCTGCCATTAAGTGAAAGGTGGGTAGAGGGCTGGTCAGCGGTTCCTCTCAGAAGTAAAAGGAGTTGTCTTTTAAAGGAGAAAAATTTAAGAGAAATATCCATATTCTCACTTTTCAAGGCAGCTGAAATAACCCATAATTCAACTTCCTTTTGAGCTACTAATTTACACTACGATTTCAATTGATTTATTTTTAAAAATACAGATTTACTGGCTGTCTTTCAGATTTATTAAATCAAAACTGAAGGAACTGAATTTGAAACGTTTATTTTTTAACACCTTTCTCAGTGAGTCTTATGCCACAAGAATAGCATTTCTCCATTGGGAACCTCTGAAACTTGAACAATAATTTTCAAGATTCGGTTATGTCATTGGCCAACAATGTGATGTTAGGTCACTCTCTTCATCTCTCTAGATCTTAATTTTTTTATATCTGTAAAGTATTTGATTGCTCTAGTTAATCTCTAAAATATTTTACAAATCTATGTCCTGTGATGAGTCTATGTTGGACAAGTCAAAACCTTATGTTTTTTAATCAGATTGAGAATACTAATGTACATTTGAATAGCACTTCCAAATCTTAAAATATCTCATCTGAGCCTAATAGTGTTAAAAAGTAGAAAGGGCAAATATTCTCTCATCTTTTTACAGGTGAAAAAACAGGTTCAAGAAAAAAGTAAAGGGATTTCTTCAAGGTTAAAAAGTAAGTGGGCTGCTAGACTAGAAGCCTGGTGTTGAGATAATTATACGTTTTCATGTTTATATGCATTTTTATCTGACCACAATCAAAGTAACAATATAAAATCAAGATAATCAAAATTTTACTTTTGTTTTATATGTTTCCAGGAGGAAATGTAAAAACACAATTTTAAAAGTGATGATTACATTTTCAAAATTGGCTTTAAAGTATTTAAATTCAGATTACAAGTCCTTTTTTTTTTTTTTTTTTTAACCATTACCCTCCCATGGTCTCACCTATTCTTTGGCAGCAAAGACAATATCATGTGCTACAAAAAATAATTTTACATAGCATGACTGTTTTCATAACTGGCAATTTGTACTTCTTAATTCCTTCACATGTTTTACCCATTCAAACCCCTACCCATCTGGCATCCATCAGTTTGTTCTCTGTATCTATGAGTTTACTTCTGTTTTGTTCATTTATTTTGTTTTTTAGATTCTACGTGTAAATGAAACCACATGGTATTTGTCTTGTTCTGTCTGATTTATTTCACTAAGCATAATACTTTCTAGGTCTATCTGTGTTGTTACAAATGGCAAGATTTCATTTTGTTTATGGTTGAATAATATTTCATTGTTTATGTGTATCACCTCTTCTTTATTCATTCAGCTATCAATGGATACTTAGGATGCCACTTTATGTCTTTTAACTGTAGCATTTACTCCATTTATATTTATGATAGGTATGTAGTTATTGCCATTTTATTAATTGTTTTCAAATTGTTCTTATAGTTCTTTTTCTTTTTTATTCTTCTCTTCTCTTGTACGTTGATAACTTTCTGTAGTGTTGTGTTTAGACATCTTTCTCTTTATTTCTTATACAAAAACCTCTTATAGATTTTTGGTTTGCAGTTACCATGTGCTTCATATTTACCACACTATATTTAGAGCAGTCTGTTTTAAAGTGATGGTCACTTAAATTGGAACACATTAAAAACAAACAAACAAAAAAGTTGTAACACATTCTAAAATGACCACAATTTTTACTCACCCCCTCCAACTTTATATTTTGTCATTATTTTTCACTTTTTTATGCATGTTTGTGTGTATCCTGTAATTTATTGTTGAAATTACACATGCTTTTCCTACTTTTGCCTTTTAATCTTTTTACTAGCTTTATAGTTGGTTGATCTACTGCTTTTACTAAGTGTTTGCCTTTATCAGTGAGTTTTTTTCTTTCCTATGTTGTCTTATTCAAATTTTTGATGTTTTCTTTCCTACTTAAAGAACTCTCTTTAACATTTCTTATAATACTGATTTAATGATTATGAACTCTTTTAGCTTTTTCTTGTCTGGGGAACTCTTTATCTCTCCTTCAATTCTAAATGATAGCCATCTTGTTTTGTAGAGTAATCTTGGTTTGTAGGTCTTTGCTTTTCATCACTTTGAATATTTTATTCCACTCTCTTCCAGCCTGCAAGGTTTCTGTTGGGAAATCAGCTATGTTCCAGGCCAACAATGGCTGCAATTTATGCCAGGCTTTGGCCACGTGATGGGAGTTACATTGAAAGTTGAGACCAATCGCCCCTTGTGCTGGGCTCTTAGCATGATGCTGTCTGCTGTTTGTTTGGGGGTTTGTGGACTTTTGAAAGATTTTAGGAAAGTTCACAAGTGGAAAGAACCACTAGAAAAAGGCTTGGTTGGGATGTGCTTATTGGGTGGGGTCGAGTTTCAGCAAATCATCAGGGATGGGGTGAACAGTTTTAGTCAGGTTAATGGAGAGCTCAGATTTGGCATCTGCTTGTTCCTGTCTGCTCGTTGAGTAGAGGGCACAACAAAGGAGCAATGATGCCTGCCAGCACTTCCATCCATGTAGAGATCTGCCGCCCTCTCCCTAAAGCTAGTCAATTCAGTTTCTCTCTATTTTTCCTTGGTAACTTTACAGCTGCTGCCCCAGCACTGGAGCTCAAAATGAGTCAGTCCATGTACAGGTACTTTAACAGGAATGCCTGGGACTCCAGTCACCCTCAGTCTTATTCAGTCACAATCTCCATTGGTTTTCACAGCCAGAAGTTATGGGGACCCCTTTTCCTGGCAATAATCCCTGGGCTGGGAAGCCTTGTGAGGGTCTCAGACTCCTCACTTCTCAGGGGAAACCTGCACAGCTAAGATATCCCTCCTGATTCTTAATTGCCACACCATAAGTGTGGGTCCTACCCATTCTGTGTCTCCATGTCTCCTACCATTCTCAACGTGGCTTCTTCTTTATACCCTTAGTTATAACAGTTCTGTTCAGCTAGTTTTCAGTTGGTTGTCAATGATAGTTATTCTATAATTTAGTTGTAATGTTAATGTGAATGTGGGAGGAGTCAAGCACAGCATTTACTTACTTTGCCATCTTGACCAGAAGTTTGTGGTTTGATTTATTTCATCAGTCTTAAAAAAAAACAACAAAAAAAAACTCAGCCAGTACTTTAAAAATATGGTTTCTTTTCTTTTTTTTCTCTGTCTTATTTATTTTTAGGTCTCTAATTGTTAACTAAGGCCATTTACAGCATTCTCTCTCTACGTTCTCTTCTGTACTATGTTTTCTTTTGACTTTACGTGCTTTATTCTGGATGTCTTCTCATTCATCTAGCATTTCATCAATTCTCTCTTTAAGCTATTTCTTATATGTTGTAAAGCTCATTTGTTGAGTTATTTTTATTTAATTCTTTAAAAGTTTGGCTATAACACTAGACTTTTTAGCTATATCCCCAAATTTTCCATTTGGACTTTTATTTCATAACAAACAGTTTTATGGCCTATGTCTGATAATTCAATACCAGGAGTTCTTTTAGGTTTCTTTCTGTTGTTTATTGTTTCTTTTGATTCTTGCTTGCATTGTTTTGTTTTCTCAAAATATTAATTATCTTTGTGTGCTGAATGTTATATTTGAAAATTTATTGGTAGAAATAATCTTGGACCAAGATGATCTTATCTTTCTCTAGAAAGGATTTTCATTTATTCCTATCAGGTACCTAGAGACACTATGAATCTGGGATCCCTTAATCCAGTTTAGGTAATAATATTTAGCATTTTCTCATCTCTTAAAACTTGCCTGTAGGCAATCAGAGGGCAAGTTTACTTCTGATTCAGCCTTAGACTGAGAATGTAGTCTTTTAGCATTTCAGCTCAAAGTGAGTTGTGGATTCCCAACCTGGCAGGCCCTAGAACCTAACTGGTTTCATGAGTCAAAAGTTCACCCTGGACTTTAGCTGACTTTTCTTAACTGATAAATGCCCACAGGGAAAAAGCAGCCACAAATGCCAGGTTTGCTCTCTGAATTTTCATCTTGTCTAAAATTTTAATCCGATATATCCTTACTCTTGTTAGACTATTATCATTGATATAAGTGGCATGGCTTGAAATGAACCTAGCTCTACCTTACTTCAAGCCTGTGCTCTTATCTGTACTTTCATGCTTTCCTCCAAAATATGCCCCTCATGAAAATTTACACACACACACACACACACACACGTGAAGTTGGACAATTAAGTTCTAGAATTCATCCTAGAAAAAGTGCTACATACTCATTGCTGAATATCACTATGGTCACCTTTGAAGTACTCCCCTTGGGAAGCTATGCACCAAGGTCAGCACCTAATCAACCCTTCCAAGCAGTTTTGGAACTCTTTTTCTGGGATGGCCATCAGAGCTGTCATCATATTACCCTTGATGTCCTGAATGTCATAAAAATGTCTTCCTTTCAATAGTTCCTTTACTCTCAGGTAAAGAAAGAAGTCATTGGGGGCCAGATCAGGTGAGTAGGGAGGGTGTTCCAATACAGTTATTTGTTTACTGGCTAAAAACTCCCTCACAGACAGTGCAGTGTGAGCTGGTGCATTGTTGTGATGCAAGAGCCATGAATTGTTGGCAAAAAACTTCAGGTTGTCTAACTTTTTCACACAGCCTTTTCAGCACTTCCAAATAGTAAACTTGTCTAATTGTTTGTCCAGTTGGCACAAATTAATAATGAATAATCACTCTGATATCAAAAAAGGTTAGCAACATCATTGGAACAAGTTCACAAACTTAATTGTCAGACGGTGTGTGGATATAGATATAGATATAGATATAGATATAGATATAGATATAGATATAGATATAGATATAGATATAGATATAGATCGATTGATCGATCTATATATATATATATATCTATAGACATATATAGATATATATACCCTAGGCTGCCTCCACATCTTGGCCATTGTAAACAATGCTGCAATGAACACATGTGCATCATTCCCTCAAATAGGCGTTCTGGGTTTCTTTGGATAAATACACAGAAGTGGGATTACCAGGTCCTTCTTATCTCTTGTTACAGCCTTTGTTTCAAATTCTATTTTGTCTGGTGTAACTATTGCTACCTCTGTGTCATGTCCCGCACGATGAGGTTTGTGGGGAGGGAGAAGGGTGGCTCAGGGTTAAGAACAGACAGTAGCCATGAATAGAGTGCAAGCCGGGGGGCCAAGAGGAACAGTCTCAGGGACTGAACCCCGAATCGGGCCAATGCATAGTTTTTATTGGTAAACTTCTAAAGAGGTAAAAGTTTGTTAATCTCAAGATCAGTGTGTTAGTAGCCTGCTGGCTGTAATTCTAAAAGTTCCCATCGTGTTCCAGCTGAACTTTGCCTTCACACACACGCACATCTCCAAGGAATCCATTAGAGGGGAGGGACAGATATAATTCCATTGGGTCTCAGTTTGCTGAGACTTCCCCTCAAAAGAACTTTTCCGATATCTCTCCATCGGGCCTCAGTTTGCTGAGGCACTCCCTTGTGAAGTCCTCGGAAGAGTGCAGGGGAACAAACGGTTTAGCAGCTTTAAGGCAACACTCAGGCTTTTTTTTTTTTTTTTCCTATTTCATTACCATTTTCTTTCTTTTTTTAAAATTAAAGTTTATTGGGGCAACAATTGTTAGTAAAGTTACATAGATTTCAGGTGTATAATTCTGTATTACATCATCTATAAATCCCATTGTGTGTTCACCACCCAAAGTCAGTTCTCCTTCCTTCACCATATATTTGATCCCCTTTACTACCCCCATCTCCTACCCCTTCACCCTTACCCTCTGGTAACCACTAAACTATTGTCTGTGTCTATGAGTTTTTGTTTCTCATTCGTTTGTCTTGTTCTTTTGTTGTTTTTGGTTTATATAACACATATCAGTGAAATCATATGATTCTATGCTTTTCCTGTCTGACTTATTTCGCTTAGCATTACAATCTCAAGATCCATCCATGCTGTCACAAATAGTCCTATTTCATCTTTTCTTACCACCGAATAGTATTCCATTGTGTATGTATACCACAACTTCTTTATCCATTCATCTATCGAAGGACATTTTGGTTGTTTCCATGTCTTGGCCACTGTAAATAAAGCTGTAATGAACATTGAAGCACACGTGTCTTTATGGATAAATGTTTTCATATTTTTTGGGTAGATACCCAGGAGAGGGAATGCTGGGTCATATGGTAATTCTATTCATAATTTTTTTGAGGAACCTCCACACTGCCTTCCATAGCGGCTGCACCAGTCTGCATTCCTACCAAAAGTGTATGAGGGATCCTTTTCTCCACAGCATTACTATTTGTCTTGTTGATGATAGCCACTCTAACTGGGGTGAGGTGATATTTCATTGCAGTTCTTTTTTTTTTTTTTTTTTTTAATTTTTATTTATTTATTTATTTTTTTAATTAGTTTCAGGTGCACAAGACAAAGCAAAACTTAGACGTTTATCATTTATATCCCTCACACTGTGTGAACCCCCCTCCCCCCATCCACTATCCCTCTGTACGTTCCCAATTGCAGTTCTTATTTGCATTTCTCTGATGATTAGTGATGTTGAGCGTTGTTTCATATGTCTGTTTGCAATTTGTGTGTCCTCTTTGGAGAAATGTCTCTTCAGGTCCTCTGCCCATTTTTCAATTGGGTTGTTTGTTTTTTTGTTGTTGAGTTGCATGAGTTTCTTGTATATTTTGGATATTAGCCCCTTATCAGAGGCACTGTTTGGAAAAATCTTCTCCCATTCAGTTGGTTGCCTCTTTATTTTGTCGATGGTTTCTTTGCTGTGCAGAAGCTTTTAAGTTTGATATAGTTCCATTCATTTATTTTAGCTTTTACTTCCATTGCCTTTGGAGTCAAATTCACGAAATGCTCTTTGAACCCAAGGTCCATAAGTTTAGTACCTATGTTTTCTTCTATGCAGTTTATTGTGTCAGGTCTTATGCTTAAGTCTTTGATCCATTTTGAATTAACTTTGGTACATGGTGACAGATAGCAGTCCAGTTTCATTCTTTTACACGTGGCTATCCAATTCTCCCAGCACCATTTATTGAAGAAGCTGTCTTTTCTCCATTGTATGTTTTTGGCTTCTTTGTCAAAAATTATCTGTCCATATTTATGGGGGTTTATTTCTGGGTTCTCAATTCTATTCCATTGGCCTACATGTCAGTTTTCTTGGCAGTACCATGCTGTTTTGATTATTGTTGCCCTGTGGTACGAGCTAAAGTCAGGGAGTGTGATACCTCCAGCATTGTTCTTTTTTCGGAAGATTGCTTTGGCTATTCGGGGTCTTTTGTGGTTCCAAACAAATCTGATGATTTTTTGGTCTATTTCTTTCAAAAATGGCATTGGGATTTTGAGGGGGATTGCATTAAATCTGTATATTGCTTTGGGTAATATGGCCATTTTAACTATGTTGATTTTTCCATTCCACAAGCACGAATGTCTTTCCATTTCTTTGTGTCTTCTTCAATTTCTTTTACAAAGGTCTTAGTTTTCAGCATATAGGTCTTTCACATCTTTGGTTAAGTTTATTCCTAGGTGTTTTATTCTTTTTGCTGCAATTGCAAAAGGAATTGTTTTTTTTTTTATTTCTTTGTCTGAGATTTCATTGTTAGTATATAGGAATGCAATGGACTTTTGCACATTGATTTTGTAGCTGGCCACATTATGGTATTCGTTGATTGTTTCTAATAGACTTTTGGTGGAATCTTTAGGGTTTTCTATATATATAGCATCATGTCATCTGCAAAGAGTGACAATTTAACCTCTTCATTCCCAATTTGGATGCCTTTTATTTCTTTCTCTTGCCTGATTGCTCTGGCAAAGACTACCAACCCTATGTTGAAAAGCAGAGGTGATAGGGGACAGCCCTGTCGTGTTCCTGAGCATAGAACGAACAGCTTCAGTTTTTCACTGTTAATTATTAGATTAGCTGAGGGTTTGTTATATATGGCCTTTATTATGTTAAGGTATTTTCCTTCTATACCTATTTTATTGAGTGTTTTAATCATAACTGGATGTTGTATCTTGTAAAATACTTTTTCTGCATCGATTGATATAATCATATGATTTTTGTCCTTCATTTTGTTTATTTGATGTGTCACATTGATGGATTTGCTTATGTTGAACCATCCTTGTGCCCATGGGATGAACCCCACTTGGTCATGATGAATAATCTTTTTAATGCATTGTTGCATTCGATTTGCTAGAATTTTGTTGTATTGATAGAACGTTTTATTTTTCTCTCCAACTGCAGCCTTTTTCTCTCTCACACTGTAGTGTTATGTTTTCTCTGCACTATTCTAGCTTCTCACACAATGGGAGGATTCCCTGGAAGGTGGGCCGTTAACAGTTCACCTGGGACATAGGGCACCGCTTCTGTGCAGGGATGCAGAGTGCTTTTGAAGTTCCAAAGCTCTTCCTGCACCAGATTCAGAGCCCGTGTGTTTCAGCAGTTCTGTTTACTCCTGCAGAGATCGGCCCAGATAGGTGGGGTCAGGGAGGGGTGAGCTGTTAGAGGTGGCCAGAGCAATGACTGCGACCAACACCACAGCCGGTCCTGCTTCCACAGTTCCCTCCCCTTTGTCTGGAAATAGTTGGGCTGAGAATCTGTGTCAGCAGACCACAGTTCTCAGAACAGCCAATATTCTGTTCTTTTGATCCGACACTGCTACTGTTCTGCTTCTAGCACTGGGCAAGTGGGGATGGGGCGAGCTCTGGGAGGGTAGGGAGGGGGTGACTAGGCTCAGTGTCTAAGGCTTCCGTTCTCTGCTCAGCAGTGAGGGCTTAAATCACCGTTTTCAGCCTTCTTCCCTCAGTCTTTGCTCTGAAGTCTCTGCAGTGAGTGTTTGGTTCAGCTGTGTTATATGCTGTCCCCTCAGCTCTGTGGGCCATAAACGGAGCCCTAGCAGTCCAAGTTCTTCCCTCTCCTGCAGCTGCAGTAGTTCCGGGTTGCAGAGAGCTTGGAGCACTGAGCTAGGTCTGTGTCCTGTGCCCTTGTGTTCTGTTCCGCACTTCTCCCTTTCCTTCTCCCCTGCTCATGCAATTTGCCCACCTTTAGGTGGCTTCAGTAGTGAGCCACTTCATCTTGCCTATCTGCTCTGCCGGAAATCCTTTGTGGAGTTATAGATGTTCAATTTGTTGTAAATTCCAGGAGAGATTTCCAGAGGCTCACCTCACACCGCCATTTTGATGACGTCTCATTACCATTTTCATGAAGTATATTTTTCCCATCCTTGTACATTTCAGTCTGTGTGTGCCTCTCAATCTGTATGTAGAGTAGAATTGTATGTAGAATATGTAAGGTCTTGTTTTTTAATCCATTCAGCCACCATATCTGTTGATTAGAGCATTTAATACATTTATATTGAAAGTAATTGTTGGTAGATATGTAGTTATTGCCATTTTATTATTCATGTAATTGATATTTTCTTTTTTTTTCTTTTCATCTTAAAAAAGTCCCTCTAGGATTCCTTATAGTACTGGTTTGGTGTCGATGAACTCTGTTAGCTTTTTTTATGTGTGTCTGGGAAGCACTCTATCTGTCCTTCAATTCTAAATGATAGCCTTGCTGGGTAGAGTAATCTTGGTTATAGTTCCTTGCTTTTTATCACAATGAATATTTCATGCCAATCCCTTCTGGCCTGCAAAATTTCTGTTGAGAAATCCACTGATAGTCTTATAGGAGCTCCCTTGTAGTTAACTAAGTGCTTTTCTCTTGCTACTTTTAAGATTCTCTCTTTGTCTTTAACCTATGATACTTTAAGTATGTGTTTTGGTGTGGGCCTCTTTTGGTGCATTTTGTTAGGGAATCTCTGTGCTTCCTGGGCTTATGTATTTATTTCCATTACCAGGTTAAGGAAGGTTTTGTCATTATTATTTTTATTATTTTTGACACAGAGTAGGGTACATTTGTTTATTTATTTTTCTTCTCCTTTTCTTCTGCCCCCCCCCTTCCAGTTCAAGCCGTTGTTTCTCAGTCTAATTGTGTAGGACACAGCTCCCTGGCCCATGCTGGTATTATGAGCCTTGTGCTACCCCTGGCTGGGGCAGTCGGTCACCAGTCATCGGTCGGCTGCTCACAGCAGTTCACAGCAGCTCACAGCAGCTCTCGCCGGCTGCTGGCAGCTCACAATGGCTGCCGGCCACTCACGCTGGCCATTGGCCACTCATGGCAGCACATGGTAGCCCATGGCAGCACACAGCAGCTCATGCTGGCTGCCGGCCATTCACATTGGCCACCGGCCGTTCTTGGCAGCACACAGCAGCCCGCTGCAGCTCAACAGGAGCCCAACTCCAGGGAAAGCTGTTGTTCACAATCCTGGCAGTATAGGGTGCAGCTCACTGGCCCATGTGGGAATGAAACCGGCAACCTCGGCATTAGGAGCACAGCGCTCCAACCACCTGAGCCACCGGACCGACTCCTTATCATTATTTGTTCAAACAGGTTTTCAATTCCTTGCTGTCTCTCTTCTCCTTCTGGCACCCCTACAATGCTTGGTGTTGTCCCAGAGGCCCCTTAAACTACCTTTCTTTTTTTTTTGGATTCTTTTTTCTTTTTGCTGTTCTGATTGTGTGTTTTTTGCTACCTTACCTTCTAAATCACTGATTCGATCCTCTGCTTCATTTAATCTATTGTTGATTCCCTGTAATGTATTCTTCATTTCAGTTATTGTATTTTTTATTCTTTTCTTTTCTTTTTTTTAATGTTCTCTATCTCCATTTTTGTTTTCTATCTCCTTGTTGAAGTTCTCCCTGAGACCACTGGGCATTCTTATAACCAGTGTTTGAAACTCTGTGTCTGGTAGATTACTTGCCTCTATTTTGTTTAGTTTTTGTTCTGGAGCTTTGTTCTGTTATTTCATTGGGGACGTGTTTCTTTGTCTCTCAATTTTGACTGCTTCCATGTGTTTGTTTCTATGCGTTAGGTTTCTATGCTATGCCTCTTGGTCTTAGTAGAATGGCCTTATATAGTAGGTGTCCTGTGGGGCCCAGTGGTGCAATTTGCCTGGTCACCAGAGCTGGGTGCTCCAGGTGTGTCCCTTGTGTGAGTTGTGTGTGTCTTCTTGTTGTATTTGAGGTTTGGTTGCTGTTTGCATATCAGTGGGAGAAATTGATCCTCAGGCTGATTTGTTGTGAGGACTGGCCGTGACTACAGTGGACAAGCTATAGAAGAAGGGTTAACCCTACAGAGCATGGTTCACTTTAGTGGGGCTCTGGTGCCTGCCAGTCTGCTCTTTGGGTGTGTTTCCTTGGAGGTGGCCACGTGATGCTGTGGTATTGTCCAAAGCAGGCCACCAAGTGTGCCAGTCCTGGGGCCTCCTGGGAGGGGACCCACAGCAGGCCAAGTTTAACCACAGCTGTGTCCAACCCAGAGACATCTTGTATGAGCCAGAAAGCAATCCACAGATAGCAGCCCCCTTCCCTGGGTTTGGGGGAGACTTGAGAGGCCAATCTGTGAACTAAGGACAGCTATCAGTAGTGCTGGGTTTCAGGCTGCTCAGCCAGAGGTATGGGACACACTGAGGCCAGATGCTGCTGTTTGGGTTTTGTGGACTTTTGAGAGATTTTATGAGAGTTTGCAGCAGGAGCTAGGACAGGGTGTATGGAAAAGCTACTGGAAGTGGCTTGGGTATGTTTGAAAGTTGGGTGGGTTGGAGTCTCAGGGAATCACTAGGTCAGAGAAGTTGAAAGGTGATAGCCAATTTGATGGAGACTCAGATATGGCATCTGCCTGCATTTGCAGGCTGGTAGGGGGAAGGCTTAAAAAAGAAACAATGATATCTACCAGCTACTCTCTGTGGGAGAAAGGTACCCCTCAAGCCTTCACCCTGAAGCTAAAATATTCATTTCCTCCTCGTAAGTCCCTGGTGCCTTTCAAGCTGCTGCCACAGTGCTGGAGCTCAGAGCAAGTGAGTCCATCAGTGAGTAAGTCCATATGTGAATGCTTCAAGAAGAGTGCCTGGGACTCTAGCCAACCTTTGTCTCACTCAGCCACAATCCCTGCTGGTTTTCATAGCAAGCAGTTATGGGGACTTCTCTCCCTGGCACTGGAACCCTGGGCTGGGGAACCTAGAGTGTGGCTGGGACCATTCAATCCTCCATGGGGGACCTCCGCAACCAAGACATACTGCCTGATTTTTAATGGCCATAGATGGCTGTGGGACGATTCCATTCTATGTCTCTTCCCCTCCTACCAGTCTCGAGGTGGCTTCTTTTGTATGTTTATAGTTGTAGGGCTTTGGGTCAGCTAGACTTCAGGTGATTCTCAGTGATGGCTGTTCTGTAGTTTAGTTGTAATTGATGTGGTCCTGCGAGGAGGTGAGCACAGCGTTTACCTACTTTTTCATCTTGACCGGAAATCAGTTCATCTTTCATAAGGACAAGTGAAGCCCACTTTCCCAGACTTATAGATAGTACTCATGTTACCAAAGTGTATTTCACTTACTTCAGGATTTGAAATATGATTTTTGCTTTTATGCTATATAATCTTAAAAATATTTCAAAGTAGTGGCCTGTATTGTTTATCTATTACTACACAAATACTCTAAATTTAAGTTGTCAAGAAACATCCATATTATCTTTCATAAGATCCCATTTATAGATTTTCTTTTGGAGTTTGAAATAGACTTATGTGTTGGGTGTATAGGTACTGAATTACTTTAAAAGAGCTATAAATGTGCTATGCACCTCCATACACAAACACCTGACATTTAAGATGGATTAAATGACTTAAAAAAAAATAACTTGTCTATATTTCTTTAAAAAAATCGTTCTTTGATTAATATTTCTTAGGTGAATTTTAAGATAACTTTAGATTGCTTAAATTAACAGAAAATGTGATTTCTATAATACAATATATCTTGTGATAAAAAAGAGTAAAAGAACTACAATTTCTTCTCCTAGCTTTCTGAGGTATAGAAGATATAAACATTTATTTTTGCAGATAAGCTAAAGATATGGATAGAGTTAAAATGTAAGGGAGTTGTTCAGTTTCAGAAGAAAGACTCAGTTTCTACTTTCTCATCCACAACAAAAACTGCCAATAATTCTTGGGAGCACTATTCCTGACTGAGTAACTAGTAGAAATCAGAACTCAATCCGAAGGAAATAGAATCATAGACTGCTGAATGAAAACCATTCTTAGTAATTTTGTACCTAGGGTCTCTTCATATTTAAACCTTCATTTACTTTATTACTGTCTCTGACTTCAAAAGGTCCAAAGAAGACATTTTTTGCAAACAAAATTATTAAAATTACTTATTTCCATCCCCACTCTTAGAAATTTAAAAAACTATGGAGCTCTGAATCTAACATACAAATTCCACAAAATTTCCTAAAATACTTTGTCCACGCATCTCTTATACCCATTCCCCCAAACACCACACTTCTTTCCCATTTGGTTTGGAAATTCATCCAGGAATCAAGAATAGTGATAATTTTAGGTATTGTTTCAGAGTAATTCTAAAGGGAAATTAGTACTATTGTTTTGGGTGGAAAGAGGCACTGCCATGGCTGCAGCTATGTTGGCTGTGACTTGAAAAGTTGTTTTCTCCTCCTGAATATCCCCTCTACTAACAAATGCATCTCCTGGTCCTCTTGCCCTCCTGAGAGTTAGAAAAGAAATGTAAACTAAGGATTTTATCCTACCAGAGGATCCTCAAACTTAATTTGGGTTACAGCCCAAGACTAGGAACCAATGTTTTTATTCCTTTAGTCGTAATTCATTCATTAATTTCCTTCAATTTATTGAGCAGCTTCTTTGTTACAAGTACTTTGTTGGGATCTGAGTATGATAAAGAAGATAGATTCCTATCCTCATGGAATTAAAAGTCTAGAATAGAAATTAGCACACTTTTCCTGTAAGGAGCCAGATAGTAAATATTTTCACCTTTGAAACCCTTACAGTCTATGTCGGCAGCTATTCAACTCTGCGATAGTAGCACTAGTGCAGTCACAGACAACACAGAAATAAATGTGTGTAGCTGTATTCTAACAGAACCTTATTTATGGACTCTGGAATTTGAATTTTATATAATTTCCATGTGTTTTTATTTTTTCTTTTGATTTTTTTCAACAATTTATTTATGTACAGACATTATTTTTGTGGGTCATACAAAAGCAAATGGTATGCCTGGATTGGCATGTGAGTCACGGTTTATTAGCTCCTGGTCCAGAAGGAAAGGAAAATATTCAACAAATAATCATTCCAATAAGTACACACTTACAAACTGTGACAAATTTACGTAGAACAGTTACAGGGTGGTAAAGCATACCAGGTGGTCTAATTGAGATGGGGGCAGGGCAGTTGGTGAACTGATATTTAGGCTGAAACCTGAAGGATGGGTGGGAGTTATTTCACTCATTCAGCCCTATGATGCTCAGAAGCACTTTCCAAGAAACTTCTTAGGCAGTATGTAATTTTTCTTTCTTTTTTCTTTTCTTTCTTTCTTTTTTCCTCCTTCCTTCCTTCCTTCCTTCCTTCCTTCCTTCCTTCCTTCCTTCCTTCCTTCCTTCCTTCCTTCCTTCCTTCCTTCCTTCCTTCCTTTCCCAGAAAACATCATTAATGTGTGTGAGGTTGAATCATAGTTAGGACTTAAATAAAACCAGTTACCACAGTATTTTATATTTACAACATATTCTGACAATGAGGCTGAATTAGGAATTGCACTTTTGTGGAATACTGAAGAGGATAAATCTGATAATTTTTCTATACACTTAGAGCACAGGCCTCAATTTTTTGTTTTTGATTTTTTAGGTTTTTTTTGTCAACTACTATTCATCAGGTAATATTTGAAATATAGAATTACTCTAAAACAGACCAAAGAAACAAAAGCACACTAGACTACCTTTAAACCAATAATCACAGGGAAAGATGCTCCTTTATTTAAATTCCTATAGTGTTAGTGCTACACCATAGGATTTCTGCCCACCTTAAATGCTGAGCATAATGACTTACTGGGCTGGGAAATGAATAGGCTTCATGGTTAATACGAGTCTGCTAAAATGCCTCTTGTGCCCACTCTTCATGACAGGGCTAGCTGCTTTTTGACAATCAGCAAATTGCAGAAGCAGTTCTATCCACTGTGAGTCACCGCTCGAGAGACAAGAAACTCTCCGTTATTGTTATGCATGTTTCTTGCTGTTGCTTTTTGAATCCTTTGAAATCATGCTTTTATACTTAAAATGCCATTGATTATTTTAGTCTTTAAATGATGCAGAATAGGAGTGTCTCCTGGAAAACTTTAGAAATTTCCAGACTAATCTGAAACTCAGCAACCTGAATTAGGTGTTTTGTTGCTTGGCAGACTAAGTCAGACAGACTGCAAAAATCTATATGGAAAAAACATGTCTTAATTTGTAACAAATACTGTGATAAACATGTACATTACCTAATCAATCTTTACAACAAAATATAAAGACTGAGTCATTGAAGTATAATGATGATGAGCAGAGTCCTAGTTCTAGACCACCTAGCTCTATCGGTTTGTGACCATGGCAGTAATTTAATGCTCTGTGCCTTAGTTTCCTCATCTGTACATGGGGAGAAACCCTCAAAGATAGTTGCAATGATTACAGGAGATAATTTTTGAAGTGCTTACTATAGAGCCTGGTACATGGTAAACACTAAATGCAAGGTAACAACTATCATTTTTTACTTAACAAATTACGAACTAAGGTTTAAAGTGTTTCCCTCATTTGCCCAAATTCACATTTGTAAGTGAGAGAGCTGAGATTTGAACTCAGTCTGACTCAAGACACCTAGCACTTAACAACCCCATTATTATCTTTAACACTATCACTCTTATTATTATCTATAATTAATGGTCTCAACAACAAGCCAAAGGAAATCCTTGCCAGGCATACAATATGGGGTGTGTGCACATGACCACACAGAATTATTTTTAGTCACAATCACACACAAAAAGAAAAATCACTTAAGTATGAGGAACTTTGGATACAAAGTTATCAACCCTATAGCTTACACACGTGTTAACAAAAATTTACTTCCCCCTCACCCCATATACCATGGAAATAGATGATTAAAATAGATTCAAGTCAAATTATTTATTAATTCATAAAGACTGTTTAGTTGAGTGGAACCACAACTCAATAACAATAACAGTAACAACAACAGTTAGTTTAACTCAGAACTCTTAAATTAGGGTCCACTGACATCTATAATATCCTTGAATGGACTTAAAGTCCATGAACTCCTAGAATTGTGTAACATATTTTGGGTGTGTAGGTCTCATTGCGTTTTTCTGGGGAACGAGGCTCTGATCATAATTCGGTTCTCACAAGGGTCTGTGACACAAAGAAGTTTAAGAACCACTGATTTAAACTGAAGGCTTTCCATCCAATCCAATTACGTGATGTTTCCCCAGAAAACCTGGTGAGCAATTGGTCCATATGAGGCATCCCCACACCTCACCCCATTACTCTTTTTGCTTCCTGACACCTTTGCCTCGTCATTCAAGAGAATAGCGGTATTAGGTTGGTGCAAAAGTAATTGCAGTTTAAAAGATTAAAAATAATTGCAAAAAACACAATTACTTTTGCACCAAACTAATATTTCATTTAGGATAAAATACCCAACACAGTGCTTCATATGTGATAACCAATTAGTGAATGTTAGCTGAATCTAGATTTCAATGCAGTTAGGATGTAGTTCAGGAGTTGTTTAACTATAGCCTGCACTTGTTTTTGTAAATAAAGTTTTTATTGAACCATAGCCATGCTCACTAATTTATATGTGTCTATGTTCACTTTCCTGCTACAAGGGCAGAGGTGAGTAGTTGTAACAGTGTATAAGCCTCAGGTCTAAAACATTTACTATTAGACCCTTTATAGAAAACACTTATGTACTCCTGATGTAGTTGAAAGAATCTTGGCATCATACCATGTTTCCCCAAAAATAAGAACTAGCCAGACCATCAGCTCTAATGTATCTTTTGGAGCAAAAATTAATATAAGACCAGATTATATTATATTTATTATATTATATTATATTATATTATATTATATTATATTATATTATATTATATTATATTATACCTGGTCTTATAGTAAAATAAGACTAGGTCTTATATTAATTTTTGCTTCAAAAGATGCATTACAACTGATGGTCTGGCTAGGTCTTATTTTTGGGGAAACCCGGTAGTCAGGGTGAGCTTGAGGTCTGGCTCTTCCATTACTTGTGTCACTGTACACAAGCCATTTATTTTTTTAAAATTAATATTTATTGGAGTGACAATAGTTAGTAAAATTACATGGGTTTCAAGTGTACAATTATGTAATGCATCATCTATATATCACATTGTGCGTTCACCACCCAGAGTTAGTTCTCCTTTCATCACCATATATTTGACTCCCTTTACCCTTGACTACCATCCCCTACCCTCTATCCTCTGGTAACCACTAAACTATTGTTTGTGTCTATGAGTTTTTGTTTCTTTATTTGTTTGTCTGTTCCTTTGAGCTTTCAGTTTTGTGTCCCAAATATCAGTGAAGTCATATGGTTCTTGATTTTTTCTGTTTGAGTTATTTTGCTAAGCATAATAATTTCAAGATCCATCCATGTTGTTTCAAAGGGTACTATTTCATCTTTTCTTATGGCTGAGTAATATTCCGTTGCATATATATACCACATCTTCTTTATCCAATCATCTATTGAAGGACACTTTTGTTGTTTCCATGTCTTGGCCACCGTAAATAAAGCTGCAGTGAACATCAGAGCACAGATATCTTTATGGAGAAATGCTTTCAGATTTTTTGGGTAGATACCCAGGAGAGGGATTGCTAGGTCATATGGTAATTCTATTCTTAATTTTTTGAGGAACTTCCACACTGCCTTCCATGGTGGCTACACCAATCTGCATTCCCACCAACAGTGTATGAGGGTTCCTTTTTCTCCACAGCCTCTCCTATACTTGTTATAGCCATTCTGACTGGGGTGAGGTGATATCTCATTGTGGTTTTTATTTACATTTCTCTGATGATTAGTGATGTTCAGCATCTTTTCATGTTTATTGGCCATCTGTATGTCCTCTTTGGAGAAATGTCTATTTAGGTTCTCTGCATTGAAGAAGACACCAAGAAATGGAAAGACATGCCATTTCATGGATTGGAAGAATCAACATAGTTTAAATGGCCATATTACCCAAAGCAATATATAGATTTAATGCAATCCCCATCAAAATCCCAGTGGCATTTTTTGAAGAAATAGAACAAAAAGTCATCAGATTTGTATGGAACCACAAAAGGTTCTGAATAGCCAAAGCAATCCTAAGAAAAAAGAACAATGCTGGAAATATCATACTCCTTGACTTCAGCTTGCACTACAAAAATCAAAACAACATGGTATTGGCAGAAAAACAGACACACAGACCAATGGAATAGAATTGAAAACACAGAAATAAACCCACATAAGTATGGACAGATAATTTTCAACAAAAGAACCAAAAACATACAATGGAGAAAAGATAAATGGTGCTGGGAAAGTTGGAAAGCCATGTGCAAAATAATGAAACTAGACTGCTGTCTGTCACCATGTACCAAAATTAACTCAAAATGGATCAAGGACCTAAACATAAGACCTGAAACAATAAACTGCACAGAAGAAAACATAGCTACTGAAATTATGGACCTTGGGTTCAAAGAGGATTTTATGAATTTGACCTCAAAAGCAAGGGAAGTAAAAGCTAAAATAAATGAATGGGACTGTATCAAACTGAAAAGCTTCTGCACAGCAAAAGAAACCATCGGCAAAATAAAGGGCAACCAAATGAATGGGAGGAGATATTTGCAAACAACGCCTCCGATAAGGGGCTAATATCCAAAATATATAAAGAACTCATACAACTCAACAACAAAAAAAACAAACAATCCAAGTCATTTAATTTTCAACTTCAGTTTTTCATGTATGAAGTGGGGATAACTTCTACTCACTTTGGCTACTCTTTGTATCATTATCATCAAGATCAAACATGATAAAATATGCAAATGTTAAATGTGCAGTATTAGTTTCATTTGTAGTAAGATAATCATCCCTAAGTTGCCTACATATGGTGATACATTATTTCTCAAAAAGGGATAGAGGAAAATAATTTTAAAAGACTAAATATGCTAACAATTATATAATATGCCACAAATGGTTACTCTATGTGGAATTTGCCTCCCAAAGCACTAATGATTAAGTTTAGGGAGAAAAACAAAAATTTTCTGAATAAATTGCCAAATGAAATACCAAGTGGAAATGGCAAATCCCAAATACATTTTTCTCATTCAAATGTCTGTTCAGTTTGAGATTTTACCCTTGATTTTAGGTCTTGCTACTCATGGCCAGCGAGACAAGGAAAGGCTGAGATAATGTGATTTATGAAATACATGCTCTATTTAATTTAGATAACCTGAAAGTACTTCTCAGCTTCTGAATTTAGAAAAATAAGTCTTATATCTGTGACTATCTTTAATCAATGCTTGGTATTTAAAAAAGGAATAGCATGGCTTATGCACCAATTTTAGTGAAGAGGTAAAGAAATAGATTATTTATCCATAAGCTCACATATTCACTTAATATCTACTTAAGTTAAATGGAAGGTCCAAAAGACTTAGTATCCATCCCTTCTTTTCCCACAATTCAAGCATTAGTAGAGAAATTAAAAATACAATTCTTTTTCTCTCTCTAGTGAATTATAACATGTTCTCTTTTAGATTCACTGAAATAGTTGGTGTTTTTAAATTATTTAGTTCTATCTATGATATTATTTGGTTTTGTACCAAATAATACTTTAACTTCTTCTTCACCTGTTAAAAAAGTAATACAAGAGGACAAAATCAGGGAGAAAGAAGTCACCTTTGAGAAGTAAGATAGTTAGTAACCAGGGAGTTGACATTGTGCTTGGAGATTTAAGAATTTCTGAAACAAACACTACAGATATGAGATAGATTTCAACCAGATTTTCTAAGCAATTAAGCTATTTGAAAATACACTAAATAATTTTGGTGATTAATTTCTGTCTTACTATAGAAGGGGAACCAATGTAGTATACAGAGGGGAAAAAATAGGCTGGGCCTATATCCGCCCTCCATCTTGAGAAATTTACTTATTGGAAGGTAATAAAGTGCCACAAAGAATTGAATGAAGGGTTGGAGAACTACTCGCAAAAAATTGACAGGTATTAAAGCAGTACTAGAGGAGCAGAGAGCAGGACTCAACTGAGAGTCTCAACAGGGTGCTACTACCGTAATGAACAAGCTTCCAATGTTGTTTTTTTTCCTGTCCTTACATTAGTCCACTCAAATGCAAGCCCAGAAGAATGAATAGGTATAGCTTGGGTTGCATGTCTGTCTCTTGACTAGGGATAAGGCAGAGCACTTTGATTAGGGCATGTGCCCAAGCTGAGCCTACAATGGGAGACCGCTAGTCACCTAAAGACATCAGGTTGCTGTAAGCAAAAGAAAGGGATATGGAACTTGGAGTTGCAAACAATAACAAAGATAAACACACCTGTTTCATCATGTTGTTAAACTTATCAAAGGTGGCACCGTATTTAAAATTTGTATCACAAAAGCAGCCACTTAAAAACAGGAGCTGAGTTACAGCCTCAAGCTAACCTCTTCTAATAGAAAGCAATCAAAACATATACCATCATAGGTGGGAGGGAGGGGGGACTTACTCTCCCTTTAACTCAAGGCATAGTTAGATTTTGTTGCATGAAACAGAAATTACCTGATTACAGCTAGGAAGGCATTATTTACTATTCTTTATATTTGCCCTAGTCTGAAAGATCCATGATGTGTACAACTAGAATATAGGGAAGCCATCCTCTTCTGAATGAGTACTACGTTTGAGAAGACTGGAGTACTGGTTTCCACTACCACTGCTTTCTTGCGGCATTCATTCAAAAATAGGAAGTAACAGCCATTGCATTTCCATTGTCTCTATTCCTAATGCTGTACTCCACTTCTTGTAACTACACACACACACACACACACACACACACACACACATAAAATTGTAGTTGACATTCATTATTGCTTAGTTTTAGCTTCAGGTGTACAGTGCAGTGATCAGGCATCTACATCATCCCTGAGGTGGTCTACATAATAAGACGAGATTCCATCTGATACCCTACAGAGTGTTTACAACATTATTGATTACATTCCCCAAATTGACTTTTGTGTTGCTGTGGCAAGGATTGTTTTCATCTCCATTTGTTCAGTTTATGAATATTTCTTGCTGCATAATAAAATTAAGATTCCCTTAAAAAAAAATGGAGGCAACCCAAAACACTTGGGTAGGTGTGGGGACAGAGCCCCAGAAAGTAGTTTACAGGCTCTCCGCCTCACGTGGAGGGGTGCTGGCTCGGGTGGTGAATGGCCGTCGGCTGTGGCTGATTGGCAGTCGGCTGTGGCCGGTTAGCCGATTGGCCGCTGGTATAACTGCTGCAACTACGGAGGGCCGAGGAGAGCGGAAGAGGAGGGCCAAGGAGAGCGGAAGAGGAGAGCCGAGAGAGAGGAACAGAGGAGAGAGTGGAGAAGAGTCGTCGGTCGGTGGGTCGGTTGGCAGAAAAGCGGACGGCAGGTCGGCGTCCGGTGGGCCCAGCCTCCAGTGAGACCGTGGTGGTATGGCTCCCCTACCTATGGCTCCGTGGGTGTTCCTTTTCGGCCTCACCATATCCTGCGTTCTTGTGTGGGGAGCGGGAGCAGAGACCCCACAGGCCGCCCCGCCTGAAAGATGGCGCGGCGAGAAGGCCTCTGCGCACGACAGCAGGACAGAGGGGTCATGGGATCTTGAGAAACAATTCTGAGAGACAGTAAGTATTTGTTACATTTTGTTGAGTTGGGATATTGAGTTTACATAAGCAAGACATTGTAAGTGGTGAGGGAGGCAGAAAGAACACTTGTAGTCCTACAAATTGGGAATTGTAGATTTTCTTCCACTCCATCAATTTGGGGCATCAGCCAATGGGTATAGAAGAGTGAGAGTCATCGTAAATCAAGATTTAGAGAATATTAGCCAGTTTGTACTCCAGCTATAGGTCTGGTGACTTGACCAGCGATGGGCAGAAAGCAGATATAACCAATAATTACTCCATTTCGTTTGCATTTACTGGGTCTGGGAAGCTCTCCTTTTATTAAAACATTAGAGAAATGAAATGTGAATGTGGAATATGAAAACCATTGCAGAACAAGGCAAAATTGTTTTTAGGGTTAGTGAAGTGTTACATTGAAATTACTTTATATTTAAGTACAAAAAGGAAGCTCATCCAGAAGCAACAGAGGCAGAGCCAACCTCTGAAAAGGACTTAATGAAGAATCCTGATGACATTTCAGAAAATGGTTTTTCATGAAAAGAAAGCCCTATATCTTCTATCAACTGGTATCCATGATAATCGATCAATTTTGTATCATCTCCACATTTATAACAGGTCCATCTTTTTGGTTGACTTTGGCCACCTCTGTTTATTCTTGCCACAGTTCCTGGGCAGTTGCTTCAGGCCTCCTGCTTTACCCATTTCTAGCCATTCTTATCCCAAACTCTATGTACGATTTTATTGGGTTGACCACCAGCACCCCTCAAGTGGTTCCATATGCCAACCCTGGCATTACCACCCATTTCCACTGATCCTTTACAAAGGGTTCCAAGTCTTTTCAGACTTTTAATCTGGTTTCCTGTGGCTTTTCCCCCTTGGCTGCTCATGGCCTAATAACCTTTCCTCCCCTTGTGGCTCTGTTTTATAATCCTGTTCGAAAGCAGATGCTCTGGCTCCTTCCACAATGAACACTGCCAGTTTCATGACATTTTCTTGCTGCTTTTGGCTGTAACTTTCAACTTTCCAAGGCCCAATTCTAAGACAATACGTGGGACAAACCCAAGAGGAGGGATATAGTTGGTGGGGAAAGAGGATATTTTGTACTACGTGTGAAATAAGACTAAATTTATTCTCAAGGCATAAGTCACATTTTTCTATCATTGGTTTTCACATAGTTCAGATGTCAATTGACTAAAAGAAACGTGTTTCCTCCGGGATGGTAAGGATAGTTATCAGTGGAGAGTGTACTTTTAAGGAATGAAATTCAAGGGGACTGCTTCTGGCAAATGTTGTCTTTAATATTTGCTCATGCATGTCTTCTGTTTACCTTCCAGTTGAGAGACAGTCTGACACCTCCCTGTATGTCACCTTTAAGTTGTTTCTAGCTGCCCCTGTGATGCTCATATGTACCTTAGATTTTTTGTTCAGAATATGGACCAGGTTACTATTAACATAGGATAATCTTTTAATATACTCTTTCCCCTTTTTCCTTCTTTTTCCTTCCCCCCGCCAGACATTGACTTCTTCTATGAAAGAGACCCAGAAATTTTTGAAAGTGCACATGAACTGACCATGCCAACTCTGAGAAATGATAATGACTACTGACCTTTTATTGTGAAGCAAAGTGGAGTGATGGAACAGTAGATTGTCACTGAAAGCTATGTGGAGGGTCAAGACAGAGAGTGGTGATCAGCCTTCATGCTGTTAGGTGCACCCCTTTTCTTGGTTTTATCTTTATACCAGTTGTTCTCAAGTAGGGACAATTTTACCTTTCAAAAGATGTTTGCAATATCTGGAGACATTTTTATCTGTCATAACTGTGAAGGAACATGTTACTGGCATCTAGTGGGTAAAGGCCCACAATGGTGCTAAACATCCTATAATGAATAAAACAGCCCCCCATTACAAAGAATAATCTAAGCCAAAATGTTAATAGTGGTAAGTTGACATACCTTCTGTATCCACAGCAGCTTACAGCCATGATTAAGTCCTGAGAGACTTTACTGCTAGTCCCTTGGGGGGCTTCTTCCCCATGAATTAGATCATTCATCACTCATCCCTTAAGCCTGAAACCAAAGTCAAGTCTACAAAGCAAAAAGTAAGTCATTTAACTTCTCAGTGCTGATTTTTCTTTCTTATTACTCCCTGGAGCCTATGGCCTTTTGATTTACTGAAGTAAAAAGTGTCTGTCCTAAGTAGGTCAACTCAGGCCCAAATTGGAAAGGAAAGAAAGAAAAAGAGAAACACAGGAGCATCACAGACATATATGTATTTTATATTTTCCCTGCCCCCACCTTGCCCTGCAGACCTCATCCTTCTTCAATACTATGTCCCATAAAGCAGAGAGAACCCTTCCCTAAGGTTGGTTGGTAAAAGAGGGAAACCTTTCAAAGGGACAGTGTGGGACATGGTGAGTAAGTCATCCAGCCATTTCAGGTACAGAAGCTCACAGGCTATGTGTTGTTCAGTATTAATGTAGCTTCGTTGCTTTGGTATTTGGAATACTATGGTCAGTATTTCAATTTTATCATTTCAGTTCTTAATTAGCAAGAGGTGATATAAAGATTAGGAGAGATGATGTTTATTAATCCCTTGGAGACTTAGATAAAAATGTGCTGTTCACAAATGAATATTCTTTATAACTGTTTCTATGATTTCTAAAATTGGGCCTAGATTTTAGTTATCTGACCCAAGGAGGTAGGGTAGTGGGACATTTGCTTTGAGTAAATGAAGGCCCACTGGATAAGTTACTGCAGTTATTAATAGGTAGTTAATAAAATCATCAGGGGGCAGGTCCTGCTTATCCTCCAGCCAGGACTCAGTGGTTACCATGACATGGGACAAGATCTGCAGCCAGAGCACACATCTTCTCTGGAATTTAATTTCCTTTATTTATTCACTGGTATGCAAGAATGTCCTATTTTAATAATTATGTAATGGTAGTGCAGAGCTGATAACGTACATGTATATATTTTAGCTTGAATTTTTTTAAAAATTTAAACTAGAGGAGAAAGAAAGTAACTCTGACCTAATGATAAACTTGGGAAGTCATATGCCCCAGGGCACATAATACCCTGCTTCTTTCCCTCCCACACAAACTTCATTCAGCCCTCCCCAATATCCTCCCAACCAGGTGTTAGGTAGTTAGCTATGTTAACACTTAACATTTACCAAATGAATGAAATCAATCTGTACAATGGCAGAAAAAAATGCAATTAATTTATGTCTATGGACTCACTACAGTTTATGATTATTATTTCACTTTGTTTTTATTGCTCAAAGTAAATCTGTTCTCTGTTGATTAATGATAATTGAAATGAGACTGTGTAGTATAGTGGAAATGATATTGAATCGGGAGAAGAAAAATATATTCCCACTTGGCCATTATCTAGCTCTGTGACCTTGGACAAGCCGTTTTACTTTGTGCCTAACTTCCTCACCTGTAAAGTGAGAGAGATAGCTTAAAAAACTTCTGTGGTGCTTCAGACCCCAAATTAAAAATTTTATGACTTTAAACTATAAATGAAGTATTTATAATGGCAGATATTTATAATTATTGTCTTTTGAGTAGAAAAAAAATCCTCAGTTATGTGGTATATATAATTCATAGACACAAAAACATCCCAAATCTTGAGATCATTGATTTCACTTAAATGTTCATCCATATCTATATCCTTAGCCAGTTCTACATCCGTATTATGTTTGTGACATAGTTTGAAGCTATTTGCCATGTCTCCACCAATGAAAATTTACAGAGGAAAGTGCTTTCCAGAATTTACCCATTACGGTTATAAAAATAAATTATTCTGTTGTATAAAAAGGGGAAAATAATGTGAGGTTTACATGAGAAACTTCAAAGTCTAATGGAGGAAGAAGTCAGGATGTGGTTCTATTTGTTTAAAACTGTTTAACTTTTTAGGTCCAAGGAGTGATACGAATACCAAAAGGAATGATTTCCAGGAGGAAGAGAAACTTTTGATGGTTGGCCTAATAAAATAAAACTACACATTAGTGAAAATGAATTCAAAGATGATTCCAACACTGCTGCACACAGATGAGCCCTTTAGCTGGATCTCGTCCAACCCCAACGTCTGTGCACACTGTAACCACCATGTGTTATCTGCAAACTGGATTGTTTCTGTGTGGGAAAGACCAGCCAGCTTTCTGGGTCAACCTGCTGCCATAAAACACACTATTGATTTGGTTTTTCATGTTTTTAAGTATATTATACTTTGATGCACAGTATACATTTGGTGTCAACTTGTCCAGAGCACTATCACAAATGACTGGTTGATGAATGTTTTGCCAGAATCAGCTTACATTTTGTCAGGTTGTTTTGTGTCACTGCAAATTATTGCTCTACAATGCAAATTGCTTTATTTTCTTTTCACTATTAAATCTTAAGCAAAAGAATACAATGTGCAGTTAAACACTCTCATTAGGAATAATTTGCCTTTAACAATTTACATGCATCAGCTGCCTTTTGATATCATCTGTGAAAAGGAAAAACATCATGGGATCTATAAAGGAACTGGAAAACTAAATGTCAGAACTGCGTTTTTACGCCCAGCTAGAGAAATTCCTGTCTCGTATTAAACACCTATGTTCCAATACCTAGTGTTTTCTTTGGAGACTTACAAAGAGTTAATACATCTTGTTTGGCATCAGATATGGTTATAATGGGCTTTTACTGATGTAATTAAAGTTTGTTTATAATTAATACAGATGAATTGGTTTCTGCACAATAATAGTTAGGAGATTAACAAAGGCCACATTTTGGCAACAGGACTCCATTCTTTTCCAAGTGCTGTGGGACCTTATCCAATGAATGTCTGTCCAATCCGGTTGATTCTTCAGAGATGCCATATGGCACAGTTATGCATTCTGACATTTTTTTCTACAAGGCAGCCATATGACATAACTGATCTTTAAAATGTTGTCAGAAGGCATTACCTGGGTAGACTTCGAGCTGCTTTCCAAAAACTTAGCAAGCACAGGGGCTATTAATTATGAGCAAAAGAAATGTGCATGCACACACTGGAAACTTGGCATCCTTTCCTTTCTAGTCACAGCTGATCATCTCCCAGGCTGTTCTTGCTGGGGAAGAAGTAGTCTTTTTTTTTTTTAACTTTCAATGGTAATATATATATATATATAATATTTATATTCTGCTTTAAAACATATATTCAGCAATTTCATTATAAAATGTCTGTGCACTTGACTCTAACATGTACATATTTTGCCACTTTCATTTTTAACATATTTATTGATTTTCAAAAAAAGAATGAAAACTCAATGCTATTTACAACTAAAATTTTCAAAACAATGTTAGAGTACCATTATTGAAAGAAAAACAATTTTCTAGTTGTGGTGGTGGTTGATTTCTAACTGATACCTATACCTTCTGTATTCAATTTTGGATGACAGAAAATGTAAATAGCTCAAATATTTTCTTTCTGATTTCCTCAAAAAATTAGTTTGTGCAGGGAAGAACATCTATTTTAAACTTTCCATTTTCATATATGTGCTTAGAACAAGTTGGTTGCATTAGTTTCCATATATAAATACCCTACTGAAATTTGCACTTCAGATATTAACTTCAGAGAAAAAAAGGGCTGGGGGAATAGAGAAGAAGTCCATGAAAGCAGTGGGTTCCCTGTAGCTACAGCATCAGTGGAACTGCCTCTGTATTTGGCTCACTCCTCCTAACCTACTGCTACTCTATATCTATTCTGTTATTATTTACTGGACTTCTCCATTTGTATCTCAAATTCAAGGTGTGTAAAATCAAACTCCCACAAACTTGTACCTTCTATAGCCTTTATTTTCTCTGTTAGTGGCAATTCCATTCTTTTGGCAAATCTGTTCAAAAACCTTGCAGTCATCTTTGAGCCCTCTCTTTCCTTATTACCTCCATCTAATTCACCAGCAGATCCTGTGAGCTTTAACTTCAAAATATATCCTAATGTACCTTATTTCTTGCTACTAGGAACCTTGTGCTAGGCACCATCATCTTTCTGTGTTATTGTAATACCATGTTTTCCCCAAAATAAGACCTAACCGGAAAATAAGCCCTGGCATGATTTTTCAGGATGACATCCCCTGAACATAAGCCCTAATGCGTCTTTTGGAGCGAAACTTAATAAAAGACCCAGTCTTATTTTCAGGGAAACACAGCAGCTTCCTGTATTCCTGTTCCCACCCCTGGTTGCCTACAGTCTGTTACCTTGACAGCAGCCCTCGTCATCTTGTCAAAGTAAATGTTAGACCATGTCATTTCCCAGATAAGACTCATCCAGAGGCTTCCCAGCTCTCTTTGAATAAAAGTCCTCACCAGGCCTATAAGACCCTACACAATCAAGTCTCATTTATTTTCTAAATTTATCCCTTACCTTCTGCCCTTGGCTCACTCTTGCTCCACTTCTATTGGCTTCAAACAAGGCATGCATATAGCATGTACTTCCTGTCTTGGGCTTCTGCACCTACTATTTATTCTCTCAGTGTTTATTGGGGTAGGCTCCTACTGGCTTGTGAGAGTCAATTGTTAAATTTTCAGAAACGGCTAGTCAGTTGTTAAACCAGTGGTAGCTGGATATCAGCCAAGGTGGGAGTATTTATACCAAGAAAATTGGCAAGTTCTAAAAATCAGATCTCCTCATCCTACAGAGAACCTGTTGTTAAAATTTACCAGAATACCACTATATTCTCTCTTTCTGAAAGTTCTGCTCATGCATGAACATCTTCCCTACTTCTTCAGGTCTTCACACAAGAACTTAGGATTGAGGCCTCCTCTGACAGCCCCGTTTAAAATGCAACGACCTTCAACTCCATAACGCTCATCCCTCATTGTTGTTCTCCAATAAACTGATAATTTTGTAATTTTCATATTCATTTATCTATTTTTAATTTATTGTCTGTCTCCCTGCAATAGAATATGGAATGAACACATAGAAGAATGAATTCGTACTCTATCAATATATATTCCACTCTGCCAATAACCAGATCATACCCACCAGAGTTCTACCTCACCATATAATGCTTGAAGTGCTTATTTAAAAAAAAACAACTATTATTTTGAAATGATTTTCTGTTTCTCATTTGTTTGTCTTGTTCTTTTGTTGTTTTTGGTTTATATACCACATATCAGTGAAATCACATGGACAGAAACTCATAGACACAGACAATAGTTTAGTGGTTACCAGAGGGTAAGGGGGGTGGGGGGTGGGAGATGAGGGTAAGGGGGATCAAATATACGGTGATGGAAGGAGAACTGACTCTGGGTGGTGAACACACAATGGGATTTATAGATGATGTAAGACAGAATTGTACACCTGAAATCTATGTAATTTTACTAACAATTGTCACTCCAATAAATTTAAAAAAAGAAATAATTTTATTTGAAATAATTTTAATCTTACAGAAGGGTTGCAAGAATAGTATTAAAAAACCTTTTTATACACTTCACTCAGATTCAGTAGTTATTAATATTTTGCCCCATTTGATTTATCTATCTAGCTAGCTATCTAGCTGTCATCTATCTGTCTATCTATTGGCTAACTATCCATCCATCACCTATCTATTACTTTTTCTTACCAGAACCACTTGAAGTACTTTGCCCACTTTATGACTCTTTACTCATAAATGCTTTAGTTACAATTGCTTCAGAAAAAATGACATTCTCTTATATTCATATAGCCACAGAATTATGGTCATCCTCGTGATATTTAACATTGATAGTATTATTTAACATTATTTAACATACACTCCATATTTAGGTTTCTGAAGTGTTCTCTTAACAATTTCTTCTCTTCAGTCTAGCATCTAATCCAGCAACATGAATTGCATTTAGTTATGTCTTTTTGTCCTTAAAGCAGGTCACCAAAAACAGTTCTGAAATAGCTTCTCAGCCTTTCTTTGTCTTTAGTGACCGTTTGGAAGAATATAGACTAGTCAATATAGAATGTCCTTCAGTTTGGGTTTGTCTGATATACCCTCATGATTGGATTCAGATTATGCATTTTTGGAGAAATACCTCATACATGATATTATGACCTCCTTCATATATCACACTAAGAGGCATAAAATAGCAGTTTGTCTTATTGGTTAAGGTGCTGTCTTCCAGGCTTATCCACTATGAAGTTTTATCATTTTTGTCTTTATAACTAATAACTAATCTGTAGAGAGATACTTTAAAACTTTATAAATATCTTGTCCCTCTTCAAATTTTCATCCAATTGTTTTATAATCTGTTGATAATTCTTGCCTTAGTAAATTATTCTTACGATGGTTACAATGGTAATTTTCAAAATTCTTGTATTCCTTCTACATTTATTATTTGGCATTCTATTGTAAAGAACACCTTTCCGTTCCCCCCCCCCCCCGTTTTTTAAATCAGTATAAACTAATGAATTCTTACTTTATTTGATGGGTTACACTCTGTTATTGTCCTTATTTATTTTGATCTAAAATTGTCCCAGTTGGCCAGTGGACACCCCTTAAAATGGACTCTTATATCCCTTTGAAATGCCTCATCTCTTTCTTTAGAACAATTCCTCATATTTTGGTATAAGGAGATTTTTAAAGCTAATCTTGTACTTTGCTGCTCTAGCCCTGGAATCGTTAATTTCTCAAAGGAGCCATGGATGTTTTTAGTGGAGAATGGCATTTATAAACCAAGACATTAGCCTTCAGTGTTTGCATTGCTACTAAGGTATTATTTCTTCTAGACCTTTCAGCAGACATAATTGGGGAAAAAAAGAATTGTGTATTAATCATAAATATATGTGTGTAACACACACACATATGTATAGTGCACCAAGATTTTTGGAACACACATTATTCATATATGTGCAAATGGTCTATGTAAAATCATGAGTTAATGATTACTCAGATTCCAAACTAACACCTAAGGGTTATTCCTTGTTTTTCACCATTACATATTTGTATCTTTCTTGTCTCACAATGAGAACTCTATCTCCCAAGAATATTAACGTATTTATTTGGTCAATCCTACAATACATACTAAAAATAGTTTCAGAATTACTACACTCATACTGGTATGGAAACAAAAACTCATGCTGGTACGGAAACAAAAAACTTCTAGATAGAGTTTAAGATTTGTTTGAAGATGTTTTTGATGATTATAATTATAATGAAGATTTATAATTAAAGTTCTGTGTTCAAAATCTATTTGGTTCAGTTCCTTTTTTTTTTAACTCCTCACAGTGGTTGTTATTCTTTTGAAAGATATTTAGATTCATTTGTTTCTGTTTGTATACAATTTGACATTGTTTTTTCCATTCTTGTTGATTTAATTTTAAAATTTGAATATGCAAAACTTTAACAGGGTTCCAAAAGTCAAAACGATACAAAAAAGCATACTCTAATAACTGTTGCTCCCTCTGCTACCATTTCATCCCATTCCCAACAACCCTTTGGTAAATCAGTTTAATTGGTTTCTGATTTATTCTTCCTGTATTTTGTTTACAAAAATACATACATGGATATTTTTTTAATTCTCCCTTCTTCCTTACACAAAAGGTAGCATATTCTATATACTACTTTGCACTTATTTTTTTAAACAATGTATGTTAGAAATCACTCCAAGTCACTTCACATAGGTTTTCCTCGCTGTCTTTCTTTTAATAGCAGCATAATATTCCACAGTTTATTAAACCAATCTACCATATATGGGCATTTAGATAATTTCCAATATTTTGCAGTTACAAATGATGTTACAATGATTAAGTACTAAATTTTAAGAAGTTACTTTTCTTCATTTAAGATCATTGATAAACTGCAAATAAGTTTGAAAGCCATAACTCTGGAAGTTATTTTCAGTCATTTATATTACAATGTTAATTGTTAATGCATGATAGAACTACATTCTTTTCATGGTGGGGATGTAAGAAAAGCAGCAGCACACTACTTCATTGAAGGTGTGGGCATGTGTGTTTGTGCAGGGGTGGGCAGGATTCCACTGGGAGTGGATTTAGGGCAAGAAAAAGGTAGCTGGTAAGGCAAACTTTTTCTACTTCCAAGTTGAACTTAGGCCCAATTCAAATTTGATATTTCATTCATTCAACAGATGCTTATATGGAACTTGCCCTTTGCTAGGTGCTACTTAAGACACTGGGATGCAGTGGTGGACAAAAGAGAAAAAGGTACATCAGATTTGTAGCTACCACATGTGGGGATGGGGGAGGATGAATGGGAGGAAGGTGGTCAAAAGGCAGTAATTTCCAGTTATAAGATAAATATGTATTAGGATGCAATATACAACATGATGACTATAGTTAACACTACTCTATGGTATATTTGCAAGTTATTAAGATAGATCCTAAGAGTTCTCAGAACAAGAAAAAACATTCTTCTTTCCATTTTTTTTTGGTATTTATATGAGATTTATGTGAGATGAAGGATGTTAACTAAACTTATTATGGTAATAATTTTACAATATACGTAGGTAAAATCATTATGCTGTTTATCTTAAACTTACAGAGTGCTATATGTCAATTATATCTCAATAAAACTGGGGAAAAAGTGAGACAAAGGCTGTGTTCTTATGGAGTTTGCATTCTACTGTGGACACAAACCATAAAGATGCACACTGATAAATAAATATGTAATTTCAGCTAGGTCTGTTAAAAAGACAAAGTGACTCAGAGGAGGGAAGGGAACATTATTTTAGGTAGGGTGCTGGAGAAGACTTTTGGTACAGGTAAACTTTGAGCTGAGACCTGAATGATGTGAAAAAAATATAAACAACAGAAAAGACAGGTTTGAGAAAGATTATTACTGTACAGGCAGAGGAAACACTCAAGGCAAAGGCTGAAGTCGGAATGCTCTTGCTAGTTTATAGAAACTTGAACTTGGATGGAGAAGAGGAGGGGTCTGTGAGGAGGCAACTGAATGATCAATTAGAGTAAGGATTTTGATTTTGTTCTAAAACTATTGGTAAGCTATTGGAGGGTTCTGAGTGGCATAATTAGATTATTGTTTATTTATTAATTTTTAAGATCACTTTGGCTGCCATGTGGAGAAAAAAAATGCAAGGAACAAAAGTGGGGGCAGGGATGACATCACTGTAGTCTAGGAAAAAGAAGATGGCTTTGGGCTAGGGTGGGCAAAGAGTAGGTTGTAAGAAATAACCATATTTAAGGTAATTTTAAAAAATAGAGCTCATAGAACTTGCTAATGGATTATAGAGGGCAAGGAAGAGAAATTAAAGATGACTCTTAGATTTTATCTTAATTAAGTCAACGGAATGATACAACTGTGTTCTTTTACAAGCCATTGGAGGTAGCCCAGTCTAATAGCTTTATGTCATCACAATGCTTATTAGTTAACACCTTGTCAACTTTTTCCACCTTTACTAGAGGTAGTTTCCTGAAAATAAGTGGGAGTATTGAGGGCAAAGGGAAATATGTGAGCTATGAGACTTGACAAAAATAAAATTTTCTTAAAAATAAGCTATGGCAAAAACCAAGTCAGTTTGCAATGATTCAGCAATTAATTCATTTATTCTTTTGTTTCTTTTAGCCCACAAGTATTAAATGACAATTACATACTAGCCACTGTGCTGGGTGTTGAGGAATATACAATAGAATAACACAGATGTGGACCTTACACATATAGAGCTTACAGACATTCTAATGGAGCGTAGCACTACACTACTCTCTATTTTTATTAATTTTAGGTTTATCATGTCATAGCAAAGAAATTTGAGTAATCAAATTAATTTATAATAACATGTAAATGACAGTCTTTTCTTTTGTTGGTGATATGAATGAGTTTCGATGAATTTCTAAGTATTATTTTATAGAACTTATATTCTTCATACTCTTTATAGAAAATAAGAGAACAAGAGTTCTCAACTTGATGATCAATTTTATGAAGGTTGGCCACTCCTTCCTCAGAACTTGACCTAAAAAAACGAGTAATAAAAAAAATAAAACAAAATTTTTAGAAAGGACTTAATGTCTAGTAACAACCATTCCTGATTAAAAACTTAGATATTATAATTCTCTCGCTTTCATAGCAAATATTGTAACCACAGTTTTCATCGGCATGGTTACAATAATTGAAGACGGATGCCAGATTGCTTTTAAACATATAAAATATGAAATGTTAGCTCTCACTGATGTTGATGTTTACTCCAGTGTGTATATTCAGGTTGGACTGTAGGCAGGGCGAATCGTGGCCTAAAACAGCTTTTATAGAAGTGTGGTCCCTGGACTAGCAGCATCAGCATCACCTCTGAAGGTGTTAGAATTGCATATTTTGGGGTCTCGTCCTAGTTCTACTAAATCAGAAACTTGTGAAAGAGGGACTGTAAGGGGGTAGTAGTCTGTGTTACAACAAGCCTTCCAGGTAGTTCTTATACTTGATAAAGTTTGAAAACTACCAGACTAGGGGATGTATTTGCTCAACACATTTTTACTGACTACTTAATATGTACCTTGTACCCTGTTAGCTACAAAGATATAGCATCAAACAAGACAAACTAGGTCCCTCCCCTAGTAAGTATATGGTATCAGTTCATTCTAATGTAAGAAATACTAACTGATTTAAATATTTAAAACAGAGGAAATTTAATACAGGAATTGATTACACAGGAAATGGAAGGGCTGTGAAGAAAACAGGTGATGATAGGGAGGCAACCCAGAGATTAATAACAGCCAGAAGTCACTATTACCCCTGGACTGGAGCACAAAGGGGGGTGGTGTTATCAGAGCTTAGGGGCCAAGATCACCTGGCAGGTCTCTTCTGTAGGTAGCTGGAGGCCCAAAGGAGGGGCAAGTACTTCTATAGACCTAGGCACCTGGGCAGAGAGAGGTGAGGTGATATTGTCTGGCTTTCTTCTTCCTTCCAACCTCCCACCAGTACCTTACATTGTCCAAACATAGAAGGAGACCCTCTGGTAAGGAGCCTGGTATGTGCAGCCTACAGATGATGGTCCAGTGATATAGAGCAGAGTAGAGAAGGCTGGTGAACTAAGAGGGCAAACAGCCCAGTATTAGTGCACATACCTTCTAGGGGATTCAAATTATTATCCAAATGCTCTACCTAAACTCTTCTTCACACCTATAATTTGCAGGTAAAAGTTGAGAAATATTGTAAACTTATATATGAAATGTCTGAGTAAATTAAAAATAAGGACTATTACAGGTAAAATAAAAGTTCCAATTTATATTTTATTGTGTCATTGTAATACATTTGTATTCTCTCCTAGATGAAGGAGATATTTAGCATGAAAAGATGTTCATGTGCAAATAGAAGAGGTGGATTAAATATACCACATTTACTATCAATTCATTTTTTAATACTGACTACATTGATTTAAACTTTCGAAAAGCTAAGTGCTCACACAAATCATGTCTCCAGAGACTGTGTGCTGATCAATAATTATTCTGTTAATTATGGAGATATAGGGAAACTAGGACATTTATAATTCTGCATGCCTAAGAACAGCACTTCAAAGCTGAAAATATCTTTCTGTTTAGGTTGCCTTAATGCTTTGGAAGGTGATTACACCACATCATCAATTAATCTTTTGGCACGTAATATTTATTTTTCTTTTCTTTTTCCTTTAAATTTTATTTTATTAAATTTATTGGGGTGACAATTGTTAGTAAAGTTACATAGATTTCAGGTGTAAAATTCTGTATTACATCATCTATAAATCCCATTGTGTGTTCACCACCCAGAGTCAGTTCTCCTTCCATCACCATATATTTGATCCCCTTTACACTCATCTACCACCCCACTCCCCCTTTACCCTCTGGTAACCGCTAAACTGTTGTCTGAGTCTATGAGTTTTTGTTTCTCATTTGTTTGTGTTGTTCTTTTGTTGTTTTTGGTTTATATATTACACATCAGTGAACTCATATGGTTCTCTGCTTTTTGTCTGACTTATTTTACTTAGCATTATAATCGCAAGATCCATCCATGTTGTCACAAATGGTCCTATTTCATCTTTTCTTACCACCGAAAAGTAATCCATTGTGTATATATCCCACAATTTCTTTATCCATTCATCTATCGAAGGACATTTTGGTTGTTTCCATGTCTTGACCACTGTAAACAAAGCTGCAGTGAACATTGGAGCACACGTGTCTTTATGGATAAATGTTTTCAGATTTTTTGGGTAGATACCCAGGAGAGGGAATGCTGGGTCATATGGTAATTCTATTCGTAATTTTTTTGAGGAACCTCCACACTGCCTTCCACAGTGGCTGCACCAGTCTGCATTCCCACCAACAGTGTATGAGGGTTCCTTTTTCTCCACAGCCTCTCCAACACTTGTTACTATTTGGTTTGTTGATGATAGCCATTCTAACTGGGGTGAGGTGATATTTCATTGTGGTTTTGATTTGCATTTCTCTGATGATTAGTGATGTTGAGCATTTTTTCATATGTCTATTTGCCATTTTTATGTCCTCTTTGGAGAAATGTCTCTTCAGGTCCTCTGCCCATTTTTCAATTGGTTTTTTTATTTTTTTGTTGTTGAGCTGCATGAGTTCCTTGTATATTTTGGATATTAGCCTCTTATCGGAGGCACTGTTTACAAAAATCTTCTCCCATACAGTTGTTTGCCTCTTGATTTTGTTGATGGTTTCCTTTGCTGTGCAAAAGCTTTTAGGTTTGATATCGTCCCATTCATTTATTTTAGCTTTTACTTCCCTTGCCTTTGGAGTCAAATTGATAAAATGCTCTATGAACCCAAGGTCCATAAGATTAGTACCTATGTTTTCTTCTAAGCAGTTTATTGTTTCAGGTCTTATGCTTAGGTCTTTGATTCATTTTCAGTTGATTTTGGTATGTGGTGACAGATAGCAGCCAGTTTCATTCTTTTGCATGTGGCTTCCCAATTTTCCCAGCACCATTTATTGAAGAGGCTGTCTTTTCTCCATTGTATGTTTTTAGCTTCTTTGTCAAAAATTATCTGTCCATATGTATGTGGTTTTACTTCTGGGTTCTCAATTCTATTCCATTGGTCTATGTGTCTGTTTTGCTGCAAATACCATGCTGTTTTGATGATTGTAGCCCTGTAGTACAAGCTAAAATCAGGGAGTTTGATACCTCCAGTATTGTTCTCTTTTCTTAAGATTGCTTTGGCTATTTGGGGTCTTTTGTAGTTCCAAGCAAATCTGATGATTTTTTGTTCTATTTGTTTAAAAAATGCCATTGGGATTTTGATGGTGATTGCATTAAATCTGTATATTGCTTTGGGTAATATGGCCATTTTAACTATGTTGATTCTTCCAATCCATGAGGACGGAATGTTTTTCCATTTCTTTGTGTCTTCTTCAATTTCTTTTAAAAATGGCATAGTTTTTGGCGTGTAGGTCTTTCACATCCTTGATTAAGTTTATTCTTAGGTATTTTATTCTGTTTGCTGCAATTGCAAAAGGAATTGTTTTTTTGTTTTTTTTTATTTCATTTTCTGAGATTTCATTGTTAGTATATAAGAATGCAATGGACTTTTGTATGTTGATTTTGTAGCTGACCACATTACTGTATTCATTTATTGTTTCTAATAGCTTATTCGTGGAGTCTTTAGGGTTTTCTATGTATAACATCATGTCATCTGCAAAGAGTGATAATTTAACTTCTTCATTCCCATTTTGGATGCCTTTTATTTCTTTCTATTGCTTGATTGCTCTGGCGAGGACTTCCAAAACTATGTTGAAAAGCAGAGGTGATAGGGGACAGCCCTGTTGTGTTCCTGAATGTAGAGAAAAGGGCTTAAGTCTTTCACCATTAATTATGAGATTAGCTCAGGGTTTGTCATATATGACCTTTATCATGTTAAGGTATTTTCCTTCTATACGTATTTTATTAAGTGTTTTAATGATAAATGGATGTTGTATCTTGTTAAAAATTTTTTATGCATCAATTGATATAATCATATTATTTTTGTCCTTTATTTTGTTTGTGTGATGTATCACTTTGATGGATTTGCGAATGTTGAACAATCCTTGTGCCCCTGGGATGAACCACACTTGGTCATGATGAATAATCTTTTTAATGCATTGTTGTGTTCAATTTGTTAGAAATTTGTTTGGTATTTTTGCATCTGTTTTCATCAGAGGTATTGGTCTGTAGTTCTCATTTTTTGTGTTGTCCTTACCAGGTTTTGGCATCAGGATAATGTTGGCCTCATAAAATGAGTTAGGGAGTACTGTCTCTTCTTCAATTTTTTGGAAGAGTTTGAGCAGGATTGGTATTAGATCCTCTTTGAAGGTTTGGTAGAATTCACTAGTGAAGCCATCTGGTCCCGGACTTTTGCTTTTGGGAAGGTTTTGGATGACTGATTCAATTTCATTACTGGTGATCGGTCTGTTTAGATTTTCCAGTTGTTCATGGTTCAGCCTAGGAAGGCTATATGTTTCTAAGAACTTGTCCATTTCTTCTAGGTTATTGTGTTTGGTGGCATTAGTCCTTCATAGTATTCTTGGATGATCCTTTGTATTTCTGTGGCGTCCATAATAACTTCCCCTTTTTCATTTCTGATTTTGTTTATTAGTGTCTTCTCTCTTTTTATCTTAGTGAGTCTAGCCAAGGGTTTGTTAATTTTGTTAATCTTTTCAAAGAACCAGCTCTTTGTCACACTAATATTTTCTTTTGTTTTTTTGTTCTCTATTTCATTTAGTTCTGCTCTGATTTTTATTTTTCCTTTCTTCTACTGAACTTGGGGTTCATTTGTTCTTCTTTTTCTAGTTTCTTAAGGGGTAACGGGAGGTTATTTATTTGCAATTTTTCTTGTTTCTTGAGATAGGCCTGTAATGATACAAATTTCCCTCTTATAACTGTTTTGCTGCATCCCAAAAATTTTAGTAAGATGTATTTTCACTGACATTTCTTTCTATGTATCTTTTGATCTCTCCTCTAATTTCTTCTTTGACCTGGTCGTTCTTTAAAGTATGTTGTTTAATCTCCATGTATGTGTGGTTTTTCCTGCTTTCTTTTTGCTGTTGAAAGCCAATTTCAAAGCCTTGTGATCAGAGAATATGCTTGGTATGATTTCAAACTTCTTCAATTTGCTGAGGTTAGTTTTATGTCCTAACATATGGTCTATCCTAGAATGTTCCATGTACACTAGAAAAGAATGTATAGTCTGATGTTTTAGGATGAAGTGCTCTATAAATGTCAATTATGTCCATTTCATCTAATGTGTCATTTAGGGCTGCTGTTTCGTTATTTATTTTCTGTTTGGATGATCTATCCATAGCTGTCAATGATGTATTTAGGTCCCCTAGTATAATTGTGTTTTGGTCAATTTCTCCCTTTAGTTCTGTTAGTAGTTGCTTGGTATATTTCGGTGCTCCCTGATTGGGGGCATAAATATTGATGACTGTTATGTCTTCTTGTTGTATAGTCCCCTTTACCATAATGAAATGTCCACCTTTGTCACTGTTACTTTTTTCACCCTGAAGTCTGTTTCATCTGATATCAGTAAGGCTACAGCTGATTTTCTCTGGATACCGTTTGCTTGGCGTGTCAATTTCCACCCTTTCACTTTGAGTCTATGCTTGTTCTTGTAACTGAGATGTGTCTCTTGGAGACAGCATACGGTTGGGTTTAGTTTTTTGATACAGTCTGCTACTCTGTGCCTTTTAATTGGTGAATTCAGTACATTTATATTTAGGGTGATTATTGATATGTGAGGATTTCCTGTCATTCTATCTTTAGTTTTCTGTTAAGACTGTGTCTCCATTGTTTCTTTGCCATTTTGTTGTTGCCTATTATTTCTGTGTGGTGGTATTCTATGATGTTTCCCTCCGTTTCTTCTTTTATTACAGTACATATTTCATTTCTGGATTTTTTTTTTTTGAGTGGTTACCCTTAAGTTTATGTAAAAGAAAGTTTGATATTTAGAGTATTCCATTTTCTTCAGCATGCTTACTTTCTCCATTCCCATATTCCGGTTCAGGCCTTACTCTTCCCCTTTTCATGTTTTGGTTGCCACAAATTGTCCCTGTTGATGGTGGTCGAATAGCCTCCTTTAGTATTTCTTGTAGTGCAGGTCATGTATTAGCAAATTCCCTCAGCTTCTGTATGTCTGGAAAGGTCTTTATTCCTCCTTCATATCTAAAGGATATCTTTGCTGGATATATTATTCTTGGCTCATGATTTCTCTCTTTAAATAGTTTGAATATTTGGTTCCACTCTCTCCTGGCTTGTAGAGTTTCTGCAGAGAAATCTGATGATAATCTAATGGATTTTCCTTTGTAGGTTACTGTCTTCTTTTGCCTGGCTGCCTTGAGGATTCTTTCTTTGTCATTGATTTTTGACAGCTTCAATACAACGTGCCTTGGAGAAGGCCTGTTGGGATTGAGGTAATTAGGTGTTCTATTTGCTTCTTGGATTCGAGGATCCAGGATTTTCTGCAAATTTGGGAAGTTCTCATTGACTATTTGTTTGAATATACTCTCTGTTCCATTTCTCTTTCTTCTCTTTCTGGTATGCCTATTATTCTTATATTGCTCTTTCTAATGGAGTCAGAAAGTTTTTGTAGATTTCTTTCATTTTTTTAAGTCTCAAGTCTCTTTCTTTTCCATCTGTGTCATTTCCAGGTTTCTATCTTCGATGTTACTGATTCTTTCCTTCATCTGGTCCACTCTACAACCTAAGCTGGCTGTTTCATTCTTAATTTCTTCTATTGAGTTCTTAATCTCCAGAAATTCTATTTGGTTCTGTTTTAAAATATCAATCTCTTTGGTAAAATGTTCATGTTGTTCTTTGATTATTTTTTTTTAGTTCATTAAACTTTTTTCTGTGTTTTCTTGCATCTCGTTGAGTTTTTTCAGAACTGCAGTCTTGAATTCTCTGTCATTTAAGTCACAGAATTCTGCATCTTTAACTTCATTATCTGGAGTCTTTTCACTTTCTTTCTGAGCTGTCTGGTTGCCTTGGTTCTTCATGGCAATTACTGATTTATTATTTCTCTTCCTAGACATCTACAGGTGTGGCTTCTGCAACAGTTTGGTAGGAAGTGTTCTTTCTTTTGTTTTCCAGTATGTGTTTTTAGAATGTTTTATTTTGTGTCTGACTGCAGCCTTTTTTTCTTTCTCACACTGTACTGTTATGTTTTTCTGCACTATTCCAGCTCCTCACATGATGGGGGGATTCCCTGGAAGGTGGTCTCTCCTCTGTTAATAGTTTTCCTGGGTCATAGGGCGCTGCGTCCCTGTGATGCAGAGAACTTTTGAAGTTCCATAGCTCCTCCTGCACCTGATTCAGAGCCAGTTTGTTTCAGCAGTTCTGTTTACTGCTGCAGGTATCCACCCAGATAGGTGGGGGCAGGTGTGGGGTGTGTTGTGAGAGTTGGGCCAGAGCAATGGTGGTGACCACCACCACAGCCAGTCCTGCTTCCACAGCTCCTGTTCCTTTGCTGTACTAGTTGGGCTGTGAATCTGTGTCTGCGGATCACAGTTCTCAGAACTGCAAACATTCTGTTCTTTTGATCTGACACTGCTACAGTTCCGCTTCTAGCATTGGGTAGGTAGGGATGGGGCAAACTCTGGGAGGGTAAGGAGGGAGCAGCTAGTCTCAGTGCCTAAAGCTTCTATTCTCTGCTCAGCAATGATGGCTTAAACCATCGTTTTCAGCCTTCTTACCTCAGTCTTTGCTCAGAAGTCTCTGCTTGTTTACTTCAGCCATGTTATGTGCTGTCCCCTCAGCCCTGTGGGCCATAAACTTAGCCCTAGCAGTCTGAGTTCTTCCCTCTCCCACCATTGCAGTAGTTCTGGGATGCAGAGAGCTCGGAGCACTGAGGTAGGTCTGGGTTCTGAGGTCGTGCTGCCCCATCTCCGCACTTCTCCCTTTCTGCCTCCCCTGCTTCGCAATTTGCCCACCTTTAGGAGAATTCAGTAGTGAGTCTCTTCAGTAGACAGTCTTGCCTGTCTGCTGTGCAGGGAGTCCTTTGTGGATTTATAGCTGTTTAAGTCATGTAAATTCCAGGGGAGACTTCCAGAGGCTCACCTCACATCGCCATTTTGATGATGATAATGTAAATCTGGCACATAATTTTTTTCTTATTTTCCTACTCAATACATTTTGATTTTGGGAAAAAAAATTAAAAGCCACTATCAACTTAAATATATACATATTTTTCCTACTGGGTTTCTGCCTACCTTTAAAGCATTTCTGTAAAGGGATCTTTCATTCATTAAGCAAATATTCAGTGCGTGCTTATCTAGAGCACAATATTGTGGGGGATAAAATACTTTTAATAAGAAAGAAGCTTGTGCACAGAGCAGTTTCCAAGGCTGGTTTTGAACAACCTGGTGGTCAGATAGGCTCTACTTGTTAGATTTGTGACCTTACTTTAAGTAGTTAAACTGTGTGAGTCCATTTCTTTCTTTGTAAAATAGGACCTGTCAAATCTCTCTCACAAACCACTGAGAGAATTAAGAACAATGTTATGTTTTTATGGGTCTAATACTCTCTCTGGAATACAATTAGTACAATTACAACAACAAATGTAATCTCTTTCTTAAATTTTTTGCACATCTTCTCCTCCTCATATAATTTAATTCCTTTATATTTGTTCTCTAATGCCACCTAAGTCCCTCTATGTTTTTCTCACAGTCTTCCTATATTTTTCACTGTCAGAATAATTGACCATCAATTGCAGCTAATCCCAATGAAGAGAAAAGCTCTTTTTCTCACTTATATTCTACTTTGACAGTGGCTTCATTTATTCAAAGATGTTAGTGAGGATCTGCTGTGTTCCAAGCATCCTTCTGATGTGTCTAAGTTCTACTAAGGCAGACAAGGTAGTTTTTCTTATTCAAGAAATATGGTATTTCAACAACTACTGTTGCGACCTGCACAACACAAGCAGTGGGGGAAAGCGAGGGAGGCGGCAAGGGCTAAATTCTATTATAGAAATAAAGAGACCAGAGACACTGAATGCAGAGAAACCACAGAGGACCAAGGGACTCACAGCCTCAAGAGACTGGAGCCCCGAATCGGGTCGTCGTGGGTATTTATTGCTTTTTTACAATAGGCATCACATGATTCTGGGCAGGGTCTGTAAAACTATTACACCACTAATACAATTAGCATGTTCCCAATATCCAATCATATTGTCCCAAAGCAACCTGTGCATGCTGTCCCCATGTGAACAAGGTGCGGTGTATACAATCCCTGGGGGAGCAGGTCTCTCATGGCAATGATCCCATGAGCCAAGCGGGGAGTGAGATGGTTTCACTCAATTAATCATTCCTTAGCACAATAGGGTGCTGGTCACTTGAAGCAGGAGTCAGCAGCTCCCAGGAAACATTGGAGGAGGGGCATCCCTCCTAGTTTCAAAGGCTAACTCATGGGGGTCCCTGGGGTCCCGTCTGGCTTAAGTCGTCCCTCCCTTGAGGAAACTTACTCGTCTTTGACCGCAGACCCAGCATACTGGGACCAAGAGAGGAGACCTATAAAACTCAACCCCTAAGAGGGACAACCCGCAACCCTCTTTCCCTAAGGAAAGGATGGTAGGGACAAGCGGCTAGGCTGCTGTGTGACAACAAACTACTTATTAAGAGTATACTACAAAAAGTTTTTTCCCCATGAAGTTGATGGACTCCAATGAGTAAAGACCAATTAACAACCAATTATAAAATATGCCACGGAGTGATAAGAACTTTGAAGACAAATAAAGCAGGATAAAGGGACCATGAGAATGGTGTCTGACACTTGACTCTTGGGCAAAAAGTGGAATGAAACTGGAGAGTGAGTATTGTGAGTTTCTGTGAGAAAAGAGGTTTCAGGCAGCAGGGAGGTCAAGAGCCATGGCTAAATGCCGGGATAGGACTGGAATGCAGGACAGTAGAAGCTGGTGAGAAAGAAGGGTGAGGAAGGAGAAGGATGAGGAGATTAGAACCGAAAGGTAGTGGGCTAGTTCCCACTGGACTTGTGGGCCAGGGTAAGCACTCTACTTGTCATTTTGTGGGTGGAGGAGTGGCATTTCTTACTTTTGTTTCCAAAGGCTCTCTCTGGCTGCTTGGTGAAGGATAATCTATAAGAGACAAGAGTGGAAACAAGGAGGTGGCTCTCAGGGGACAGAGCTGGTGATTTGCTTTAAAAGTGGTGTGAAGGAGGCAGATTCTGGATAGATTTTCAAGGTGGAGCCAATAGGGATTGCTGAAAACTACACTACAGGAGGTGAGAGAAAGAGAGAAGGCAAGTGTGACTTCAAAGGTTTTGATTGGAGCAACTGAAACAACTTCTTTTTGGTGCAGATTCTACTGAAGGAGAAAGGCAGTGAAGAAATACAGTTGACTTTGTACAACCTGGGTTTGAATTCCACTTACATGTGGATTTTTTTTCAATAAATATATTGAACTGCTTTTTTTTTTTTTTTGAGTTGTATGAATTCCTTATATATTTTGGATATTATCCCCTTATTAGAGACATTGTTGGCAAATATCTTCTCCCATTCAGTTGGTTTTCTTTGTTAAAAAATGGGCAGAGGACCTGAACAATTATTTTTCCAAAGAGGACATACAGATGGCCAATAGATATATGAAAAGATGCTCAGCATCACTAATCATCAGAGAAATGCAAATAAAAACCACAATGAGATATCACCTCACCCCAGTCAGAATGGCTATCATCAACAAGACAAATAATAAGTGTTGGAGAGCCTGTGGAGAAAAAGGAACCCTCATACACTTGGTAGGCATGCAGATTGGTACAGCTGCTATGGAAGGCAGTGTGAAAGTTCCTCAAAAAATTAAGAATGGAATTACCATATGACCTAGCAATTACTCTCCTCGGTATTTACCCTAAAAATCTGAAAACATTTATCTGTAAAGATATATGTGCTCTGATGTTCATTGCAGCTTTATTTACAGTGGGCAAGACATGGAAACAACAATAGTGTCCTTTGATAGATGATTGGATAAATATATGGTATATATACACACTGGAATACTACTCTGCAAAAAGAAAGGATGAAATAGGACCATTTGTGACAACATGGATGGATCTTGAAATTATTATGCTAAGTGAAAGAAGTCAGAGAAAAAATCAGAAACCATATGACTTCACTGATGTGTGGGATATAAAACTGAAAGCAACAAAGGAATGAGACAAACAAATAAATAAACAAAAACTCATAGACACAGACAACAGTTTAGTGCTTACCAGAGGGTAAGACACGGGGGGATTGTAGAAAAGGGTAAAGGGGGTGAAATATATGGTGATGGAAAGAGAACTGACTCGGTGGTGAACACACAATGTGATATATATATATATATATATATCTATATCTATATATATATATATATATATATATGATGTTTACAGAATTGTACACTTTAAAACTATGTAATTTTACTAACAATTGTCACCCCAATAAATTTAATAAAATAAAATTTAAAAAAAAAGAAAAGAAAAAAAAGAAAAAACAAACAAACAAACAAACAAACAAACAAAAACAAATAAATAAATAGAAAAATTTTGGGGGGAGGATTTCCTTAGTACCGTGAAGCAATTGTATTGATTATACTAGAGTACCATAAAGGAATCATATTACTGCTTCTTCATTATTAATTCATGAATCGTTATACCTATAAATAAATATGAATTTCTTTTTAATGTTATCTTTTCATTTTTGATGTCTAGTTAGTAATATGTATAACATCTACAGTGTTTTGTACCACAGAATACAATATTGATATAGAAATGATAGATGATTCACATTGTAAACAGATGATATAAATTCATGATGTCAATAAATACAGTACAGTACTATACATGTATTTTCTCTTCCTTATGATTTTCTTATTTATTTATTTAAGATTTTTAAGTAAAATATAGCTAACATACAATATAATTTTAGTTTCAGATGTACACCATAGTTATTCAACATATATATCCTTAAAGAAATGATCATCAAAATAACTCCAGCAACCATCTGACACCATACTGCACTATCATAATATTATTGACTATATTTCCTATGCTGTACATTACATATCCATGACTTATTTTTTTTTTAATTAAATTTATTGGGGTGACAATTGTTAGTAAAATTACATAGATTTCAGGTGTACAATTCTGTATTACATCATCTATAAATCCCATTGTGTGTTCATCACCCAGAGTCAGTTCTCCTTCCATCACCATATATTCGATCCCCCTTACCCTCATGTCCCACCCCCCAACCCCCGCCCCCCTTACCCTCTGGCAACCACTAAACTATTGTCTGTGTCTATGAGTTTCTGTTTCTCATTTGTTTGTCTTGTTCTTTTGTTGTTTTTGGTTTATATACCACATATCAGTGAAATCACATGGTTCTCTGCTTTCTCTGTCTGACTTGTTTCGCTCAACATTACTCTCTCAAGATCCATCCATGTTGTCACAAATGTTCCTATATCATCATTTCTTACTGCCGAATAGTATTCCATTGTGTATATATACCACAACTTCTTTATCCATTCATCTATCGAAGGACATTTTGGTTGTTTCCATGTCTTGGCCACAGTAAACAAAGCTGCAATGAACATTGGAGCACACGTGTCTTTATCTCTAAATGTTTTCAGATTTTTGGGTAGATACCCAGGAGAGGGATTGTTGGGTCATATGGCAATTCTATTCGTAATTCTTTGAGAAACCTCCACACTGCCTTCCATAACGGCTGGACCAGTCTGCATTCCCACCAACAGTGTATGAGGGTTCCTTTTTCTCCACAGCCTCTCCAACATTTGTTATTATTTGTCTTGTTGATGATAGCCATTCTGACTGGGGTGAGGTGATATCTCATTGTGGTTTTGATTTGCATTTCTCTGATGATTAGTGATGTTGAGCATTTTTTCATATGTCTATTTGCCATTTGTATGTCCTCTTTGGAGAAATGTCTCTTCAAGTCCTCTGCCCATTTTTCAATTGGGTTGTTTGTTTTTTTGTTGTTGAGTTGCATGAGTTCCTTGTATATTCTGGATACTAGCCCCTTATCGGAGGCACTGTTTGCAAAATCTTCTCCCATTCAGTTGGTGGCCTCTTTATTTTGTCAATGGTTTCTTTTGCTGTGCAGAAGCTTTTAAGTTTCATATAGTCCCATTCGTTTATTTTAGCTTTTACTTCCATTGCCTTTGGAGTCAAGTTCATAAAATGCTCTTTGAACCCAAGGTCCATAAGTTTAGTACCTATGTTTTCTTCTATGCAGTTTATTGTGTCAGGTCTTATGCTTAAGTCTTTGATCCATTTTGAATTAACTTTGGTACATGGTGCCAAATAGCAGTCCAGTTTCATTCTGTTGCACGTGGCTATCCAATTCTCCCAGCACCATTTATTGAAGAGGCTTTCTTTGCTCCATTGTATTTTTTATCTTCTTTGTCAAACATTGTCTGTCCATATTTACGTGGTTTTATTTCTGGGTTCTCAATTCTATTCCATTGGTCTATGTGTCTGTTTTTCGGCCAATACCATGCTGTTTTGATTATTGTAGCCCTGTAGTAGAAGCCAAAGTCAGGCAGTGTGATACCTCCATTATTGTTCTTTTTTCTTAAGATTGCTTTGGCTATTCGGTGTCTTTTGTGGTTCCAACAAATCTGATGATTTTTTGTTGTATTTCTTTAAAATATGCCATTGGGATTTTGATGGGGATTTCATTGAATCTGTATATTGCTTTGGGTAATATGGCCATTTTAACTATGTTGATTCTTCCAATCCATGAGCACGGAATGTCTTTCCATTTCTTTGTGTCTTCTTCAATTTCTTTAAAAAAAGTCTTATAGTTTTCAGCATATAGGTCTTTCACATCCTTGGTTAAGTTTATTCCTAGGTATTTTATTCTTTTTGCTGCAATTGCAAAAGGAATTGTTTTTGTATTTCTTTTTCTGAGATTTCATTGTTAGTATATAGGAAGGCAATGGACTTTTGTGCGTTGATTTTGTAGCCGCAACTTTACTGTATTTGTTGATTGTTTCTAATAGCTTTTTGGTGGAGTCTTTAGGGTTTTCTATATATAGCATCATGTCATCTGCAAAGAGTGATAATTTAACTTCTTCATTCCCAATTTGGATGCCTTTTATTTCTTTCTCTTGCCTGATTGCTCTGGCAAGGACTTCCAACACTATGTTGAAAAGCAGAGGTGATAGGGGACATCCCTGTCGTGTTCCTGAACGTAGAGCAAAGGGCTTCAGTTTTTCTCCATTAATTATGAGATTTGCAGAGGGCTTGTCATATATGGCCTTTATTATGTTAAGGTATTTTCCTTCTATACCCATTTTATTAAGTGTTTTAATCATAAAGGGATGTTGTATCATTTTCTGCATCAATTGATATAATCATATGATTTTTGTCCTTTATTTTGTTTATGTGATGTATCACATTGATGGATTTGCGTATGTTGAACCATCCTTGTGCCCCGGGGATGAACCCCACTTGGTCGTGATGAATAATCTTTTTAATGCATTGTTGTGTTTGATTTGCTAGAATTTTATTTAGGATTTTTGCATCGGTATTCATGAGAGATATTGGTCTGTAGTTTTCTTTTTTTGTGCTGTCCTTACCAGGTTTTGGTATCAGGGTAATGTTGGCCTCATAAAATGAGGTAGGGAGTACTGTCTCTTCTTCAATTTTTTGGAAGAGTTTGTGCAGAATTGGTATTAGATCCTCTTTGAAGGTTTGGTAGAATTCACTAGTGAAGCCATCTGGTCCCGGACTTTTGCTTTTGGGAAGGTTTTGGATGACTGATTCAATTTCGTTACTGGTGATCGGTCTGTTTAGATTTTCCAGTTCTTCATGGTTCAGCCTTGGAAGGCTATATGTTTCTAAGAACTTGTCCATTTCTTCTAGGTTGTTGAATTTGGTGGCATATAGTCCTTCATAGTATTCTTGGATGATCCTTTGTATTTCTGTGGTGTCCGTGATAACTTCCCCTTTTACGTTTCTGATTTTGTTAATCAGTGTCTTCTCTCTTTTATCTTAGTAAGTCTAGCCAAGGGTTTGTCAATTTTGTTAATCTTTTCAAAGAACCAGCTCTTTGTCATATTAATTTTTTCTATTGTCTTTTTGTTCTCTATTTCATTTAGTTCTGCTCTAATTTTTGTTATTTCCTTTCTTCTGCTGACCTTGGGTTTTACTTGTTCTTCTTTTTCTAGTTCTTTAAGGTGTAACATGAGGTTATTTATTTGGGAGTTTTCTTGTTTCTTGAGATAGGCCTGTAATGAGATAAATTTCCCTCTTAAAACTGCTTTCGCTGCATCCCAAAAATTTTGGTAGGATGTATTTTCATTGTCATTTGTTTCTATGTATCTTTTGATCTCTCCTCTAATTTCTTCTTTGACCCAGTCCTTCTTTAAAAGTATGTTGTTTAATCTCCATGTATTTGTGTTTTTCCACGCTTTCTTTTTACAGTTGATATCCAATTTCAAAGCCTTGTGATCAGAGAATATGCATGGTATGATTTCAATCTTCTTAAATTTGTTGAGACTGATTTTATGTCCCAATATATGGTCTATCCTTGAGAATGTTCCATGTACACTAGAAAAGAATGTATAGTCTGATGTTTTAGGATGAAGTGCTCTATAAATGTCAATTATGTCCATTTCATCTAATGTGTCATTTAGGGCTACTATTTCGTTATTTATTTTCTGTTTGGATGATCTATCCATAGCTGTCAATGATGTATTTAAGTCCCCTAGTATAATTGTGTTTTGGTCAATTTCTCCCTTTAGTTCTGTTAGTAGTTGCTTGGTGTATTTCGGTGCTCCCTGATTGGGGGCATAAATATTGATGACTGTTATGTCTTCTTGTTGTACAGTCCCCTTCACCATTATGAAATGTCCATCTTTGTCTGTTGTTATCTTTTTCACCTTGAAGTCTGTTTCATCTGATATCATTATGGCTACACCTGATTTTCTCTGGGTACCATTTGCTTGGAGTGTCAATTTCCACCCTTTCACTTTGAGTCTATGCTTGTCCTTGTAGCTGAGATGTGTCTCTTGGAGACAGCATATGGTTGGGTTTAGTTTTTGATCCAATCTGCTACTCCGTGCCTTTTTATTGGTGAGTTCAGTCCATTTAAATTTATGGTGATTATTGGTATGTGAGGATTTCCTGTCATTCTATCGTTAGTTTTCTGGTAAGGCTGTGTCTCCATTGTTTCTTTGCTTTTTTGTTGTTGTCTATTATTTCTGTGTGGTGGTATTCTATGATGTTTCCCTCTGTTTCTTCTTTTATTACAGTATATATTTCAGTTCTGGATTTTTTTTTGAATGGTTACCCTTAAGTTTATGTAAAAGAAAGTTTGATATTTAGAGTATTCCATTTTCTTCAGCACGCTTACTTTCTCCATTCCCATATTCCGGTTCAGGCCTTTACTCTCCCCCTTTTTGAGTTGTGGTTGCCACAAATTGTCCCTGTTGATGGTGGTCGAATAGCCTCCTTTAGTATTTCTTGTAGTGCAGGTCGTGTATTAGAAAATTTCCTCAGCTTCTGTATGTCTGGAAAGGTCTTTATTCCTCCTTCATATCTAAAGGATATCTTTGCTGGATATATTATTCTTGGCTCATGATTTCTCTCTTTCTCAATAGTTTGAATATTTGGTTCCACTCCTTCCTGGTTTGTAGAGTTTCTGCTGAAAAATCTGATGATAATCTAATGGCCTTTCCTTTGTAAGTTACCGTCTTCTTTTCCCTGGCTGCCTTGAGGATTCTTTCTTTGTCGTTGATTTTAGACAGCTTCAATACAATGTGCCTTGGAGAAGGCCTGTTGGGATTGAGGTAACTAGGTGTTCTATTTGCTTCTTGGATTCGAGGGTCCAGTTCTGTCCACAAATTTGGGAAGTTCTCATCAACAATTTTTTTGTATATATTCTCTGTTCCCTTCTCTCTTTCTTCTCCTTCTGGTATGCCCATTATTCTTATATTGCTCTTTCTGATGGAGTCAGAAAGTTCTTGTAGAGTTCTTTCATTTCTTTTAAGTCTCAAGTCTCTTTCTTCTTCTATCTGTGTCATTTCCAGGTTTCTATCTTCGATGTCACTGAGTCTTTCCTCCATCTGGTCAACTCTACTACCTAAGCTGGTTATTTCATTCTTAATTTCTTCTATTGAGTTCTTAATCTCCAGAAATTCTATTTGGTTCTTTTTTAAGATTTCAATCTCTTTCGTAAAATGCTCATGCTATTCTTTGATTGAGTTTCTGAGTTCCTTTAACTGCCTATCTGTGTTTTCTTGTATCTCGTTGAGTTTTTTCAGAACTGCAATCTTGAATTCTCTGTCATTGAAGTCACATATTTCTGTGTCTTTAAGTGCCTTCTCTGGAGATTTTTTCACTTTCTTTCTGAGCTATCTTGTTGTGTTGGTTATTGATGGCGATTACTGGTTTACTATTTCTCTTCCTAGACATCTACAGGAGTGACTTCTGCAACAGGTTGATAGAAAGCGGTCTTTCTTTTGTTTGCCAGTACTTGTTGGTAGAATGTTTTATTATTTCTCCAACTGCAACTTATTTTTCTTCTCCCACACAGTAGTGCTATGTTTTCTCTGTACTATTCCAACTTCTCATGCAATGGGGGGATTCCCTGGGAGACGGGCTTCTCCTCTGTTAATAGTTCGTCTAGGTCACAGGGCGCAGTGTCCCGGTGGGTATGCGGAGAGCTTTTGATGTTCGAAAGCTCTTCCAGCTGCTGATTCAGAGCCTGTATATTTCAGCAGTTCTGTTTACTCCTGCAGGGATCCACCCAGATAGGTGGGGTCAGTGGCGTGGTGAGTTGTGAGAGGTGGCCCAGAGCAATGGCGGTGACCACCACCACAGCCGGTCCTGCTTCCACAGCTCTCTCCCTTTGCTGGAACTAGTTGGGCTGTGAATTTGTGTTTTGCGGTCCACAGATCAAAAAACAGCATTTTTTGTGTTTTTTTGATCTGACACTGCTACTGTTTCGCTTCTAGCACCGGGCAGGTGGGGGGGGAGCTCTGGGAGGAGGGAGGGGGGCGGTCTCAGTGCCTAAGGCTCCGTTCTCTGCTCGGCAGTGCGGGCTTAAACCACCCATTTTTTCTTTTTTTTTTTTTTCTTTTTTCTCCGGTCTCTGCCGTGTGTTGGGGGTTTCAGTGTTTATATATGTGTCCCCTCAGCCCTGGAGCCCTGGCGGAGCCCTAGCAGTCTGATCTCCCGCAGCTGCGGTAGTTCCGGGAAGCAGCGAGCTCGGCGCACTGAGCTAGGTCTGCGTCCTGCGCCCGCGCGGTTCCGTCTCCGCGCGCTTCTCCCTTTCCTCCTCCTCCCTCCACTTGCTCGGATCTCCCACCTGTAGGTGATTTCAGTCAGTAGTGGGCCTCTTCGTGTTGCTTGTCTGCTGTGCAGGGAGTCCTTTGTGGAGATTTTGTTGTTCGATTCTTTGTAAATTGCAGGGGAGCTTTACAGAGGCTCACCTCACTCCGCCATTTTTCCGGAAGTCCCGACTGATTTTTTTATACCTGGAAATTTGAACTTCCTGTTCCCCTTCATCTTTTCTCCCCTTTTTAATTTTTCAATTACAGTCGACATTCAATATTATTTTATATTAATTTCAGGTGTACAGCATAGTGATTAGACATTTATGTAATTTAAGAAGTGATCCCCCTGACTAGTTTAGTACACACCTGGTAAATATAGTTATTACTATATTATTGATTATATTCACTATACTTTACTTTATACACCCATGCTATTTTGTAACTACCAATTTGTACTTCTTAATGCCTTCACCTTTCTCACTTTTCTCACCCTTCCCCCAAATCCCCTCTCATCTATCACCCCAGTAAATCTAGCACCCATCTGACACCATTCATAGTTATTACAATATTATAATAATATTACAATATTATTGACTATATTCTTTATGCTATAACCTACATCCCCACAACTACTTTGTAACAACAAATTTGTATTTCTTAATCCCTTCCCCTTTTCACCCATACCAGCAATGCCTCATCCATCTGGCAACCCTCAAAATTTGCTCTGTATCTATGAGTTTGTTTCTGTTTTGTTTGTTTGTTTTGCTCTTTAGATTCCATGTATAAGCAAAATCACATTGCATCTGTCTTTCTCTGTCTAACACTCCACTCAGCACAATACCCTCCAAGTCCATCTGTGTCACCACAGATGACAAGAACACATTCTCTTCCATGGACAAGCAATATTCTATTGTATGTATGTATGTATCACCTTCTGTTTATCCATTCATTCACCAACGGACACCCATGCCTCCATCTCTTGGCTATTATTAGCAATGCTGCAATGAACACATGGATAGACATGTACCTTAAAAGTAGTGTTTGGGTTTCTTTGGAGAGATATGCAGAAAAGGCATTACTGGGTCCATCTTTGTCTCTTGTTATAGCCTTTCCTTTAAAGTTTATTTTTTCTGATATAAATATTGCTACCCCAGCTTTTTATTATTCTTCTTTCCATTTTCATGAAGTACCTTTTCCCCATCCATTTACTTTCACTCTGTGTGTGTCTTTCGATCTGAAGTGAGTCTCTTGTAGGTAGCATACATAGTAAGAATCTTGTTTTCTTATCTAGTCAGCCACACTATCTTTTGATTGGAGCATTTAATCCATTTACATTTAAAGCAATTATTGATAGATATGTAGTTATTGCCATTTTATTATTCATATTGTTTTTATCTTTTTTTCACCTTAAAGAAGTCCCTCTAAGAATCCTTGTAACACTGGTTTGGTGGTGATGAACTCCTTTAGCTTTTTCTTGTCTGGGAAGCTCTTTATCAGTCCTTCGATTCTAAATGATAGCTTTGCTTAGTACAATAATCTTGGTTGTAGGGTTTTGTTTCTCATCACTTTGAATATTTTGTGCCAGTCCTTCTGGCCTGCAAAGTTTCTGTTGAGAAAACAGCTGATGGTCTTATGGGAGCTCCCTGGTAGGTAACTAACTGCTTTTTGCTTGCTGCTTTTAAGATTCTCTCTTTGTTTTAACCTATGGCATTTTATTTATTATGTATTTTGGTGTGGGCCTCTTTGGGTTCATTTTGTTTGGGACTCTCTGCTCTTCTTGGGCTTGTATATTTATTTTCTTCACCAGGTTAGGGAAGTTTTCTGTCATTATTTCTTCAAATAGTTTTTTAATTCCTTGGTTTCTCTCTTCTCCTTCCGTTAACCCTATGATGCAAATGTTGCTATGCTTGATATTGTCCCAGAGTCCCCTTAAACTATCCTCTTTTTTAAAACTCTTTTTTTCTTTTTGCTGTTCTGATTGTTTTCTTTTTGTTTCTTTTTTTTTTTTTTTGCTACCTTATCTTTTAAATTGCTGATTCAATCCTCTGGTTCATTTAATCTACTGTTGATTCCCTGTAATGTATTTATTTCAGTTATTGTATTCTTTATTTTTAAATGTTTCTTAAAGTTTTCTATCTTAAGTTTTATGTTTCCTTTCTCTTAGGTAGAGTGAACTTATGTAGTAGGTGTGCTGTGGAGCCCAGTGGTGAAGTTTCCCTGGTCACCTGAACGAGGTAATGCAAGTGTGTGTTTTTTTTTTGTGTGTATGTGTATGTGGGTTTTGTGTGCGCTCCTGTTGTAGTTGAGCCTTGGTTGTTGTTGATGCATCAATGGGAGGGAATGACCTTTGGGTTGATTGGTTGTGAAGACTGGTTGTGACTACAGTGAAGATGCTGGTTGTGCAGGGGCTGACCCTATACAAGATAATTCTCTTTAACAGGGCTCTGGTGCTTACCCAGTCTGCCCTTTGGATATGTTGTCCACAGAGGTGGCCTGGTATGTTCTTTGTGGTTTTGAAGCTAGCCACTGGGCATGCCAACCCCAGGTCCTCCTGGGAGGGAACCCACAGCAGGCCAAGGTCAGCCACAGCCTGTGACCTTCTAGATGCCATCTGTCATGAGCCACACAGTAATCCGGAGATGACTGCCACCTGCTCAGGGCTTGGTGATGCCTCGAGAGGCCAAGCTCTGAACTGAGGCTGGCTGTCAGTAGTGCCAGTTTTGTGCTGCTCAGCCAGTGGTATGGGACACACTGAAGCCAGATACTACTTGTTAGCATTTTGTGAACCTTTGAGAGATTTTAGGAAAATCTGCAGCATGAGCCAAGATAAGACAGTAATACAGAAAAGCTACTGGTAATGGCCTGAGTGGGCCTGAAAGTTGGGTCTGGTGGGGTCTCAGGGAATCAGAGCGAATAAACTGTATTATCCAGGTTGATGGAGACTCAGATATGATGGCCACCTGTGTCTTCACACTAGCAAGTGGGAGGGCTCAACAAAGAAACAATGGCTTCTGCCAGATCCTCCATCCTAGAGAAAGCTGCCCCTCTATCCCTTGCCCTGAAGCCACACAATTCAGGATCTCTGAATGTCCCTGGCACCTTTGGAGCTGCTGCCTAGCCCTGGAGCTTTGAGCAAATGAATCATTTAAAATAAGTGCCTGTGGCTGCAACCATCCTCTGTCTCACTCAGCCACAATCTCTGCTTGTTTTCGTATCCAGAAGTTATGAGGACTTCTCTCCCCAGCACTGAGATCCTGGGCTGGGGAGCCTGTTGTGGGGCTGGAACTCCTTGCTCTTTCTGTGGGGAATTCTGCAGCTGAGTTATACCTCCCAATTTTTAATGGTCACCTGTAGTGTGGGACCAGCCTGTTCCACGTCTTGTCCCTCCTACCAGTCTCGAGGTGGCTTATTCTCTATGTCCTTAGTTGAAGGGCTTTGGTTTAGCTAGATATCAGGCAATTCTCAATGGTGATTGTTATGTAGTTTGGTTGTAGATAGGAGGTAAGCACCATGTTTACCTGCTCTGCCATCTTGACTATATGTCTCTCTTCCTTATGAATTTCTTAATATTTTCTTTTTGTCTAAGTTACTTTGTTACAAAAATACAGTATTTAATACATATAACATGCAAAATATGTGTTAATTGACTGTGTTATCAGTGAGGCTTCTGGTCAACAGTAAGCTATTGGTAGCTAAGTTTCTGGGGAGTTAAAAGTTATGTGTAGATTTTTGACCATGTGGGGAGGTCAGCATCCCCAACCCCTGGACTGTTCAATTATAAACCTAAATGAATTGTAGTTACTAACTTGATGGGTGCTGATTGGGAGGGGTGGAGTGGTCACAGAACATTTTCCAGGAAGTAGTATTTAAGCTGGGACCTGAAAAATGAATGAGAGTAGTATGCAATATGGGTGTGTGTCTTCAGTCGTGGGATGGAGGGGGGCAATGGAGGCCATGAATTTGAACATATGCAAAGACCTGAGACAGAAAAGAACTTTATAACACATCTGGCTATTGAGTATACTCAATAGGAGAATACAGCCTGGCTTGTTCATTTGTATCTCCACTACTGATGCACAGTTTTGGCCTAATTCCACATATACCAAAGACCCTTTGTTAGCATGTTTCTCATTGAACAAAATTCCAGTTATATGAGTAAGTTATGGTTATATAGCTCTCCTATTTTTGAAAACATCTATTTTTTTATTTATTTTGAGAAATAAAACAAAATTCAAAGATTAAAACACTCATATGCCTACCACCCAGAATCAATACAATGACTCATATCAGTTTCCAGTCTTTTATTTTCTTTAAAAAACAAGAACTTACATATAAAGTGAAGTTTTCTTTAACCACCATCCACACCATTCATCACACCTTTGCCCTCAATAGAAGTAACCATTTGTATGATTGCATGCTTTTATTTCCAGATAACTTTATATGTTTTTACTTATACATATATAACCATGTCTAATATATAGAAAAAATTAGTATTTTTGGTGTTCTGTAGGTTTATTTATTTAAAATTTACACAAATACTACATTGCATGTATTATTTAGCATCTCTTTTATTTTAGTTTTTTAGTTTATTTAAGTACTTGATTTCTTGGTTCACTTTTTATTTATTGACTTCCTATTATAGAAGTTGAGCATATATCTCTTTTTGCTCCTCATCCTTGCCACAGATAGTATTCTTCAAATTCCACTTATAGAAAATTGCATTTACAAGACTGAATCAAGAAGAAACAGAAAATCTGAACAGAACAATTACTACCAATGAAATTGAATCCATAACCAACAATCTCCCAACAAACAAAAGTGCTGGACCAGATGGCTTCACAGATGAATTTTACCAAATATTTAAAAAAGAATTAACACCTATTCTCCTCAAACTATTTCAAAAAATTCAGAAGGAGGGAATGCTCCCAAGCACATTTTATGAGGTCACTATTACTATGATTCCAAAACCAGACAAAGACATTATAAAAAATAAAACTATAGGCCGATATCCCTAACGAACATAGATGCAAAAATCCTCAAAAAGTATTAGCAAACCAAATTAAGCAATACATTAAAAAGATCATACACCAGGATCAGTGGGGTTCATTCCTGGTACGCAAATTGGTTCAATACCCCCAAATCAATTAATGTGATATACCACATTAACAAACTGAAAAATAAAAATCATATATAATCTTATCAATAGATGCAGAAAAAGCATTTGACAAAATCTAGTAGCCATTTATGAAAAAATAAAAAACTCGTAGGAAAGGGAATACAGGTATATCTCAACACAACAAAGGCCATATATGATAAATAAACAGCTAACATCACACTCAATGGGCTAAAACATTTCCCCTTAAGATCAGGAAGTAAATAAGGTTCCCACTTTCACCACTTTAATTCAACATAGTGCTGGAAGTTCTAGCCAAAGCAATCAGGCAATAAAAAGAAATAAAAGCCATCCAAATTGGGAAGGAGGAAGTAAAACTGTCATTATATGCAGATGACATGATACTTTATATAGAGAACCCCAAAGACACAACCAGAAAACTGTTATAACTGATAAATCAATTTAATAAAGTAGCAGGATGCAAAATTAATATTCAGAAATCAGTTGCATTTTTATACACTAATAATAAACTATCAGAAGGAGAAATCAAGAAAAGAATCCCATTTATAATTGCTTCAAAAACAATAAAATACTTAGGAATAAATTTAATCAAGGAAGTAAAATTCCTATACTCAGAAAATTATAAGACACTGAAAAGAGAAATTACAGAAGATACAAATAAGTGGAAACACATAACATGCTCATGAATAGGAAGAATTAATATAGTTAAAATGTCCATATAACCTAAGGCAACCTAGATTCAATGCAATTCCTATCAAACTACCATTTACATTTTTTGCAGAAATAAAACTTATACTCCTAAAATCCATATAGAACCATAAAAGACCTTGAATGGCCACAGCAATCTTGAGAAATAAGAACAAAATGGGAGGTATCATACTACCTGACATTAAATCATACCACAAGCCTATAGCAATCAAAAGAGCATGATGCTGGCATAAAAACAGACACATAGATCAAGGGAAAAGAATAGAGAACCCAGAAATAAATCCATCCCTATATGGTCATTTAATCTATGACAATGGAAGCAAGAATTTACATTAGGGTAAATATAGTCTATTCAGTAAATGGTGCTGGAAAAACTGGACTAACACATGCAAAAAAAAATAAAAAAAGAAACTAAACCATCTCCTTATGCCATATATGAGAACAAATTAAAAATTGATTAAAGACTTAAATATAAGGCCTGAAACCATAAGACTCTTAGAAGAAAATATAGCAAGTAAATTTGCAGACATTACCCAGAGTAATATTTTTACTGATATATCCCCTGGGGCAAGGGAAGTAAAAGAAAAAATAAACATACGGGATTACATCAAACTAAATTTTTTTCACAGCAAAGGAAATCATCAATAAAACAAAAAGGCATCCTACTGAATGGAGAAGAAATTGTCAGTGATACATCTGATAAGAGGTTAATATCCAAAATGTATAAAACACTCATACAACTCGATACCAAAAAAACTAACAACCCAATTAAAAATGGGCAGAGGACATGAACAGATATTTCTCTAAAGAGGACATACAGATGGCCAACAGACATGAAAATACGCTCAACCTCACTAATCATTAGAGAAATGCAAATAAAAACCACAATGAGATACCACTTCACTCCAGTCAGATTTACCATCAATAAATCAACAAACAACAAGTGCTGGCGAGGATGTGGAGAAAAGGGAATCCTCATGCACTGTTGATGGGATTGCAGATTGGTGCAGCCACTATGGAAATCAGTATGGAGGTATCTCAAAAAACTGGAAATGGAAATACCTTATCACACACCAATTCCAGTCTTAAGTGTCCATCCAGAAAATGTCAAAATACTAATTCAAAAAAAATATATGCACCCCTATGTTTATTGCAATGCTTTTCACAAAAGCCAAGACATGGAAACAACCGAAATGCCCATCAGTACACGACTGGATTAAGAAACTGTGGTACACTTATACAATGGAATATTACAGGACCATAAAGAAGAGTGAAATCTTACTATTTGCAATGATATGGATGGACCCAGAGAACATTATGCTAAGTGAAATTAGTCAGACGGAGAAAGACAAATACCATATGTTCTCACTTATATGTGGAATCTAAAGAACTGAATAAATGAGTAAACAGAAATAGTCTCAGAGATATAGAAGAAAAACTGATGGTTGCTATTTGGGAAGAGCGTGTGGATGAGGGAGAAGGTGACGGAATTAGAAAGCGCAGACTGGTATTCCCAATATTGCCATGGAGAGAGTTTGAGGAATATAATAAATAATGTAAAGATTTTGTAGATAGGCACTTGTCTTACTAGGGAGACAACATCATGGACGGTGTAGATGCCTGACCACTGCACTGTACATATGAAGCTGAATAATAGTGAATGTAAAACATATATATATATATATATATATATATATATATATATATATATATATATATATATAGACATGGGACGCAGAGTACAGTATCGGGAATAATGTCAATGGAATTGTAACAGCTAAATACAATGTCAGAGGGATAATAGATTGGGAGAGGGGGTTTATCACTTTGTGAGGGGTGAAATGTCTAACTATTACACTCTTTTGTACATCTGAAACTAATAAAAAAGATGAAAATATTTTTTTAAATTGCATTTAATATTTTTATTATTATGATTACGTAAGTACTATTCACAATTGATCATAGAGTAAACCACATGTATTTCTCCTTCCCTGTACACCTTTTGCTTTCCCTGGAGATAACAGGTGTCTTTTTGTGTTTGTTTATTTGCTTAATTTTTGCTTAATGCTTATCATGAACATAACCACAAATTCTCATCTTAACTTCATAGTTCATGCACTTCAGGTATTTTATCCATTTCATTCTTGGTGGCAATGAATTTGGAGACCTTTCATTGCTTCAGTCCTGGCTGGTAGTCTCTGCATCTAATGTGGAATTGATATTCTGAAACCTTCTTTCATAATTATCCTATTCCTTTCACCTCTTGTGTACCTGTCTCCCTGAATCCCATGCCCTCCTCTTTTTTATTACTCCCTTGTATGGATGTTGCTATTCTTTAGTAGCATTGTAAGAAAGAATACATAGGAGATGCATTTGCTCCAGTGCAGGCCAAGTTCAACCCCTGTCTGTGTCTGGCCCAGAATCATCTTGTAGGAGCTACAAAGTAATCTGCAGTTGGTAGCTGCCTGTGCTTGGCTTGGAGGCACCTGGGAGTCGTTATGCTGTGAACCGAGGCTGGATGCCACGAGTGCTGGGCTTGGAATGATTTAGCAAAGGTACAATGCACGCTGAGGCCAGTTGCTTCTTATTTGGGGTTTTTGGATCTTTGAGAGGTTGTAGGCAAATCTGTAATGCAAGCTGAGACTGGCTGGTTGCAAGGAACAGCTGCTGAAAGAGTTTCCAGCTGGTGCACATGTTGAGTGGGGCAAGGTCTTAGGGAATCTCCAGGGTGCAAACTAAATTATTGTAGACTCATATTTGGCACCCAATTGTGCCTGCAGGTTGTGTAGGTGTAGGGCTCAACAAAGAAACAATAGCAGTTGCAGATAATTTAATCCTGAAGAGAGCTACCTCTCCAGCCCTTGCCCTGAAGCCAGACAATTCAATTTCTCCCCATACTTCCCGGGAACTTTTTGAGTTGTTGTCCATTCTCTGGAGCTTAGTGTAAGAGTTTATGAGTGAGTAAGTTAGTGCTTGGGCTCTTTAAGAGGATGCTTGGTTCGATAGCAGCCCTCTGTCTCATCCAGACCAGGTCCCTGCTGATCTTTTTGGCAAAGGTGCTCCAGGGTGGGGAGCTAGGTGTAGGTCTTGGACCCCTTACTCCTCCTTAGGAGCCAAGCTAAGAAAACCCTCCTAATTCTTAATTGTCACACATAGATATGGACCCAGCCCATTTTGAGTCTCCACTCCTACTAGTCTCAACATGGATTCTTCTTTATATCTTTAGTTATAGGAGTTCTGTTCAGCTAGCCTTTAGGTGTTTCTTAAGGCTGTTTAGTCTATAATTTACTTGTAATTTTGGTGTGCGACACAAATAATTCATGAAATACTTTCTTGACCTAACTTTTGGCTCACTACTAAGATATTAAAAACAGATGACCCATTTTGGACCTCAGTCTTGTACAGCAGGATCATTTATCAAGTGCCTACCCAATGTTTCCACTTATGTGGTATGTCCAAAACCAAACTCATAGTTTTCCCCCTCAGAGTCTTCTCCTCTGCCATATTCTTCACTTCAGTTAGTCACAAAGCTTGGAGTCATTTTTTGCTCCTCTCATTTTTTTTCCATATACCCTTATCCCAGCAAATCCTGTTGGCTCTGTCTGCAAAATATTTTTTTTAATCTAATTTTTTATCACTCCACCAAACTCCTTGGTCAATGCCAATATCATCTCTAATGGACTACTACAACAGTTTCCCAACTGATCTTACTCCCCTTCTCTCCACCCACTACCCATCTCCACCCACCCAGTTTATTCTCATTACAATGAGTGTAATCCTTTAAAAGTGTAAATCACATTTCACTTTATGATTCAAAATTCCTCCCATGTCTTTTTTTTTTTTTAATAAAATTCAAGTACTAATGATGAACTAGAAATTCTGACAAGTGTCTACCCTTCTGACCTAATCTCTCCCACTCTTTTTGTTCATTCTGTTCCAGCTGCTACTCCTCAAAAACACATCATCCTCACTCATGTCACAAAGGCTTTGAACTTGTTGTTATTTCTACTGGAATACTCTCTACTCAACTAATCAGAGAGCCTACTCTGTCACTTCATTTAGATCCCTGTTCAAACATCACATCTCTCATTAAAATACTATAACTTGTCATTCTCTATCCTCTTAGGGTCTTTAATTATCTACATAGCATTTATTAATGTTTGACACTTCATAGTATTTATTAATGATTGGTAGTTGTTTATTTTCCCAATTGAATGTGAACTCTATTTTAGCAAAGATTTTATTTTGTTCACCACATCTCTAGTGCCTAGAATAGGGTCTGGTAATAGACCACATGCTAAATAAGTATTTATTGAATGAACATAAGAAGACATTACAGAATACTAGAAATGGTGGCTGTGTAATACAATTATACTCAAAGTACCAAAGAAAATGTAAGTGCTATCATTCAACCAACTTATTTTGAGTGTGGATTATTTGTCTAACACTGTGCTAAGTGTGGAGACATAAAGATGCATAAGAAAGGATTCCTCTCTTCAGAGTTCTCTTAGATTCCAGAGTGATAAATGTGTAACTTACACATTAATCACTTAAGATCCAGAGACAAGTGTTCCCACTGATATTTCTTACAATTGTGGTCATTTGATTTTGTCCTTTTATTCAGACTGAAGTTATATAGCTTCAGAATAGATTGATCAGCTCTCAATCAACCAGGATGAAACCAGGCAGCTTATTTGGCCATCAGATGAAAGAAATGGTACTTGAGGTGTAGATTCTATGATTATTTCACTCATCATAGAGGCAATGTTTCAAAACATAAATCTTCTGAAATACTATTTGGGTTGTTCTAATAGTTCAGACAACTTTGAAATTTTATTTATTTATAATCACAATATAACTTCTATGTGAGGATAGTTTATATAATTGGCACACTGGCTGTCTTACTGTGCGTGGGCTGTTATAGCAAAATACCATAGTCTGGGTGGCTTAAACAATGGAAAATTATTTCTCATAGATTTGGAGAATGAGAATTCCAAGATCAATGTGCTGGCTGATTTGGTTCCTGGTGAGAACTCTCTTCGTAGCTTGTAAACAGTCATCTTCTCACTATGTACTCATATGACCTTCCCTTGATGCATACAAATGGAGGAAGAGAGTGTGAGAGAGAGAAAGCAATTTCACTCTCTTTCTCTTCTTATAAAGCCCCTAATCCTGTTATGATGACCCCAACCTCATGACCTAACTTAACCTTGACCTTCCAAAGACCCCATCTCCAAATACCACATTAGGGGTTCGGAATTCAACATACGAATTTAGAAGGAACACTGACATTCACTCCATAACACCATTTAACACAATAAATAATGTTTATTGAATTAAGTATGAATTATAGGTGTGCTGGTTAATGGAGAAGGGACAGGAAAACAAAACTGGAGAGCCAAGAAAAGCCTAGGAATAAGGAGTAAGAGTTGAGGTCTGTACAGGCTTCCTACATTCAGAGTATGAGGAAAGGATTCTGGCAGCAGTCTAGCACAGTAAGTCATGGTAAGTTAGAGGGTAAGAATTCAAAAAGCTAAAGATACCAGCGCATATGAGAAAAGGAGCTATGTTGTGAAACATATCTTCTGCAGCACATCTTTAACATGGAGGAAAGAAGTCTGACTTCCAATAACCTGTTCAATTCCTGAGAGTAGAAGCTAGTGAGTCACCTAAAATATGAGTAGCAAATTACCCTGAGTTGAGTGTGGGTGTTGGAACAGAAGTAAGGCAAAAATGGACAATTCTTACTTGAGCTATAGCTGAGTAGATTACAATTTGTTTATTGTTTTCAAGCTATACCTATACTTTTAGATTCCATCAGAACCTCAAACATCCCAATTCCCTAAGTCCAAAACTACGTTGTAAGAGAAAATCCGTGCTAAAGATCCAGGAACTAGGAAAGAGGAAGGGTTTTGATGCTTTTCATTTTTTTCTTATTTATTTTTACTTATTAATAAACTATAGAGAAAATTGGTCTTATCTCTGTCTACAACTCTGAAATTAGGAATGTGGTTTTAAGAAGATTATTAATTAAAAAAAAATTAGAGACATCATCAAAATGGCGGCGTGAGGTGAGCCTCTGTAAAGCTCCCCTGGAATTTACAAAGGACTCCCTGCACAGCAGACAGGCAAGATGAAGAGGCCCACTACCGAAATCATCTACAGGTGGGCGAATCGTGCGAGCGGGGGAGGAGGAAAGGGAGAAGTGAGACGGAGCCTCGCGGGCACAGGACGCAGACCTAGCTCAGTGCTCTGAGTACACTGCATCCCAGAACTACCGCAGCTGTGGGAGAGGGAAGAACTCGGACTCTAGGGCTCTGCTTGTGGCCCACAGGGCTGAGGGGGCAGCATATAACACTACTGAGACCAACGCTCCCGGCAGAGACCTCGGAGCAAAGACTGAGGGAAGAAGACTGAAAACGATGGTTTAAGTCTTCACTGCTGAGCAGAGAACGGAAGCCTTAGGCACTGAGACTAGCCGTCCCCTCCCTATCGTCCCAGAGCTCACCCCGCCCCCACCTGACTGGTGATAGAAACAGAACAGTAGCAGTGTGTCGTGGGGGGCATCCGAAAGGGTCTCTGCTCCCGTTCCCCACATAAGAACGCAGGATATGGTGAGGCCAAAAAGGAACACCCACGGAGCCATAGGTACAGGAGTCATACCACTATATTCTCACTGGTGGCATCTGCCTCTTGCAATCCGCGCTTGTTAGCTCAGCCACCATCTTCTTGCTAGCCCCCATATTTTTGCTAGCGTAGCCACAGCAGTTATATTAGTGGCCAATGGCTCACGGGTTACAGCTGACGGCCAACTAGCCACAGCTGATGGCCATCCAATCACAGTTGATGGCCATTTACTACCTGAGCCAGCACCTTTCTATGTGAGGCTGAGAGCCTGGAAACTGCTTTCTGGGGCTCTGTCCCCACACAGTGTCAGATCAAAAGAATAGAATATTTGCTGTTCTGAGATCTGTAGACCGCAGACACAAATTCGCAGCCCAACTAGTTCCGGCAAAGGGGAGGGAGCCATGGAAGCAGGACCGGTTGTGGAGGTGGTCGGCGCCATTGCTCTGGGCCACCTCTCACAACTCACCCCGCCACTGGCCCCACCAACCTGGGTGGATCCCTGCAAGAGTAAACAGAACAGCTGAAACATACGGGCTCTGAATCTGGTGCAGGAAGAGCTTTGGAACTTCACAAGCTCTCCGCATACCAACACGGACACTGCGCCCTGTGACCCAGGCAAACTATTAAAAGAGGAGAAGCATGTCTCCCAGGGAATCCCCCATTGTGTGAGAAGCTGGAATAGTGCAGAAAAAACATAGCACTACCGTGTGGGAGAAGAAAAATAGGCTGCAGTCAGAGAAAAAATAAAACATTCAACCCAAAAGTACAGGAAAACAAAAGAAGACCTCTTCCTATCAACCTGTTGCAGAAGCCACTCCTGTAGATGTCTAGGAAGAGAACTAGTAAATCAGTAATTGCCATGAATAACCAAGGAAACAAGACAGCTCAGAAAGAAAGTGAAAAGACTCCAGAAAAGGAACTTAAAGATACAGAAACATGTGACTTAAAAAACAGAGAATGCAAGATTGCAGTTCTGAAAAATCTCAATGAGAAGCAAAGAAAACACAGATAGGCAGTTAAATGAACTCAGAAACACAATCAAAGAAAAACATGAGCATTTTACGAAAGAGATTGAAATTTTAAAAAAGAACCAAATAGAATTTCTGGAGATTAAGAACTCAACAGAAGAAATTAAGAACGAAATAACCAGCTTAGGTAGTAGAGTTGACCAGATGGAAGAAAGAATCAATGACATCGAAGATAGAAACTGGAATTTACTCAGATGGAAGAAGAAAGAGACTTGAGACTTAAAAGAAATGAAATAACTCTACAAGAACTTTCCAACTCCATCAGAAAGAGCAATATAAGAACAATGGGCATGCCAGAAGGAGAAGAAAGAGAGAAGGGAACAGAGAATATATTCAAACAAATTGTCGATGACAACTTCCCAAACTTGTGTACAGAGCTGGACCCTCGAATCCAGGAAGGAAATAGAACACCTAATTACCTAAATCCCAACAGGCCTTCTCCAAGGCACATTGTATTGAAGCTGTCTAAAATCAACGACAAAGAAAAAATCCTCAAGGAAGCCAGAGAAAAGAGATGGTAACTTACAAAGGAAAGCCCATTAGATTATCATCAGATTTTTCAGCAGAAACTCTACAAGCCAGAAGGGAGTAGAACCAAATATTCAAACTATTGAAACAAAGAAATTATGAGCCAAGAATAATATATCCAGCAAAGATATCCTTTAGAAATGAAGGAGGAATAAAGACCTTTCCAGACATACAGAAACTGAGGGAATTTTCTAATACATGACCTACACTACAATAAATACTAAAGAAGGCTATTCGAACACCATCAACAGGGACAATTTGTGGCAACTGAAACATGAAAAGGGGGAGAGTAAAGGCCTGAACCAGAATATGGGAATGGAGAAAGTAAGCGTGCTGAAAAAAATGGAATACTCTAATATGAAGCTTTCTTTTACACAAACTTAAAGGTAACCACTCAAAAAAAATCCAGAACTGAAATACATACTGTAATAAAAGAAGAAACAGAGGGAAATATCATAGAATACCACCACAAAGAAATAATAGACAACAACAAAAAGGCAGAGAAACAATGGAGACACAGACTTACCAGAAAACTAAAGATAGAATGACAGGAAATCCTCACATATCAATAATCACCGTAAATGTAAATGGACTGAACTCATCAATAAAAAGGCACAGAGTAGCAGATTGGATCAAAAAACTAAACTCAACCATATGCTGTCTCCAAGAGACATCTCAGCTACAAGGACAAGCATAGACTCAGAGTGAAAGGGTAGAAATTGACATTCCAAGCAAATGGTACCCAGAGAAAATCAGGTGTAGCCATAATGATATCAGATGAAACAGACTTCAAGGTGAAAAAGACAACAAGAGACAAAGATGGATGTTTTATAATGGTGAAGGGGACTATACAACAAGAAGACATAACAGTCAATATTTATGCCCCCAATCAGGGAGCAACAAAATATACCAAGCCATTACTAACAGAACTAAAGGGAGAAATTGACCGAAACACAATTATACTAGGGGACTTAAATACATCATTGACAGCTATGGATAGATCATCCAAACAGAAAATAAATAATGAAATAGCAGCCCTAAATGACACATTAGATGCAATGGACATAATTGACATTTATAGAGCAATTCATTCTAAAACATCAGATTATACATTCTTTTCTAGTGTACATGGAACATTCTCAAGGATAGACCATATATTGGGACATAAAATCAGCTTCAGCAAATATGAGAAGATTGAAACCATACCAAGCATATTCTCTGGTCACAGGGCTTTGAAATTGGTTATCAACAGCAAAAAGAAAGCAGGTAAAACACAAATACATGGAGATTAAACAACATACTTTCAAAGAATGACTGGGTCAAAGAAGAAATTGGAGGACAGATCAAAAGATACATAGAAACAAATGACAATGAAAATACATCCTACCAAAATTTTTGGGATGCAGTGATAGCAGTTTCATGAGGGAAATTTATATCATTACAGGCCTATCTCAAGAAACAAGACACATCCCAAATAAATAACCTCATATTACACCTTAAAGAACTAGAAAAAGAAGAACAAGTGAAACCCAAGGTCAGCAGAAGAAAGGAAATAACAAAAATCAGAGCAGAACTAAATGAAATAGAGAACAAAAAGACAATAGAAAAAATTAATGTGACAAAGAGCTGGTTCTTTGAAAAGATTAACAAAATTGACAAACCCTTGGCTAGACTCACTAAGATAAAAAGAGAGAAGACACTAATTAACAAAATCAGAAACGTAAAAGGGGAAGTTATCACGGACACCACAGAAATACAAAGGATCATCCAAGAATACTATGAAGGACTATATGCCACCAAATTCAACAACCTAGAAGAAATGGACAAGTTCTTAGAAACATATAGCCTTCCAAGGCTGAACCATGAAGAACTGGAAAATCTAAACAGACCGATCACCAGCAACGAAATTGAATCAGTCATCCAAAACCTTCCCAAAAGCAAAAGTCCGGGACCAGATGGCTTCACTAGTGAATTCTACCAAACCTTCGAAGAGGATCTAATACCAATCCTGCTTAAACTTTTCTAAAATATTGAACAAGAGACAGTACTCCCTAAGTCATTTTATGAGGCCAACATGACACTGATACCAAAACCTGGTAAGGACAGCACAAAAAAGAAAACTACAGACCAATATCTCTGATGAATACTGATGCAAAAATCCTAAATAAAATTCTAGCAAATTGAATACAACAACGCATTAAAAAGATTATTCATCACGACCACATGGGGTTCATCCCCAGGGCACAAGGATGGTTCAACATACGCAAATCCATCAATGTGATATATTACATCAACAAAATAAAGGACAAAAGTCATATGATTTTATCAATTGATGCAGAAAAGTCTTTTGATAAGATACAACATCCATTTATGATTAAAACACTTAATAAAATAGGAATAGAAGGAAAATACCTTAACATAATATAGGCCATATATGACAAACCCTCCGGTAATCTCATATTTATTATGAAAAATTGAAGCCCTTTGCTCTATGTTCAGGAACACGATAGGGCAGTCCCCCATCACCTCTGCTTTTCAACATAGTGTTGGAAGTCCTTGCCAGACCAATCAGGCAAGAGAAAGAAATAAAAGGCATCCAAATTGGGAATGAAGACGTTAAAGTATCATTCTTTGCAGATGACATGATGCTATATATAGAACACCCTAAAGATTCCACCAAAAAGCTATTAGAAACAATCAACGAATACAGTAAAGTTGCTGGCTACAAAATCAACGTACAAAAGTCCATTGCTTTCCTATATACTAACAATGAAATCTCAGGAAAAGAAATACAAAAAAAAATTCCTTTAGGAATTGCAGCAAAAAGAATACAATACCTAGGAATAAACTTAAGCAAGGATATGAAAGACCTATATGCTGAAAACTATAAGACATTTTTGAAAGAAATTGAAGAAGACACAAAGAAATGGAAAGACATTCCGTGCTCATGGATTGGAAGAATCAACATAGTTAAAATGGCCATATTTCCCAAAGCAATATACAGATTAGTGCGATTCCCATCAAAATCCCAATGGCATTTTTTAAAGAAATAGAACAAAAAATAGTCAGATTTGTTTGGAACCTCAAAAGACCCTGAATAGCCAAAGCAATATTAAGAAAAAAGAACAATAATGGAGGTATCACACTTCCTGACTTTGGCTTGTACTACAGGGCTACAATAATCAAAACAGCATGGTATTGGCAGAAAAACAGACACATAGACCTGGGAATAGAATTGAGAACCCAGAAATAAAGCCACATAAATATGGACAGATAATTTTTGACAAAGAAGCTAAAAATATACAATGGAGGAAACACAGCCTCTTCAATAAATGGTGCTGGGAGAACTGGATAACCACGTGCAAAAGAATGAAACTGGACTGCTATTTGTCACCATTTACCCAAGTTAATTCAAAATGGATCAAAGACTTAAGCATAAGACCTTACACAATAAACTGCATAGAAGAAAACATAGGTACTAAACTTATGGACCTTGGGTTCAAAGAGCATTTTATGAACTTGACTCCAAAGGCAATGGAAGTAAAAGCTAAAATAAACGAATGGGATTATATTAAACTTAAAAGCTTCTGCACAGCAAAAGAAACCATCGACAAAATAAAGAGGCCACCAACTGAATGGGAGAAGATTTTTGCAAACAGTGCCTCTGATAAGGGGCTAATATCCAAAATATATAAAGGACTCATGAAACTCAACAACAAAAAGCAAACAACGCAATTGAAAAATGGGCAGAGGACCTGGAGAGACATTTCTCCAAAGAGGACATACAAATGGCAAATAGACATATGAAAAAATGCTCAGCATCACTAATCATCAGAGAAATGCAAATAAGAACCACAATGAGATATGACCTCACCCCAATCAGAATGGCTATCATCAACAGGACAAATAGTAACAAGTTTTGGAGAGGCTGTGGAGAAAAAGGAACCCTCATACAGTATTGGTGGGAATGTAGACTGGTGCAGCCGTTACGGAAGGCAGTGTGGAGGTTCCTCAAAAAATTACGAATAGAATTACCATATAATCCAGCAATCCCTCTCCTGGGTATCTACCCCAAAAATCTGAAAACATTTATCCATAAAGACACGTGTGCTCCAATGTTCATTGCAGCTTTGTTTACGGTGGCCAAGACATGGAAACAACCAAAATGTCCTTCGATAGATGAATGGATAAAGAAGTTGTCGTATATCTATACAATGGAATACTATTCGGCAGTAAATAAAGATGATTTAGGAACATTTATGATTACATGGATAGATCTTGAGAGTGTAATACTGAGCGAAATAAGTCAGACAGAAAAATCAGAGAACCATGTGATTTCACTGATATGTGGTATATAAACCTAAAACAACAAAAGAACAAGACAAGCAAATGAGAAACAGAAATTCATAGACACAGGCAATAGTTTAGTGGTTACCAGAATGTAAGGGGGTTGGGGGCGTTTTAGATGATGGTAAGGGGGATCAAATATATGGTAATGGAAGGAGAACTGACTCTGGGTGGTGAATACACAATGGGATTTATAGATGATGTAATACAGAATTGTAGACCTGAAATCTATGTGATTTTACTAACAATTGTCACCCCAATAATTAAAAAAAAAATTATAGTTCAATAAAGCCTTCTTAATTTCCCATGGAGATTATTACAGTGGGTGGTTTACTTGAATTAAAAATAGTTTTGTGGCATCTTTTCTTGCACTTTATAACAGAATAAATTATATAATACATTGCAAATAGAGTGAGAAAGATCTTAAAAGTAGGTTACCCACTTCATTTTTCAATCCACTTTGCAATGTCCTTGTTCCACTATCATCCGTTCTTGTGCTTGAATACCTCCAGTAACAGAGGACTCACTTTGTTAAAAGGCAGTTCATTTCTTTTTCGTTTTTTCTTCTTCTTCTTCCTCTTCTACTTATTTATTTATTTATTTATTTATTTATTTATTTATTTATTTATTATTTTATTTATTTATTTATTTGAGAACCTTGAATTTAACGAAGTTATTTCTTATATTGAACCAAAATTTATTTGAAGCTTTCATGTAAAGACAGTTCTACAGTTCTACCTCATGGTAGAATATTAATATCACTTTAGGTACTTGCTCTGATATTTCTTTCTCTTCCTTCTCTACTTCTTTCTCCAATTTTTGTATTTTTTTTTTCATTTTTGTTTGGTGTTTTATATGCCTGATATTTGAGTTAAAGAGAAAAACAAAATGAAAATTTAGGTTTATTTAGGAATTAATGATAAAAATAGTTCCATATAAAATCTATAAAGCTATACTTTGAATTACTCAGAAGAAAATGCCTTAAATTTATTTTAAAAAATAGATTGAAAATAAGAGTTAAACATTGCACTCAATAAGCTAGATAAAATCAAATATATACATATATATGTGTATACATATATATGTAAGTAAAAGACATAAATAAATAAAGATAAAAATAACAATTAATGAAACAGAAAACAAAACAAATATTATATTTGATTAATAAAATTCCATGCTTATAAAAACGATTGATACGATGAAGAAACTTCTTGTAAGTCTCTTATAAGATAATGAGAGTGTTCATACTCTCATTATCTTATGTTTTTTTTTTGAGAGAAAAAACACAAATAACAGTAGGATGAAGAAAGGAACATAACTGAAAATATATTTGTTAAAATTATAATAGTATGCATACATTTGCATTAATAAATTTGTAAAACATGATGAAATGAATATTTTATTAGGAAAATACATCACCATGACCAGTAAGAGTGAATGGATAACAAGATGAACAATTATAGAAGAAATTAAAAAGTTAATCTAATATCTAATACTTAAATAAAAAAAGGTCTTCATAAATTAAACCCAACCATCCATCAAAGTTAAATGCTATGTTATTTTTAAAAAATTTTACAAGAGTTTGCTAGAGTTTATTTGAGCCAAACAAAAGACACAATTGAAAACAAGATCTCAATAGACTGAGAAAAATGTCTCTATGTTATTTAAGTATGGAAAATTGGCTAATACATTCTAAGTACATCACATGACCTGATATAAAATCTGGATAAGATTAGCACAAAGGCCAATATCACTTACTGTTATAGATGCAAAAATATTAAATAAAATGCTAGTTAGGTAATTAAATGCAGCAGTACATTAAAAGAGTTACACATGATCAAGTAGAATATATTTATAGAAAACAAGATTATTGAACACGTGTAATATCCACATTAACAGAATAAAGAATGCCAAACATGTTGGGTAAAAAGAAACAAAGAGCTCAATTTTAAAAACAAAACAAAACCAAAAAACCTCTAGATATCCAGTCAAAATGGCAGAGTAGGTGAATGCTGTGATTACATTCTCTCATGACCACATCAAAATTACAACTAAACTACAGAACAACCGTCATTGAGAATCACCTGAGTCTAGCTGAACAGAATTTCTACAACTAAGGATATACAGAAGAAGCAACGTAAAGACTGGTAGGAGGGGTAAGGATGAAGCATGGACTTGTCCCACACCCGTGAGTGGCAGTTAAAATTTGGGAGGGATATCTCAGCTGTGGAGGTTGCTGATGAGGAACGAGAGGTCCCAGCCCCTCACCAGACTCCTCAGCACAGGATTCCAGTGCTGGAAAGAGAAGTTCCCACAACTTCTGGCTGTGGAGATTGTGGTTGAGTGGGACAGAGTGTAGTTGGAGTCCCAGGCATTCCTCTTAAAGGGCCCGCACATGGACTTACTCGTGTTCTCACTCACTATGAACTTCAGCACTGGGGCAGCAGCTCAAAAGGTGCCAGGACATAGCAGGGGGAACTGTGTTATTTGGCTTCAGAGCAAGGGCTGGAGGGGCAGTTTTCTCCCAAATAAGTACTGGCAGAAGCCATTGTTCCTTTGTCGAGCCTTCTCTCTATCCACTGTCAGCGTGCAGACTTACCTAAGTGCCTGGGAGAGGCCAAGCCTTGAACTGAGGCTGGCTGCCACTAATTTTGGACTTAGGACTGCTCAGCAAGAGCTACGGGGCATGGTGAGGCCAGACACTGCTTGTTTGGGGTTTGTGAACCTTTGAGAGATTTTAGGAAATTCCACAGCATGAGCCAAGACAAGCTGTTAAAATGGAAAAGGCACTGGAAGCGGCTTGGGTTAGCCAGCAAGTTGGGTTGGGTTGGGTATGTTCTTAGAGAATCACCAGTGCAGGGTGAATGGTGTTAGCTAGATTGATGTAGACTCAGATGTGATGAAATCAGTGATTATAAAAGATAAGGTAGAAGAAAACACTCAATCAAAACAGCAACAGAAAATGAAACCAAAAACAATGAAAGTTGTTTAAGGGGCCTTTGGGACAACATCAAGTGTAACAATGTTCACACCATAGCCATAGCAGAAGGAGAAAGTGAAGAAAGGATTGAAAACCTATTTAAAGAAATAATGGCAAAAGTTTCCTAACCTGGCAAAGCAAATAACATACAGGTCCAGGAATCACAGAGTCCCAAACAAGAGGAATCCAAAGAACCCCATACTAAGACACAACATAATTAAAATGTCAAAGTTACAGACAAAAAGAGAATCTTTAAAGCAGCAAGAGAAAGCCAGTTAGTTACATACAAGCTAGCTCCCATAAAACTATTAGCTGATTTCTCAACAGAAACTTTGCAGGCCAGAGAGATTGGCATAAAAATATTTAGAGTGATGAAAAGCAAGGACCTACAACCAAGATTATTCTACCCAGCAAGGCTATCATTAAAATTGAAGGAGAGATAAAGAGCTTCCCAGGAAAAAAAATGGTAAAGGAGTTTATCATCACCAAACCAATATTACAAAAAATGTTAGAGTTCTTTAAGAAGAAAAAGAAAACATAAAAGGTATGAATAGTAAAATGGCAATAACTACATATGCATGAGCAATTACTTTAAATGTAAATGGGTTAAATGCTCCAATCAAAAGACACAGGGTGGCTGAATGGATAAAAAAACAAAACCCTTACATATGATGCCTAATAGAGACTCAGTACAGATCAAAAGACACACAGACTGAAAGTAAATGGATGGAAAAAGATATTTTATGAACATGGAAACAAACAAACAAAGTTGAGGTAGCAATATTTAAAGCAGACAAAATAGACTTTAAAACAAAAACTATGACAAGAGACAAAGAAGGACCCAGTAATCCCACTTCTGGATATTTATCCATATAAACCCAAAAGAGTACTTCAAAGGACATGTGCATCTATATGTTCAATGCAGCATTATTTGTAATAGCCAAGATATGGAGGCATGCTGGGTGTCCATCAATAGATGAATAAAGAAGAAATGGTACATATATACAATGGAATATTACTCAGCCATAAAAAGGAATAGAATCTTGCCACCTGCTACAACATTGATGACCTATAGTGTATTATGCTGAGTGGTGTAAGTCAGACAGGGAAAGACAAATGCCATATGATTTCACTTATATGTGGAGTCTAGAACAAAATAAATGAACAAACAAAACAGAAACAAACTCATAGATACAGAGAAAATTTTGAGGGTTGCCAGATGGGTGAGGCATTGGGGGGCAGGGTGAAAAATGTGAAGGGAATAAGTACAAATTGGTAGTTACAAAATAATTATGGGGATGCAGAATATAGCATGGGAAATATAGTCAGGAGTATTGTAATAACTATGTATGATCTCAGATGGGGACTAGATTTATGGAGATGATTACATTGTAAGTTATATAAATGTCTAATCACTATGTTGTACACCTGAAACTAATATAATAGTGTATGTCAACTATAATTGAAAAATGAAAAAAATTATTAAAATAGAATAAAGACAGTTGGGGGAAGAAACCCTGTAAAAGTAATATATTTATGCACTGTGCAGAGAAAGGTACATTTCTGTAAGACACAAAACCCATGAGACAAAAAGGAAAATATTTATAGATGTAAGAAAACAACAATTTAAAATCTTGTAGAAGGTGAGTAACAAACCAGTAGAAAACATTTTTTCACCATATATAACAGATAAAGGTTAGTATCTATAATATATAAAGAACAATTATGAATCAATAAAAAAGTTAACTGGAAATTTTTAACTGAGATTTATATAGACATAAATAATACATATGTATAGTAAACATATGAGAAGTTGCTCAAACTTAGTGGAAACCAAGGAAATGTAAATTACAGCAACAATTCATAGGTATGTTTTTTCATCTATCATATTTATAAAGTTAAATGTTGAAGTCTTAGTACAATTGTTAGTTTTATGTGGTATTGGTAAGAATATACATTGGAACAACTTTAAATACTTATGTACTCTTGGCCCAGGAATTCCATCTCTAGAAATCTATTCTGTAAAAATATTCTTACAAAATACACACATGCACACTTAATTGTTGCAGTGTTGATTACAGTAATAAAAAGTTGGGTTCAATATAAAGCAGGGTAATAAAATAAATTATGATTTTTTTCATACTGTGGAAAATGATGTAACTTAAAAATGCGATGGATGGAGGGGGTATAAGGGAAGATGGAAGAACAGGTGGGCACTATACCAACTGCCTCCCAGGATCACACCAAAATTACAAATAAATTACACAACAATCAACCTTGAGATTCATCTGAACACTAGCTGAACACAACCACTAAAACTAAGGATTTAAAGAAGAGGCCACATGGAGACTGGTAAGAGGGGCGGAGACGTGAGGCAGGCTGACTCCAGGCCCACAGGGAGGGGGCGAACACCAGGAGGGACACCTCAGTGGCAGAGACCTCCCCTAGAGAAGGAAAGTCCCCCTTGTCCCCGACACTAGACTCCCTAGCCCAGGGTCCTGTGCCGGAAGGGGAGTCCCATGATAGCTGGTAGTGGAAATCAGCAAGGATTTTCTCTGCTCATCCCTGTGGGCCAGAGGGCAGCTAGAGGCCCAGTGGCCCTCTTGTGGAGCCAGCACGCAGACTCAGTTGATGGGGAACAGTCACCTGGTCTCTGGCGGTGGGAGTAGCAGCTTGGGGCTCCCAGGAGCCTGTGGGGAAGAACTGAACTGTGCGCCTTTGGCACAGGAGCTGGAGGTTCAGGGGTCATTGTTCCCCTGTGCAGAGTTTGCAAACACGTGGATTACAGAAGGGCACCATCTTTTCAGGGTTACGCCCTGCCCGAAAGGGTCAGGTTTGGGACTGTGTTGGTCAGGTGGAATTGGTGTGCGTGGGCGAATGCGACCTTGCTGATGCCCTGGGTCCCCACTACTTGTACATCATTGCTTAGGAAACACCTGACTGCTGGGCTGCTGGTCCTGCCCCACAGGCTGCCGATTGAGACAAGCAGAGACTGTGACAGAGGACAGAGTGTTTGCCGGGGGGCATTGGGTGGGTAGCTGCATGTCCCTGCACAAGTGGTGGCTCGCCAAGATATTCTTGGCACATTTTTGTGGGCTGGTTGCCAGTGCAGGAGTAGATGCTGCTGTGACTTTGTGGGGCCACTGACCACACCCTGTGGTGACCTGGGGGCCTGCCCTACCCATGTAGAGTTGTGTTACTGGGGGCACCCTGGGTGCCTGGTTCCTGGCCCTGCCTCCACAGGCCATAGAGGTTTTTGCAGTGGCGGAAAACCTGCAGCAACCTGGGGAGATTTTGGTGGTGAGCATGGCCCCAGAGCCTGCCACAGCTAATTGCAGGCAGCTCTTTGGAAGCTGAGAGTCTGAAGTGGAGACCAGTGCATGCATGGCTCACAGGACGGTGCCATTTTCCAGGCTGGGCCGTCCTCTACGGGGCCAGGTCTGGGACTTCATTGGTCTCGTGGAATCCGTGTGCAGGCACCACATGGAGACGTGCTGGGTCCTCGCCCTCTGCACAGCTGGTTCTAAGTCAACTGGAGACTTTCTAGCTGGGCAGTTGGCTCTGCCCCACAAGATCTGTTCATTGTTGTTTTTTTGTGTGGGTGTACTTGTTTTATGTTGCTGATGGTTTATTTTGGTTTTTGAGGTGGCCATGGGCCCAGCACTGGTCCAGGAGCTGAGACTACACTGAATTTATAGAAACCACTGACCACAGCCTTTAGCTCCCTGTAACACCACCCCGTCCACCTACAACTGCATTTCCAGGGACACTCTGGTCACCTGGGTGACTGGCCCCACCCCCACAAACTGCGGAAAAGACTTTTTTACAGCAGGGGATGGACTGTGGAGCCCTGGGGAGATTAAGGTGGGGAACAGTGACCCAAAGCCTGTACCACAGCCACTTGGGAGCAGCTCTTTTTGCAAGCCTGAGGTAGAGGCTGGCTGCAGTGCCCTCAGGGTGCTGTACAAAGGGGTCACAGGCCAGGTATTAACATAAGATCTGCATCTGCATTAATGTTGTAAAAACCACCAGTCTCATTTTGTGACTCAATGGAACTTCATCCTACCCAGTTAGTGCTGCATCACCAACGGCACCCTCAACACCGGATCAACCAGCCAGACACATGCTCCTAAGGAGCCTCTTTTAACAGTAGGGCCTTACGGGCAACTGACAGGTGGCAACAGGCCTAGGGAGCTGTCTGTTGGGGACAGGGCTAGAGAGGGCCTTTGGCTAAGTTGCCTCAGGACTAATATTGGTGGCAGCCAGTCTCAGTTCACAGAAAGGCCACCCCCACATGACTCTAGGCCCAGCATGGGCAGGAACCAACCACAGAGAGCTCTGAGGTATCTACCAGGTAGCCAAAGGCCAGTAACAGACAGGGCTGAAACTGCCCTGCACAGGAGCCTGCCCAAGAGACACAAGAAACAATACACCCAGAGGCCAGCTTCAGACCAAACCAGAGCACTACGTGGTTGGACCTACAAGCAGATAACCAAAGGAAATTCTCAACAGGCATATGAGCCCACAGGGGCCAAGCAGCTCATATACTGTGAACATATCCAATTCTCACAGCTAGTCAGCCTGAGTCAAACCCACCACTGAGAAGCCAAACTCAATTAAAACTCAACTTCAACAGGAGAATATACATAATACAAGGGACACCTCTGGAACACACACACAGGAGAATAGGGAGACTGTGCAATTCAAATATAAAAGACACATACTGTACATAAAGCCACCTAGCAAATACTGAGAGACATAGATAATTTACCTAATACATTGAAGCAAACACAGAGTGACAGCCAGAATGAGGAAACAAAGAAACATGTCCCAAATAAAAGAACAGAAGAAACATCAAGAAATGGAACTAAATGAAACAGAGGCAACCAACTTATCAGAGAGAGTTTAGAACACTGATTATAAGAATGTTTAAGGAACTGAGTAAGAATCATAACAAAGAGATAGCAAACATAAAGAAGGATACACAAATCATAAAAAATAACCAGTAAGAAATAAAGAATACAATAACTGAAATGAAGAACACACTTGAAGGAATCACCAGCACATTAGATGAAGCAGAGAATGAAATCAGCAATTTAGAAAACTAGGAAGCAGAAATCACCCAGTCAGAACAATAAAAAGAAAAAAGAATGAAATTAGTTTAAGAGAGCTGTGGGGTAACATCAAATGCACTCAACATTTGCATCATAGGAATACCAGAAGGAGAAGAGAGGGAGCAAGGAATTAAGAACCTATTTGAAGAAATCATGACCAAAACTTCCCTAACCTGGTGAAGGAAACTGACATACAAACCCAGAAAACAGAGAGAATCCCAAACAAGATGAATCCAAACAGGCCAACACCAAGACACATCATAATTAAAGCGGCAAAGGTTAAAGACAAAGAGAGAATCTTAAAAGCAGCAAGACAAGGACAGCTACTTACTTCCAAGAAAGCTCTCATAAGATTATCAACTGACTTTTCTACAGAAACTTTGCAGGCCAGAAGGAAGTGGTAGGAAATATTCAAAGTGATGGAAAAAAAGAAGACCTACAACCAAGATTGCTGTACTTAGCAAGGATATCATTAAAAATTGAAGGAGAGATAAAGAGCTTCCCAGAAAAGAATGAGCTAAAGGAACCCATTACCACTAAGCCAGCATTGCAGGAAATGTGGAAAGGGCTTCTTTAAGCAGAAGAAATGTAAAAACAAACTAGAAAGGAAGACCAGAAATATGAATAACAAAATGACATAAATATGTACCTATCAATAATGACTTCAAATGTAAAATGGACTAAATGCTCCAATCAAAAGACATAGGGTGGCCGAGTGGCTAAGACAATAAGACCCATGCATATGCTATTTAGAAGAACTCACCTCAGATCAAAAGACACACACAGACTGAAAATAAAAGGGTGGAATAAGATATTTCACGAAAACGGAAACACGAAAGAAGCTGAGGTAGCAACACTTACATTGGACAAAATAATCTTTAAAACAAAGACTATAATAAAAGACAAAGAAAGGCACTACATAATAATAAAGGGATCTGTTCAACAAGAGGACATAACCCTAGTAAACATCTATGCATCCAACATAGGAGCTCCTAAATATATAAAACAGATTTTGACCAACAGAAAGACAGAGATCAACAGTAACACTGTCATAGTAGGGGACTTTAACACCCCATTGACACCAATGGACAGATCCTCCAGACAGAAAATCAACACAGAAACAGTGGCCTTAAATGACACATTACACCAGTTGTATTTAATCAATATTTTTAGACATTTCATCCCAAAGCAGCAGAATATACATTCTTCTCAAGTGCACGTGGAACATTTTCCAAGATAGACCACATGCTAGGCCACAAAACAAGTCTCAATAAATTTAAGAAGATTGAAATCATATAAAGTGTCTTCTCTGACCACAGTGCTGTGAAACTAGAAATCAATTACAAGAATAAAACTGGAAAATATAGAAATACATGGAGGCTGAATAACATGTTACTAAATAGCAAGTGGGTCAACAATGAGATCAAGGAAGAAATCAAAAGATAACTCAAGACAAATGAAAATGAAAACACAATGACCCAAAATCTATGGGATGCAGTGAAAGAGGAAATTCATAGCAATGCAGGCCTAGCTAAAGAAACAAGAAAAATCTCAAATCGACAGTCTATTTTTACACCTAAGGGAAACAGAAAAAGAATAGCAAATAAGCCCAAAGGGAGTAAAAGGAATGAAATAATACAGATCAGAGTGTAATAAATAAATGAAATATGGACCAAAAGAAAAATCAATGAAACCAAAAGCTGGTCTTTTGAGGGTAAGGGGGGTGGGGGGGTGGGGGGGGAGGTGAGGGTAAGGGTGATCGAATATATGGTGATGGAAGAACTGACTCTGGGTGATGAACATACAATGGGATTTATAGATGATGTAATACAGAATTGTACACCTGAAATCTATGTAATTTTACTAACAATTGTCACCCCAATAAATTTAATTTAAAAAAAAAAAAAAAAAAAAGATAAACAAAATTGACAAACGTTTATCTAGACTCACCAAGAAAAAGAGAGACAGGACCCAAATCAATAAAATCAGAAATTAAAGAAAAGTGACAACAGACACCACAGAAATGCAAAAAATTATAAGAAAATTCTATGAGCAGCAAATTAGACAATCTGGAAGAATGGACAAATTTCTAGAAACAATCTTCCAAGACTGAATCAAGAAGAAACAGAAAATCTGAACAGACCAATTACTACCAATGAAATTGAATCAGTAAACAACAAGCTCCCAACAAACAAAAGGCCTGGACAAGATGGCTTCACAGCTGAATTTTACCAAATATTGAAAAAGAATTAACACCTATTCTCATACTAAAAAAATCCATTCAAAAAAAATCTAGAAACTGTTTTATTTTTTTTTTGGATATGATTTCACTTACATGTGAAGTCTAACAAACAAAATAAACAAAGAAACAAAATAGAAACAAACTCATAGATACAGAGAACATTTTGATGGCTGCCAGTTGGGAGGGGTGTTGCGGGTGGGGTAGGTGAAAAAGGGGAAAGATTTAAAAAGTCTAATAGGTAGTTACAAAATAGTCATGAGGATGTAGGGTATAGCATAAGGAATACAGTCAATAATATTGTAATAACTATGTATGGTGTCAGATAGATACTAGATTTATTGGGGTGATCATTTTGTAAGTTATATAAATGTCTAATCAGTATGTTGTACACCTGAAGGTAATATAATATAGTATGTAAGCTATAAAAAAAAAAAATCTAGGAGGAAAGTCTCCCAAGCTCATTTTATGAGGCCACTATTACTTTGATCCCCAAACTAGACAAAGATATCACAAAAAAAGGAAAACAATAGACCGATATCCATAATGAACATAGGTGCAAAAGTTCTCAACAAAATATTAGAAAACCGAATTAAGCCATACATTTAAAAGATCATATACGACCATCAAGTGGGATTCATTCCTGTTATGCAAGTCTGATTCAGTATCCACAAATCAATTAATGTGATACACCACATTAACAAAATTAAAATCATATGGTCATATCACTAGATGCAGAAAAAGCATTTGACAAAATCCAGCAGCTGTTTATGATAAAAACTCTTAGCAAAGTGGGACTAGAGGTATAGTCCCATATAATAAGGAAGAGATATAGTTTCAACATAATAAAAGCCATGTATGATAAACCCACAGCTAACTTCATACACAATGGGGAAAAACTGAAATCATTTCCCCTAAGACCAGGAAAAAGACAAGTTTGCCCACTTTCACCACTTTTATTTGACATAGTACTAGAAGTTCTAGCCACAGCAATCAGGCAATGAAAAGAAATAAAAACCATCCAAATTGGAAAGGAGGAAGTAATATTGTCATTATATGCCGATGACATGATATTATATACAGAGAACCCCAAAGATTCCAGCAGAAAACTATTAGAACTGATAAATGAATTTAGTATATTAGCAGGATCCAAAATTAATACTCAGGAATCAGTTGCATTTTAATATACCGATAACAAACCGTCAGAAGGAGAAATTAAGAAAATAGTACCATTAACAATTGCTTCAAAAACAATAAAATATTTAGGAATAAATTTAACCAAGGAAGTAAAAGCCCTGTACTCAGAAAATTAAAAGACTAAGACACTGATGAGAGAAATTAAAGAAAACACAAATAAACGGAAACATATACCATGCTCATGGATAGGAATAATTAATATAGTTAAAATGTCCATACTACTTAAGGCAATATATAAATTCAACACAATCCTTATCAAATTACCAATGACATTGTTTTATAGTACTGGAACAAATAATCTTAAAATTTATATGAAATCATAAATAATCCCAAATAGCCATGGCAATCTTGAGAAATAAGAACAATGTGGGAGGTATCACGCTACCTGACATCAAATCATACTACAAGGCAATAGCAATCAAAACAGCATGGTATGGATATAAAAACAGATACATAGATCAATGGAAAAGAATAGGAAGCCCAGAAATAAATCCATGCCTATAAGGTCATTTAATCTATGACAATGGAAGCAAGAATTTACATTGGGGTAAAGACAGTCTATTTAAGAAATGGTGCTGGGAAAACTGGACAGATACATGCAAATAAATGAACCTGGTCCACCTTCTTGCGCCATATACAAGAATAAATTTAAAATGGATTAAAGACTTAAATGTAAGAACTGAAACCATAAAACTCCTAGAAGAAAATATTGGAAGTAAATTCGCAGACATTACCCTTAGTAATATTTTTATATTTATATCTCCTCAGTAGGGAGATATATCAGTAAAAATATATCTGATACAAAAGGGAAGCAAAGGAAAAAATAAATATGTGGGACTACATTAAACTAAAATTTTTTTTCACAACAAAGGAAGCCAACAATAAAACAAAAAGGTATCTTATCAAGTGGGAGAAGATATTTGCCAATTATACATCTGACAATGGGTTAATATCCAATATTTATAAAAAACTCATACAACTCAACACCAAAAAAACAAACAACTCTATTAAAAAATGGGCAGAAGACATGAAGAGACATTTCTCTAACGAGGACATACAGATGGCCAACAGACATATGAAAAAATGCTTGACCTCACTAATCATTTGAGAAATGTGAATAAAAACCACAATGAGAAAGCGCCGCATTCCAGTCAGATTTATCATAAATAAATCAGCAAACAACAGGTGCTGGCGAGGATGTGAAGAAATGGAACCCTCCAGCACTGTTGATGGGATTGCAGATTGGTGCAGCCACTATGGAAAACAGTATGGAAGTACCTCAAAAATTGAAAATAGAGCTACCTTATTACCCAGCAATTCCACTGCTGGGTTTCTATCCAAAGAAATCCTAAACACTTCAGAAAACCATACGCATCCCTATGTTTATTGCAGTGTTTATTGCAGTGGAAACAACTGAAGTGTCTATTGATAGACAATTGAATAAAGAAATTGTGGCACATTTATACAATGGCGTATTACTTGGCTATAAAAAGGAATGAAATATTACCTTTTGCAACAACTTGGGTGGTCCCTGAGAATATTATGCTAAGTGAAATAAGTCAGACTGAGAAAGACAAATACCATATGATCTCCCTTATACGTGGAATCTAAAGGACAGATTAAATGAGCAATCGAAACAGAAATAGACTCAGAGATACAGAAAAAAAACCCCAAACACTATTGTTTGCTAGATAGGAGGGGGCAGGGGATGGGGGAGAAGGTGAAGGGATTAGAAAGAGCAAATTAGTAGACACAATATAATCATGGGGAAATGAAATACAGAATGGGGTTTATAATCAATGATGTTATAAAGGTTATCTAAGGTGCCAGATGGGCATTAGACTTATCAAGGAGATCACTTCATAGACTGTGTAGATGCCTGACCAATGTGCTATACAACTGAAATTGAAGTAGAATAATACTTTATGTCAACTATAAGAAAAAAATATATGCATATATATATACATATATATATATATACATATATATATATATATATATATATATATATATATATATTCACAAGAGGTGAAGTATAGCATAAGGAAGATAGTCAATGGTATGTAACAGTTACATAAGATGTCAGAGCAGTAGTAGCTTGGCAGAGGAGGGTTATCGCTTTGTGAGAAGTTTAAATGACTAACTATTATGTTGCTTTGTGTACCTGAAACTAATTTTAAAAAAATGAGATGGATGGCGAGAGTTGATGGAGCGATAGATGGAATTGTATCAACTACAAATCCAGGAAAGCAGGCACATTATATTCATATAAATGTTAAATTTATACAAAATAACTGGATTTATACAAAAATGCAAATTTTTACAAAATAACTGGAGCAATATAAATTAATTTAGCAAATATTTAGTGAACATTTGCATGTGCTACTGATTGTTCAAGGCACTGGATTTATGACTATGACAAAACTGGCGGAGAAACACTATTTTATTTACCTCTATGGCGTTGGATGGGGTAGTGCAGAGGGACTTTTATTGTTATGCTATATACTCGTATGTTATAATATTGGTTGAATTTCTTTTTCATATACTACTTTCATGAGTTTAAAATAGAAGATAAAAACAGAGAGGAAAACTGACGTGTAGTCCTTGTCCAAATATATTTTGTGGGTGATAGTTTATTTTGAGGAGGAAGAAGGAACTCACATAAATGATATGAAGTAAATAATTTTAAGCGGATGCATCTTCATTCAAAATAAGTAATTATATCTGTGTTATAGAACTTTATAATTTATCTAGGTCTTTCAGAATGCTATGCCCTATCATTGTATGTAGAGTTAGTTTTACAGCCTATGTTCTGCAGAACATGCTATGAGAGAAAACAAGAGCATTTCCTAGGCTTTTCTGTTTCCTTTAGCCAGTCAGTATTAATCTGAATTGTTGAAGTAGGCATACATACTCTCAAGGAAAAGGAAAGTTCTTTTTTGTCCATACTGAGTTTGAGGTAGTCAATTTAGTAGGATCCAGAACTCAGAAAAGTGGTTAAGATGTGATATAACAATTCGGAAGTCTCTGGTACCAAAAGGATAGTTGAAGCCTTGACATAAATGCAATATAGCCAAGGAAGAAAACCTATAATGAACAGAAAAGACCGATGATGGAACTTTGGGAGACATCAAAGGTTACAGGGTGGTAGAAGGAAGTGTAATCAGTAAAAGAGACAGAATCAGGAAATTAAAGGTGTCACTGAAAACAGGAAGATAATAACCTGAAATCTACTTTGGAATAAGAAGTTTAATTATTGAAAAGTTAAGCTCATTTTGCCTAGATCCTGTCCTTATTCTCAGCATCATTATTCAACTATGAAATGATTCAAAAGGCAACTGTATCAGTTATACAACTGAGCCTCAATACTTGGTTTATTGGTTTTGCTTGGAAATATTTTATGATTCAGTGAACTACTTGGCAAATTTGATGGCAAATGAAAATTGGAGAGGTTTAATTTGTTTTATGTAGTCACTGCAGTGTCTGACATTTCTGCAATTTTTTGCTTTTAAAGAGATATCATAATTGGCACCTAGTATATCTTCTAGCAAAGTCTACTCATTGTAAACACATATCCTTCATTAATACAGATAATGGTTTATTTGGTTGATGTCAAAATTGGTTTGTATATTCTGCTTCCTAAGGAGATTTTTAAAAAAACCTTAACTTTACATTGATTACACTGATGGAACTAGTCAATGAAAGCACTAATATTTTTCCTATATTATGCTTGCTTTTATAAGTGAGTAGATTTGGAAATTCTTACTCAGATATGCTTCAGAGTGTTGATATTAGTGTTTTTGGAATTACTCAGTTTTAAAAATTAATCCAATAAGATGTTTTTGTTTTGTTTTGTTTTGTTTTTTCCAGAGGGGTGGGGTTATACCTTTTTATGGGCTGATTTATGTGATTTCAACAAAAATGATAAAAATTAATCAAATGCTAAGTTTATTGTTTTCTTCCTGCTACATAGATTGAGTTGGTCTAGAAAGGTTGGTTGGTTGAATTTACACAAGTTTAGCAATATGTGCATTAAAGCTGCGTTTCCCCGGAATAAAGAGATGATTTCTCAGACCCTAAAACACACCAGGAGTTAAATACCACTTATCCAGTCAAATAAGAGGTACTTTTGAAGCATTATAAAAGGAAAGAATAGACAAATATTATGGTCCAGTGATTCTGATAAATACAGATTACCCAAAACCTTCAATCCAGGAATCAAGTATAAGCAATGCCCAGTTTTCCTGAACTCCCTGGAGAAGAAGTCATAGAAATAATTGTAATGCTGGAGTAAAGCTTAACAAATAAGAGTCTAGCTAGGTTCTCTGTACAATTTCTTTCACAGAAAAAAAGAATTTGCAGAGCTGCACCCACAGTGTAGGTAAGCATTGGAAGTTCTGATTGCTTATCTGAACTCTCCAACCTTTGGCAGTATGCCCACATTCAGGGCATACCTTGTCATCCTTGGCATGAAACAGAATGAAGTGATCTGAACCTAGGAGTCTTTTTTTTCCTTAGATGCATGTGTGCAATTCCTATTAATTTTAATGATAATTATGTTTGCACATTGAAGCAGGATAAATCCTGGAGGAATCTTGCCCCTGGATGCATAGGCATAATTTCTACTAAAGGGACAACACCCCAGGTGAACCATACGTGGGCACCCTAAGGCAAGCTCTGACCCTCTGCATAAAAAACATTGCACAAATGATCAGGTTATATTAAACTTGTAACACCAAAAATATAAGTCGTTGTGAACATTTATTTAAGCCTGTATTTTGTATTCAGTTAATGTGGATTTCTCATAGAGCTACCTTTAACATGTGGTCATATAAATAAGAAATGACTACCAACCAATAGAATCCAATCTTACAATTAGGATATCATTGAAGAATGATATTAGATGAATAGCAGTATATATTTTTTTAAAGAAACAATACAATTGAAATAAGAGAGATAATGAAAATTATGTAAATGAAGAAGTAACTTACTTCACTACTCTTGCTTCCATAGCAGACATTGACGATTATTGACAATTTGAATCTTTACAGTGGTGAACCCTGTGTGAAAAATTTTTAAGTGGGCCTAATATGTAATAAATGATCTCGGGGCAGAGATCTGTTTGAATGAGATATGATTGATGGTCTATCATTCTTAATTCACTGTTTATACTGGTAGTGAGCCTACTGGGAAAATAACTCATTCATCAGGGTATTAGTGAATTCAACCAACTTATGGCACTTCATTTTAACAAACTAAAGGAGAAAAGCTAAATGTGGGAAATTGACAACCATCTCTGATTCTATGATAATGCAATTAAGTTTGCTCCTCTCCAGAGCTTTTGTTAATTCACAAAATAGCTTCAGTCAGCAGGTTATAAATATATGATCATTTTTCACACTTTGAAAAGTAATGATGCCTTGACATGAATCAATAAATCTTGGTGAAGTCCTTTAGACTGTTTATGTTCAGAATGAAAGTCAGTTTTAAAACTCATGTGTATTAAATCTGACTTGCTATCCAGCCTGTGTTTACATAATCTAACTTAACAAAGTCTCAAATAAATGTGTAAATGAAGTGTTTACAGTAAGCACAACGAAAGTTTCCCTTTCATTGAGAAAGTGTGATATGATGCATCAAACTATTTTAATTTGCACCCTAAAATACCCATATTTGCAAATGTGCCACATAAAGAGAACTGTTGCTCTTAAAATTTGGTAGTTTCTATATGGAGCTTTGCATGTTATTCTCAATAGATGAACAAAAAAAATCACAGCATATGACACCGTATATAATGCATTGTTTAACTAAAATGGGTCCAATGCAAAACATCCAGAAAACACTAATAACTATCTTCCAGGCCAAAAAAAAAAAGTTTGCTTATCTTTCTAAAACAACTGCATAAAAACACATGGCAAACATATATAAATGTATTAAGTAGCAAATATACACAGCAGCACAGCATTTTTCTAACAATCATAGTTTCTCATGCTCTACAGGTAATAGGAAGATGGACAGGCTAATGAATACAGCAGGTAGCAAGAAGTTGAGGTTTGCTTAAGAACGAATTATCAAACAGCTACAAATTGCCAATTTAAAGAGGTTATACTATGCAGTACATGGCATTTCATTTTTTATTCCTGGAATGGTTGGCAATTTTCCTTGGTGAAAACTAAAATGATACTAAATCATAAATGTACCCGCTGTGCTGTCATTTCCATTGAACTCCCCCTTTGTTTTGTTTATTCAAAATGGTTGCAAAAATGATGTGCTTTATAACAGGGGTGAATAAAGCAGCTCTTTCATCAGAGACCTGGACAACAATATGTTTTTAAAATTCAAAATAAAACAATTGGCACTTGGCTCATGAATCTTTCACAGACATTCAAAACTGTTGATGAAATATATTGCATAGAAAATTGTTTTTCAAGTGTTCATGCATTCTTCTTCATTTTCATTGTTTGATATTTGCTATGATGTGTAATTGATATGATATACTATCTATAAATAGACTGTTTCTTCACAATACAACATCAAGGGGGTAATGGGACATTGATTTCATTGATTGAAATTTCCATTTAGTCTTGTACTCTATAAATCTAGCCTTAAGCATGCATATTCCCTATAAGCACCACAATACTGAGCAAAAGTGGGCAATGGTTAACATACATTACAGGTTCTTAAAAACTTAAAACTTTTAAACCAGATTACTAAATCATCATTACAAACCATCTCATAAAGATAGTTTGGGAAAGCCATTTTGTGAACTCCCTTCAAATGTTCACAAGGAGACATTAATTGGTATCTGACAACTAATATTTCAGAGGGTTTATATTCTTCAGATCCATGCACAACACATTGAATTCTCTTGCATGTCTCATTATAGTGGATCCTGGTTTGATCTTGGATAAAATATGCAGTTCCCTCCAAAATAACCATGCTTACTACAAAACAGGCTGTGAAAGGCAATGTGAAACAACCTCTAAAATTATTGGACTGAATCTTGCGTCTTGTCTTCTAATTCTGATCATGAATCTGTTGGAGGCCTGACATCCGTTTTATTAAGCTTCTTGCAAGGAAAATATTTAGATTAATGATATAATTTAGTGACAATTTAGTGACTGAGGTTAGATTTAATCTCAGCTGAGTGACAATAGAATTGAAAAAGTAAAACAGTGGTATAGACGTGACTATAACTGTTGCAGCAGCAGCAGGGAGGCTGCAGGGGTCATGTTGATTGGCATTGTCACTTTCCCCATTCATCAAGTAAGGCCAGACTTTCTGAACCATTTACCAGATGGGCAGCTCATCAGTTTAAGCACCTGATATGAAGCCATCCTTCATCTGATAACATGATGATCATTGGGCTGCAGCTGGCTGGGTGCTCTGCAGTCCGAGTGCACATGTGATGGACTGAAGCCAGGAAGGCAGGCTTAGTCAGGTTGCCCTCCCTTGATAGGATTTGCAGTCCTCCACTGGACCATGGAACAGTGGAGGCTGAGAGAGAATGAAAAAAATTACCATGTGTTGCAGGGATTAGAGCCTTACACCCTCACCACTCTACTTGAATACCAATCAAAGCCAGACACCCAAACTTGAGTCAAACCAAATTCAGGCCTGGCCATAGAACAGAGAATTAGAAGATATGTGGGGGAAAACAAACAAACTGGAAAACCTTGTTTACTGTAGTAAGAACAAATTTCAACGTTTATAACCTGCCTACATTTTTTCTGAACCAAATGGCTAGAGATGAGATTTTCCTCTAAAGTTCAACTTTCTTTTTCTTCATTTTTTAATGTACAAAGCATCTTGAACATTTTTAAAAGAGAGAGGGAAAAGAGTAATCTCTAGGGAATCATCCAAAATCCTGTTATTTTATGCTCTGGGGAAAAACTAATGAAACAAATAAAATCAGACAAATTATGCACAGTTAAACTGAAAGTGTTTACATATTACCACATGAAATATAATTATGCTGATTTAAAATGTTCACTGCTCAGGCAGTCTAGAGATTATTGGAATTAGGGCAAACCTTTCACTGGAGTTGAAGGCTTTTGCTGAATTCCACAGTAGTATGGAAAATGGGGCTATGTAGAAAGATGGCCTCATTTTTCATCTTGGTGGACTGTTCTGTGAAACCCTTCCTGTATTCGTAAAAATTAAAATACCTCAATTGGAGAGCCTATAACTGAGATAACAAGGTAACTAGTGAAGACTTAATCTTCTTATGTCCTTAGTGGAATAATATATATTTTTTTTAATTAAATTTATTGGGGTGACAATTGTTAGTAAAATTACATAGATTTCAGGTGTACAATTCTGTATTACATCATCTATAAATCCCATTGTGTGTTCACCACCCAGAGTCAGTTCTCCTTCCATCACCATATATTCGATCCCCCTTACCCTCATCTCCCACCCCTCACCCACCTCCCCCGTTACCCTCTGGCAACCACTAAACTATTGTCTGTGTCTATGAGTTTCTGTTTCTCATTTGTTTGTCTTGTTCTTTTGTTGTTTTTGGTTTATATACCACATATCAGTGAAATCACATGGTTCTCTGCTTTTTCTGTCTGACTTGTTTCGCTCAGCATTACTCTCTCAAGATCCATCCATGTTGTCACAAATGTTCCTATATCATCTTTTCTTACTGCCGAATAGTATTCCATTGTGTATATATACCACAACTTCTTTATCCATTCATCTATCGAAGGACATTTTGGTTGTTTCCATGTCTTGGCCACCGTAAACAAAGCTGCAATGAACATTGGAGCACACGTGTCTTTATCTCTAAATGTTTTCAGATTTTTTGGGTAGATACCCAGAAGAGGGATTGCTGGGTCATATGGCAATTCTATTCGTAATTCTTTGAGAAACCTCCACACTGCCTTCCATAATGGCTGCACCAGTCTGCATTCCCACCAACAGTGTATGAGGGTTCCTTTTTCTCCACAGCCTCTCCAACATTTGTTATTGTTTGTCTTGTTGATGATAGCCATTCTGACTGGGGTGAGGTGATATCTCATTGTGGTTTTGATTTGCATTTCTCTGATGATTAGTGATGTTGAGCATTTTTTCATATGTCTATTTGCCATTTGTATGTCCTCTTTGGAGAAATGTCTCTTCAAGTCCTCTGCCCATTTTTCAATTGGGTTGTTTGTTTTTTTGTTGTTGAGTTGCATGAGTTCCTTGTATATTCTGGATACTAGCCCCTTATCGGAGGCACTGTTTGCAAAAATCTTCTCCCATTCAGTTGGTGGCCTCTTTATTTTGTCAATGGTTTCTTTTGCTGTGCAGAAGCTTTTAAGTTTCATATAGTCCCATTCGTTTATTTTAGCTTTTACTTCCATTGCCTTTGGAGTCAAGTTCATAAAATGCTCTTTGAACCCAAGGTCCATAAGTTTAGTACCTATGTTTTCTTCTATGCAGTTTATTGTGTCAGGTCTTATGCTTAAGTCTTTGATCCATTTTGAATTAACTTTGGTACATGGTGACAAATAGCAGTCCAGTTTCATTCTTTTGCACGTGGCTATCCAATTCTCCCAGCACCATTTATTGAAGAGGCTGTCTTTGCTCCATTGTATGTTTTAGCTTCTTTGTCAAAAATTATCTGTCCATATTTATGTGGTTTTATTTCTGGGTTCTCAATTCTATTCCATTGGTCTATGTGTCTGTTTTTCTGCCAATACCATGCTGTTTTGATTATTGTAGCCCTGTAGTACAAGCCAAAGTCAGGAAGTGTGATACCTCCATTATTGTTCTTTTTCCTTAAGATTGCTTTGGCTATTCAGGGTCTTTTGTGGTTCCAAACAAATCTGATGATTTTTTGTTCTATTTCTTTAAAATATGCCATTGGGATTTTGATGGGGATTGCATTGAATCTGTATATTGCTTTGGGTAATATGGCCATTTTAACTATGTTGATTCTTCCAATCCATGAGCACGGAATGTCTTTCCATTTCTTTGTGTCTTCTTCAATTTCTTTCAAAAATGTCTTATAGTTTTCAGCATATAGGTCTTTCACATCCTTGGTTAAGTTTATTCCTAGGTATTTTATTCTTTTTGCTGCAATTGCAAAAGGAATTGTTTTTGTATTTCTTTTTCTGAGATTTCATTGTTAGTATATAGGAAGGCAATGGACTTTTGTGCGTTGATTTTGTAGCCGGCAACTTTACTGTATTCGTTGATTGTTTCTAATAGCTTTTTGGTGGAGTCTTTAGGGTTTTCTATATATAGCATCATGTCATCTGCAAAGAGTGATAATTTAACTTCTTCATTCCCAATTTGGATGCCTTTTATTTCTTTCTCTTGCCTGATTGCTCTGGCAAGGACTTCCAACACTATGTTGAAAAGCAGAGGTGATAGGGGACATCCCTGTCGTGTTCCTGAACGTAGAGCAAAGGGCTTCAGTTTTTCTCCATTAATTATGAGATTAGCAGAGGGCTTGTCATATATGGCCTTTATTATGTTAAGGTATTTTCCTTCTATACCCATTTTATTAAGTGTTTTAATCATAAATGGATGTTGTATCTTGTCAAATGCTTTTTCTGCATCAATTGATATAATCATATGATTTATGTCCTTTATTTTGTTTATGTGATGTATCACATTGATGGATTCGTATGTTGAACCATCCTTGTGCCCTGGGATGAACCCCACTTGGTCGTGATGAATAATCTTTTTAATGCATTGTTGTATTCGATTTGCTAGAATTTTATTTAGGATTTTTGCATCGGTATTCATTAGAGATATTGGTCTGTAGTTTTCTTTTTTGTGCTGTCCTTACCAGGTTTTGGTATCAGGGTAATGTTGGCCTCATAAAATGAGTTAGGGAGTACTGTCTCTTCTTCAATTTTTGGAAGAGTTTGTGCAGAATTGGTATTAGATCCTCTTTGAAGGTTTGGTAGAATTCACTAGTGAAGCCATCTGGTCCCGGACTTTTGCTTTTGGGAAGGTTTTGGATGACTGATTCAATTTCGTTACTGGTGATCGGTCTGTTTAGATTTTCCAGTTCTTCATGGTTCAGCCTTGGAAGGCTATATGTTTCTAAGAACTTGTCCATTTCTTCTAGGTTGTTGAATTTGGTGGCATATAGTCCTTCATAGTATTCTTGGATGATCCTTTGTATTTCTGTGGTGTCCGTGATAACTTCCCCTTTTTCGTTTCTGATTTTGTTAATATGTGTCTTCTCTCTTTTTATCTTAGTAAGTCTAGCCAAGGGTTTGTCAATTTTGTTAATCTTTTCAAAGAACCAGCTCTTTGTCATATTAATTTTTTCTATTGTCTTTTTGTTCTCTATTTCATTTAGTTCTGCTCTAATTTTTGTTATTTCCTTTCTTCTGCTGACCTTGGGTTTTACTTGTTCTTCTTTTTCTAGTTCTTTAAGGTGTAACATGAGGTTATTTATTTGGGAGTTTTCTTGTTTCTTGAGATAGGCCTGTAATGAGATAAATTTCCCTCTTAAAACTGCTTTCGCTGCATCCCAAAAATTTTGGTAGGATGTATTTTCATTGTCATTTGTTTCAATGTATCTTTTGATCTCTCCTCTAATTTCTTCTTTGACCCAGTCCTTCTTTAAAAGTATGTTGTTTAGTCTCCATGTATTTGTGTTTTTCCACGCTTTCTTTTTACAGTTGATATCCAATTTCAAAGCCTTGTGATCAGAGAATATGCATGGTATGATTTCAATCTTCTTAAATTTGTTGAGACTGATTTTATGTCCCAATATATGGTCTATCCTTGAGAATGTTCCATGTACACTAGAAAAGAATGTATAGTCTGATGTTTTAGGATGAAGTGCTCTATAAATGTCAATTATGTCCATTTCATCTAATGTGTCATTTAGGGCTACTATTTCGTTATTTATTTTCTGTTTGGATGATCTATCCATAGCTGTCAATGATGTATTTAAGTCCCCTAGTATAATTGTGTTTTGGTCAATTTCTCCCTTTAGTTCTGTTAGAAGTTGCTTGGTGTATTTCGGTGCTCCCTGATTGGGGGCATAAATATTGATGACTGTTATGTCTTCTTGTTGTACACTCTCCTTCACCATTATGAAATGTCCATCTTTGTCTCTTGTTATCTTTTTCACCTTGAAATCTGTTTCATCTGATATCATTATGGCTACACCTGATTTTCTCTGGGTACCATTTGCTTGGAGTGTCAATTTCCACCCTTTCACTTTGAGTCTATGCTTGTCCTTGTAGCTGAGATGTGTCTCTTGGAGACAGCATATGGTTGGGTTTAGTTTTTTGATCCAATCTGCTACTCTGTGCCTTTTTATTGGTGAGTTCAGTCCATTTACATTTAGAGTAATTATTGATATGTGAGGATTTCCTGTCATTCTATCCTTAGTTTTCTGGTAAGGTTGTGTCTCCATTGTTTCTTTGCCTTTTGTTGTTGTCTATTATTTCTGTGTGGTGGTATTCTATGATGTTTCCCTCTGTTTCTTCTTTTATTTCAGTATATATTTCAATTCTGGATTTATTTTGAGTGGTTACCCTTAAGTTTATGTAAAAGAAAGTTTGATATTTAGAGTATTCCATTTTCTTCAGCACGCTTACTTTCTCCATTCCCATATTCGGTTCAGGCCTTTACTCTCCCCTTTTTGAGTTTTGTTTGCCACAAATTGTCCCTGTTGATGGTGGTCGAATGGCCTCCTTTAGTATTTCTTGTAGTGCAGGTCGTGTATTAGAAAATTCCCTCAGCTTCTGTATGTCTGGAAAGGTCTTTATTCCTCCTTCATATCTAAAGGATATCTTTGCTGGATATATTATTCTTGGCTCATGGTTTCTCTCTTTCAATAGTTTGAATATTTGGTTCCACTCCCTCCTGGCTTGTAGAGTTTCTGCTGAAAAATCTGATGATAATCTAATGGGCTTTCCTTTGTAAGTTACCGTCTTCTTTTCCCTGGCTGCCTTGAGGATTCTTTCTTTGTCGTTGATTTTAGACATCTTCAATACAATGTGCCTTGGAGAAGGTCTGTTGGAATTGAGGTAACTAGGTGTTCTATTTGCTTCTTGGATTCGAGGGTCCAGTTCTGTCCACAAATTTGGGAAGTTCTCATCGACAATTTGTTTGAATATATTCTCTGTTCCCTTCTCTCTTTCTTCTCCTTCTGGTATGCCCATTATTCTTATATTGCTCTTTCTGATGGAGTCAGAAAGTTCTTGTAGAGTTCTTTCATTTCTTTTAAGTCTCAAGTCTCTTTCTTCTTCAATTTGTGTCATTTCCAGGTTTCTATCTTCGATGTCACTGATTCTTTGCTCCATCTGGTCAACTCTACTACCTAAGCTGGTTATTTCATTCTTAATTTCTTCTATTGAGTTCTTAATCTCCAGAAATTCTATTTGGTTCTTTTTTAAGATTTCAATCTCTTTCGTAAAATGTTCATGCTGTTCTTTGATTGAGTTTCTGAGTTCCTTTAACTGCCTATCTGTGTTTTCTTGTATCTCGTTGAGTTTTTTCAGAACTGCAATCTTGAATTCTCTGTCATTTAAGTCACATATTTCTGTATCTTTAAGTGCCTTCTCTGGAGATTTTTCACTTTCTTTCTGAGCTATCTTGTTGCCTTGGTTATTCATGGCGATTACTGGTTTACTATTTCTCTTCCTAGACATCTACAGGAGTGACTTCTGCAACAGGTTGATAGAAAGCGGTCTTTCTTTTGTTTGCCAGTACTTGTTGGTAGAATGTTTTATTATTTCTCCAACTGCAACTTGTTTTTCTTCTCCCACACAGTAGTGCTATGTTTTCTCTGCACTATTCCAACTTCTCACGCAATGGGGGGATTCCCTGGGAGACGGGCTTCTCCTCTGTTAATAGTTCGTCTAGGTCACAGGGTGCAGTGTCCCGGTGGGTATGCGGAGAGCTTTTGATGTTCGAAAGCTCTTCCAGCTGCTGATTCAGAGCCCGTATATTTCAGCAGTTCTGTTTACTCCTGCAGGGATCCGCCCAGATAGGTGGGGTCAGGGGCGGGGTGAGTTGTGAGAGGTGGCCCAGAGCAATGGCGGTGACCACCACCACAGCCGGTCCTGCTTCCACTGCTCTCTCCCCTTTGCTGGAACTAGTTGGGCTGTGAATTTGTGTTTGCGGTCCACAGATCTCAAAACAGCAAATTTTCTGTTGTTTTGATCTGACACTGCTACTCTTTCGCTTCTAGCACCGGGCAGGTGGGGGCGGGGCGAGCTCTGGGAGGGGAGGGAGGGGGCGGCTAGTCTCAGTGCCTAAGGCTCCGTTCTCTGCTTGGCAGTGAGGGCTTAAACCACCGTTTTCAGCCTTTTTCCCTCAGTCTTTTCTCCGAGGTCTCTGCCGTGAGCGTTGGGTTCAGCCGTGTTATATGCTGTCCCCTCAGCCCTGTGGAGCCCTGGCGGAGCCCTAGCAGTCCGAGTTCTTCCCTATCCCGCAGCTGCGGTGGTTCCGGGAAGCAGCGAGCTCGGCGCACTGAGCGAGGTCTGCGTCCTGCGCCCGCGCGGTTCCGTCTCCGCGCGCTTCTCCCTTTCCTCCTCCCTCCACTCGTGCGAATCTCCCACCTGTAGGTGATTTCAGTCGGTAGTGGGCCTCTTCGTGTTGCTTGTCTGCTGTGCAGGGAGTCCTTTGTGGAGTTTTTGTTGTTCGATTCTTTCGGAATAATATTAAAACATTTATTCTTTTTAGCATATGACACTTATTGTCATAATTCCTAGCGAGGGTCTATTCTAGTTTATTTGCTGTTCTCTGCCAACAGTGAACAAACTCTCTCTCTCTCTCTCTCTCTCTCTCTCGCGCTCTTTCTCTTTCTCTCTCTCTCATTCTGTCTCAGATGAGTGATTTGGTGTTTCCACACTAAATGATTGCATCAGTTCTGATGCAGATTCTACATCTAGTTTCTATTTCCTCTTCTTCACATTTACTGTTTAGGGTACTTTATCTGTCTCCCAAAGATGCCTATGGAAGTCCCTGTCTGCTCCTACTTAGATGGGAAATGTAAATGATTATTCATACATATATAAAAACAAACAAACAAACAAACAAACAAAAATAACCCACAGAACTGCAAACTCCTAAATTGGTGAGTAGTTTTGCCTTTCTTCTTTCTTTATCCATTTTATAGTTGTTTTATGCTGAAATAGTCAACATAGAAACTCACAAAGATGTTACTGAGAAGAAATAGGGAAATATAGGTGAATGAATAAAAATTTAAGAAGGCATATATAGTTTAGCGATATAATGTGAAGAGGAAAGATCAGAGGTTGATAATCAGACCCACCTTTGTTCAGATATTAGTACTCTTGAAACTCAATAGGTAACTTTGGGCACATTTTTTAACTTCTCTGAATTAAAAGGTTTTGTGTTTTTTGTTTTTTTTGCTTTTTTTGTGAAATGTGTTCAATATTTTCCATTATTAAATATTTTTCTTAATTGTTTAGAAAATTAAACACAATACTGATTTAAATACTTAACATACTGCTTGTCATACAGTAAGATCTCTATTAATGGTAGCTGTTATTCTACTGCTCTATAAACATTATACAAATAATAATGAGACAATATATTCATAACGGGCAGGGAAAATTTTTGCATTTTAGTTTCATTCATTAAGAGTTTACTTTGTGAAGGTTGCCATTCCAGAGATTAGAGATAAAAGGATGTTTAAACATAGTTCTTTACTTCAGGAGTTTAGGCCAAGGTTGCTAAAGTTGCAGAAGAAAATTCTTTTTTCTTTTTAAATATAATTTTATTAGTTTCAGGTGCACAAGACAAAGCAGTACTTAGACGTTTATCATTTATATCCCTCACACTGTGTGAACCCCCTCCCCCCATCCACTATCCCTCTGACATCGCACAGAGCCATTACATTTCCACAGTCTCTATTCCTAATGCTGTACTCTGCTTCCTGTAACCATGTACATACAAATACACACACACACACACACACACACACACACACACATATATATATAATTATAGTTGGCATTCATTATTGTTCAGCTCCAGGTGTACTGTGCAGAGATCAGGCATCTACATCATCCCTGAGGTGGTCTCCCAAATGGGACACATGTCCATCGCATACCCTACAAAATCTTTACATTATTGATTACGTTCCCCAAATTAATTTTCAAAACCCCGTGGCCATCTTGTGGTTACCAACTATTTTCTAAACCTCTCACCTTCCCCCTTATCCCCACCCCCCCCCGCCCCTCTACCAACCCTGTTTTTCATCTATGTCTCCAAAACTGTTTCTGATTAGTTCATTCACTTATACTTTTCTTTAGATTCCGCATATAAGTGAGATCATATGGTATTTGCCTTTCTCTGTCTGACTTATTTCACTTAACATAATGTTCTCTAGGTCCATCCATGTTGTTGCAAATGGTAAGATTTCTTTCCTCTTTATGGCTACGTAACACTCCATTGTATAAATGTACCACAGTTTCTTAATCCACTCATCTACCGATGGGCATTTCAGTTGTTTCCATGTCTTGGCTATTGTGTATTGTGCTCAATAAACATAGGAGGGAATAAAGTTTTTTGAATTAGAGTTTTGGATTTCTCCGGGTAGATACCTAGGAGTGGAATTGCTGGATCATAAGGTAGTTCCATTTTCAGATTTTGAGATACCTCCATACTGTTTTCCATAGTGGCTGCACCAATCTGCATTCCCACCAAAGTGCACAAGCATTCCCTTTTCTCCACATCTGTGCCAGCACTTCTTGTTTGTTGATTTATTGATGGTAGCCATCTTCACTGGGGTTAGGTGATATCCCATTGTGCTTTTATTTGCATTTCTCTGATGGTTAGTGAGGTTGAGCATTTCCTCATATGTCTGTTTGCCATCTGTATGTCCTCATTTTTTTTAATTAAATTTATTGGGGTGACAATTGTTAGTAAAATTACATAGATTTCAGGTGTACAATTCTGTATTACATCATCTATAAATCCCACTGTGTGTTCATCACCCAGAGTCAGTTCTCCTTTCATCACCATATATTTGATCCCCCTTACCCTCATCTCCCACCCCCCACCCCCTACACCCCTTACCCTCTGGTAACCACTAAACTATTGTCTGTGTCTATGAGTTTCTGTTTCTCATTTGTTTGTCTTGTTCTTTAGTTCTTTTTGGTTTATATACCACATATCAGTGAAATCACATGGTTCTCTGCTTTTTCTGTCTGACTTATTTCGCTCAGCATTGCACTCTCAAGATCCATCCATGTTGTAACAAATGTTCCTATATAATCTTTTCTTACTGCCGAATAGTATTCCATTGTGTATATATACCACAACTTCTTCATCCATTCATCTATTGAAGGATATTTTGGTTGTTTCCATGTCTTGGCCACCGTAAACAAAGCTGCAATGAACATTGGAGCACACGTGTCTTTATCTCTAAATGTTTTCAGATTTTTTGGGTAGATACCCAGGAGAGGGATTGCTGGGTCATATGGCAATTCTATTCGTAATTTTTTGAGGAACCTCCACACTGCCTTCCATAACGGCTGCACCAGTCTGCATTCCCACCAACAGTGTATGAGGGTTCCTTTTTCTCCACAGCCTCTCCAACATTTGTTACTATTTGTCTTGTTGATGATAGCCATTCTGACTGGGGTGAGGTGATATCTCATTGTGGTTTTGATTTGCATTTCTCTGATGATTAGTGATGTTGAGCATTTTTTCATATGTCTATTTGCCATTTGAATGTCCTCTTTGGAGAAATGTCTCTTCAAGTCCTCTGCCCATTTTTCAATTGGGTTGTTTGTTATTTTGTTGTTGAGTTGCATGAGTTCCTTGTATATTCTGGATATTAGCCCCTTATCGGATGCACTGTTTGCAAAAATCTTCTCCCATTCAGTTGGTGGCCTCTTTATTTTGTCAATGGTTTCTTTTGCTGTGCAGAAGCTTTTAAGTTTCATATAGTCCCATTTGTTTATTTCAGCTTTTACTTCCATTGCCTTTGGAGTCAAGTTCATAAAATGCTCTTTGAACCCAAGGTCCATAAGTTTAGTACCTATGTTTTCTTCTATGCAGTTTATTGTGTCAGGTCTTATGCTTAAGTCTTTGATCCATTTTGAATTAACTTTGGTACATGGTGACAGACAGCAGTCCAGTTTCATTCTTTTACACGTGGCTATCCAATTCTCCCAGCACCATTTATTGAAGAGGCTGTCTTTGCTCCATTGCATGTCTTTAGCTTCTTTGTCAAAAAGTATCTGTCCATATTTATGTAGTTTTATTTCTGGGTTCTCAATTCTATTCCTTTGGTCTATGTGTCTGTTTTTCTGCCAATACCATGCTGTTTTGATTATTGTGGCCCTGTAGTACAAGCCAAAGTCAGGAAGTGTGATACCTCTATTATTGTTCTTTTTTCTTAAGATTGCTTTTGATATTCGGGGTTTTTTTGTGGTTCCAAACAAATCTGATGATTTTTTGTTCTATTTCTTTAAAATATGCCATTGGGATTTTGATGGGGATTGCATTGAATCTGTATATTGCTTTGGGTCATATGGCCATTTTAACTATGTTGATTCTTCCAATCCATGAGCACGGAATGTCTTTCCATTTCTTTGTGTCTTCTTCAATTTCTTTCAAAAATGTCTTATAGTTTTCAGCATATACGTCCTTCACATACTTTGTTAAGTTTATTCCTAGGCATTTTATTCTTTTTGCTGTAATTGCAAAAGGAATTGTTTTTGGCATTTCTTTTTCTGAGATTTCATTATTAGTATATAGGAAAGCAATGGACTTTTGAACGTTGATTTTGTAACCAGCAACTTTACTGTATTCGTTGATTGTTTCTAATAGCTTTTTGGTGGAGTCTTTAGGGTTTCCTATGTATAGCATCATGTCATCTGCAAAGAGTGATAATTTAACTTCTTCATTCCCAACTTGGATGCCTTTTATTTCTTTCTCTTGCCTGATTGCTCTGGCAACTATTTCCAACACTATATTGAGAAGCAGAGGTGATAGGGGACAGCCGTGTCGTGCTCCTGAACGTAGAGCAAAGGGCTTCAGTTTTTCACCATTGATTATGAGATTAGCAGAAGCCTTGTCATATATGGCCTTTATTATGTTAAGGTATTTTCCTTCCATTCCTATTTTATTAAGTGTTTTAATCATAAACAGATGTTGTATTTTGTCAAATGCCTTTTCTGCATCAATTGATATAATCATATGATTTTTGTCCTTTATTTTGTATATGTGATGTATCACATTGATGGATTTGCAGATGTTGAACCATCCTTGTGCTCCGGGGATGAACTGCACTTGGTCATGATGAATAATGTTTTTAATGTGTTGTTGTATTTGATTTGCTAGAATTTTGTTTAGGATTTTTGCATCGGTATTCATCAGAGATATTGGTCTGTAGTTTTCTTTTTTTGTCTGTCCTTCCCAGGTTTTGGTATCAGGGTAATGTAGGCCTCATAAAATGAGTTAGGGAGTACTGTCTCTTCTTCAATTTTTTGGAAGAGTTTGTGCAGGATTGGTATTAGATCCTCTTTGAAGGTTTGGTAGAATTCACTAGTGAAGCCATCTGGTCCCGGACTTTTGCTTTTGGGAAGGTTTTGGATGACTGATTCAATTTCCTTACTGGAGATCGGTCTGTTTAGATTTTCTAGTTCTTCATGGTTCAGCCTTGGAAGGCTATATGTTTCTAAGAACTTGTCCATTTCTTCTAGGTTGTTGAATTTGGTTTCATATAGTCCTTCATAGTATTCTTGGATGATCCTTTGTATTTCTGTGGTGTCCGTGATAACTGCCCCTTCTTCATTTCTTACTTTGTTAATTAGTGTCTTCCCTCTTTTTATCTTAGTGAGTCTAGCCAAGAGTTTGTCAATTTTGTTAATCTTTTCAAAGAACCAGCTCTTTGTCACATTAACTTTTTCTATTGTCTTTTTGTTCTCTATTTCGTTTAGTTCTGCTCTGATTTCTGTTATTTCCTTTCTTTTGCTGACCTTGGGTTTCACTTGTTCTTCTTTTTCTAGTTCTTTAAGGTGTAACATGAGGTTATTTATTTGAGAGTTTTCTTGTTTCTTGAGATAGGCCTGTAATGATATAAATTTCCCTCTTAAAACTGCTTTCGCTGTATCCCCAAAATTTTTGTAGGATGTATTGTCATTGTCTTTTGTTTCTACGTATCTTTTGATCTCTCCTCTAATTTCTTCTTTGCCCCAGTCGATGTTTAATGTCCATCTTTGTCTCTTGTTATCTTTTTCACATTGAAGTCTTTTTCATCTGATATCATTATGGCTACACCTGATTTTCCCTGGTACCATTTGCTTGGAGTGTCAATTTCTACCCTTTCACTTTGAGTCTATGCTTGTCCTTGTAGCTGAGATGTGTCTCTTGGAGACAGCATACGGTTGGGTTTAGTTTTTTGATCCAATCTGCTACTCTGTGCCTTTTTATTGGTGAGTTCAGTCCATGTACATTTAGGGTGATTATTGATATGTGATGATTTCCTGTCATTCTATCTTTAGTTTTCTGTTAAGTCTGTGTCTCCATGGTTTCTTTGCATTTTTGTTGTTGTCTATTATTTCTGTGTGGTGGTATTCTATGATGTTTCCCTCTGTTTCTTCTTTTATTATAGTATATATTTCAGTTCTGGATTTGTTTTGAGTGGTTACCCTTATGTTTATATAAAAGAAAGTTTGATATTGAGAGTGTTCCATTTTCTTCAGCAGGCTTAGTTTCTCCATTCCCATATTCCATTTCAGGCCTTTACTCTCCCCCTTTTTATGTTTTGGTTGCCACAAATTGTCCCTGTTGATGGTGGTCGAATAGCCTTCTTTAGTATTTCTTGTAATGCTGGTCATGTATTAGAAAATTCCCTCAGCTTCTGTATGTCCGAAAGGTCTTTATTCCTCCTTCATATCTAAAGGATATCTTTGCTGGATATATTATTCTTTGCTCATGATTTCTCTCTTTCAATAGTTTGAATATTTGGTTCCACTCCCTCCTGGCTTGTAGAGTTTCTGCTGAAAAATCTGATGATAATCTAATGAGCTTTCCTTTGTAGGTTACCTTCTTCTTTTCCCTGGCTGTCTTGAGGATTCTCTCTTTGTCGTTGATTTTAGACAGCTTCAATACAATGTGCCTTGGAGAAGGCCTTTTGGGATTGAGGTAACTAGGTGTTCTATTTGCTTCTTGCATTCGAGAATCCAGTTCTGTTCACAAGTTTGGGAAGTTCTCATCTACAATTTGTTTGAATATATTCTGTTTTCCCTTCTCTCTTTCTTCTCCTTCTGGTATGCCCATTATTCTTATATTGCTCTTTCTGATGGAGTCAGAAAGTTGTTGTAGAGTTCTTTCATTTCTTTTAAGTCTCAAGTCTCTTTCTTTTTCCACCCTTGTCATTTCCAGGTTTCTGTCTTCGATGTCACTGATTCTTTCCTCCATCTGGTCAACTCTACTACCTAAGTTGGTTATTTCATTCTTAATTTCTTCTATTGAGATCTTAATCTCCAGAAATTCTATTGGGTTCTTTTTTAAAATTTCAATCTCTTTTGTAAAATGCTCATGTTGTTCTTTGAATATGTTTCTGAGTTCATTAAACTGTCTTTCTGTGTTTCCTTGCATCTCATTGAGTTTTTTCAGAACTGCAGTCCTGAATTCTCTGTCATTTAAGTCACATATTTCCATATCTTTAAGTTCCTTTTCTGGAGACTTTTCACTTTTTTTCTGAGCTGTCTGGTTGCCTTGATTATTCATGGCAATTACTGATTAATTATTTATCTTCCTAGACATGTACAGGAGTGGCTTCTGCAACAGGTTGATAGTAAGAGGTCTTTCTTTTGTTTTCCAGTACGTGTTGGTAGAATGTTTTATTTTCTCTCCGACTTCAACCTATTTTTTCCATCTCACACGGTAGTGCTATGTTTTGTCTGCACTATTCCAGCTTCTCACAGAATGGGGGGATTCCCTTAGAGACAGGCTTCTCCTCTGTTAATAGTTCACTTAGGTCACAGGGCGCACTGTCCGTTTGGGTATGCGGAGAGCTTTTGAAGTTCCAAAGCTCTTCCTGCACCAGATTCAGAGCCTGTGTGTTTCAGCAGTTGTGTTTACTCCCGCAGAGATCTGCCCAGATAGGTGGGCCAGGGGCAGGGTGAGTTGTGAAAGGTGGCCAGAGCAATGGCGGCGACCAACCCACATCCAGTCCTGCTTCCACAGCTCCCTCCACTTTGCTGGAACTAGTTGGTCTGCGAATCTGTGTCTGCAGTCCACAGTTCTGAGAACTGCAAATATTCTGTTCTTTTGATCTGACACTCCTATTTTTATGCTTCTAGCACCAGGCAGGTGGAGGTGGGGCGAGCTTTGAAAGGGTAGGGACGGGGCGGCTAGTCTCAGTGCCTAAGGCTTCCGTCTCTGCTTTGTAGTGAGGGCTTATACCACCGTTTTCAGCCTTCTTCCCTCAGTCTTTTCTCTGAGGTCTTTGCCGTGAGTATTGGGTTCAGCCATGTTATATGCTGTCTCCTCAGCCCTGTGGGCCATAAGCGGAGCCCTGGCAGTCTGAGTTCTTCCCTGTCCCACAGCTTCGGTTGTTCTGGGATGCAGCAAGCTCGGAGCACTGAGCTAGTTCTGCATCCTGTGCCCCCGCTGCTCCATCTCTGCTCTTCTCCCTTCCCTCCTCCCCTGCTCGCACAATTCGCCCACCTTTAGGTGAATTCAGTTGTCAGCCTCTTCGTCTTGCCTGTCTGCTGTGCAGGGAGTCCTTCGTAGAGTTATAGTTGTTCGATTTGTTGTAAATTTCAGGGTAGATTTCCAGATTTTCATCTCACGCCACCATTTTGATGACATCTTTATCTCATTTTCTAATATAGTGGTTCTGAAAGTTTAGCATGTATCACAGTATCTTGAGGGCTTGGTAAAACAGATTGCCAGGGTTTCTGATTCAGTAGATCTAGAGCAGCCTGAGTATTTTCTTTCCTAACAAGTTTTTAGGTGATGCTATTACTGCTAGTTTAGGAATCATATCTAAGAACTATGGTTCTTACAAAACATTTTTTTGTGTCACTGTGTTTAAGGCATAGTTTCTTATTACATAGCATAGGAATTATAGAGGTTTTCTAATTCTTCCACATATTTTTTTTCTGGATGTTCATTGCACTTATGAGCCTATGCATTAGATGACTCATCAACATTTACCTGATAGAGTGGTAGAGTGGTAACTGTGCTAATAAATCCTGCACTAGTCTAGCACCTTTCCTGTTTAGGCTAAAATTACTCTCCTCTAGAGATGAGAGGACAGTAATAGATTAGAAAATTCTTCACACAGTGTCATTATCTAATGAGATTACTTTTTAACCTTCAATTTCCAGTAACATTCCAAGTGTTAGCAAACTATTATAACCACAGTGCAAACATAAAACACATACTTATGATGTTTTAGTGACAAATATATTTGAAATATGAACCATTGGATCAAGAATTCTAATTAGATTATTTTGATAAATTTCTAAGAATTTATGTTCTTCCTTCATATGTGTTTTTGCATTCCTACTTCCATATATCATTTTTAAATGAAAAAGAATCAATGTGACTGTATTGGATTTTCCAAAGAGTTTACAATTACAACCAGTAGTTAGATATTATCTTTAATATTTGAGAGTGGTAGAGGTCAGCCGAAGGGAAAAGGCAATTAGCCGAATAGGAGTCTCACCTGAATTACCCACATCATTTTTCTCTTGTCCCTGCTTTGGGATGAAGGTCTAGCTCTGGAAAAGCATTAGATTATTTTGTGGCTATCATTGTAATTATGTAAATAAGGCACATCCTAGCATATATTAGAACTGTATATGCCCTCCTTCCCTGAATTATTCAAGTTGAATAAAGGAATATGGCTAAGAGAAAAGTTATTCATGTATTCTACTTTGTCACATACTTCCCTGCTGCCTGGTTAGCCTAGAAAAGTCTAATTTGCTGATGATTACAATTAGGAGGGAATGATCCATTACATTAACTTTAATGAGCTGCAGCAGATAACTTGGTTATGGATGATACCATGCAAAGGTTGTATAGTTCAGGATGATATGAAATCCTTGAGAGCATCCTCCTAATATTTGTTCAGTGGCCATAACAAAGAAAGGATTTGTCATGCTGGGTGTCATGTGTGGTCTCTGCTCCCGCTCCCCACATAAGAACACAGGATATGGTGAGGCCAAAAAGGAACATACATGAAGCCATAGATAGGGGAGTCATACCACTATATTCTCGCTGGTGGCTGGGTTGGAGACACAGGAAACAGGAGCCACACTGTCCGTAACCTGCCGTCCTAACTGCCAATCCATGCTTGCCAACGACCATCTTCTTGCTAGTCCCCATTTTCTGCTAGTGTAGCCACAGCATTTATATTAGTGGCCAATGGCTCACTGGTTACAGCTGACGACCAACTAGCCACAGCTGATGGCCATCCAATCACAATTGATGGCCATTTACTACCTGAGCCAGCACCTTTCCACGTGAGGGTGAGAGCCTGGAAACTGCACTCCTGGCTCTATCCCCACACTCCACCCCTACAAGGTCTCACCTCACAATCTACGTGACAAGCATCTTCCGCGAGGGGCCCTGTGTGAGGAGCCTGGAGGTGAATGCAATATCCTGGACACAGCCAGGCTCTCTGGGCACTGTCACTCTCTCTGGGCACATCCAGACTTCCTGGACTCAGCCAGGGCTCTCAGGGCACTGCCACTGTCTCTGGGCACAGCTAGACTTCCTCAACACAGCCACGGCCTCTCACATATTCTCGACAGCGGCCACTCAAAACACAAAAGCAAACATCCACCAGTTCCACTACATGGTGGCATGTTCCCCAGCAAACAGTCAAGTGGTCCATTAAATTAGGGATGGAAGGCAATTCTCCATAGTCCATACTCACTCGCCAGGGCTGTCCTGGGGGTGAGGGATGACCTTGACCTCACCTTCATCTTCCACAGAGGACTCAGCAAGCCTTTCCTCCTGGGACAAGTCCCATGTCTGGGCTGCCTCAGCAAGAACTTCCCAGCCCACAGGGCCGCAACAACCTTCGCTTTCTCTGGCCTCTGCTGGTTGGGGAACCATCCACGTCTTTCCACCCCTCCACGGGGATCGAGCTCTCCAGCAGCTGCTCCTCCTGGTCTTCCAGAGACTGAGTGTTCATATGCACAAACTGCTCCACCACCCTTCAGAGGGCTTTGGCCAGCACCGTACCCTGCTCGATGCGCCATTTGTCATGCAGGGTGTCATGCAGCGTCTCCCGCATGACTCCCCACATGGCAGGATTACTAGTTTATAATCATAGAAATGGCCGAATTTCATTGCATCCTTCCATTTGGATAAGCTTTACTGTTACTGTCTAAAGTGCTTAATCACTTATAAACAGAACTTATGTAACTGGCAGTTATGATGCACTGCATTAACTTAGAAGTGGTCTTGTAGTTGAAGGAATGACATAGAGTTTCTACATTTAACATATTTCCTTTCCAAGGATTTTAAGGGTCCATATAAACTTCAGCCAATAAATTCAGGAGCTCTGAAACCCAATTAATGATTTAGTTTAAAAAAGTCTGCAACAAAATATAATAGCCTGACTTGTCTCTTTGAGCATGAGTGTCGTGCGGGGAGGCCTGTGGGGTCTCAGCTCCCACTCTCCACATAAGAACGCAGGATGTGGCTAGGCCAAAAAGGAACACCCAAGGAGCTATAGGTAGGGGAGTCATACCACTATAGTCTCAGAGGAGGCTGGAGTCACCCGAAGTGCGACCTGCTGTCCGCTTTTCGGCCAACCGACCGACTCCACTTGGTAACTGCAATCCACAATGCCAATTGCAATCCGCGCTTGCTAGCTCATCCACCATCTTCTTGCTAGCCCTCCATTTTTCTGCTAGCGTAGCCACAGCAGTTATAATAGTAGCCAATGGCTAAATAGTTAGAGCTGACGTCCAATTAGCCACAGCTGATGGCCATTCAATCACAGCTGATGGCCATTTACTACCTGAGCTAGCACCTTTCCAGGTGAGGCCTAGAGTCTGGAAACTGCACTCTTGGCTATGTCCACACAATGAATAAGACACTTCCAAGTGGAAATTTCTTTCTTTTTTTTATTTTATTAATTTATTGGGGTGACAATTGTTAGTAAAATTACATAGATTTCAGGTGTACATTTCTGTATTACATCATCTATAAATCCCATTGCGGGTTCACCACCCAGAGTCAGTTCTCTTTCCATCACGATATATTTAATCCACCTTACCCTCATCTCCCACCCCCCACTCCCCTTACTCACTGGTAACCATTAAACTATTGTCTGTGTCTATGAGTTTCTGTTTCTCATTTGTTTGTCTTGTTCTTTGTTGTTTTTGGTTTATATACCACATATCAGTGAAATCGTATGGTTCTCTGCCTTTTGTCTGACATATTTCGCTTAGCATTATACTCTCAAGATCCATCCATGTTGTCACAGATGGTCCTATATCATCTTTTCTTACCGCCAAATAGTATTCTATTGTGTATATATACCACAACTTCTTTATCCATTCATCTATCGAAGGACATTTTGGTTGTTTCCATGTCTTGGCCACAGTACACAAAGCTGCAATAAACATTAGAGCACACATGTCTTTATGTATAAATATTTTCAGATTTTTTTGGTAGATACCCAAGAGAAGGATTGTTGGGTCATATGGTAATTCTATTTGTAATTTTTTGAGGAACCTCCACACTGCCTTCCATAATGGCTGCACCAGTCTGCATTCCCACCAACACTGTATGAGGGTTCCTTTTTCTCCACAGCCTCTCCAACACTTGTTAATATTTGTTTTGTTGATGATAGCCATTCTGATTGGGTTGAGGTGATATCTCATTGTGGTTTTTATTTGCATTTCTCTGATGTTTAGTGATGTTGAGCATTTTTTCATATGTCTATTTGCCATTTGTATGTCCTCTTTGGAGAAATGTCTCTTCAGGTCCTCTGCCCATTTTTCAATTGGGTTGTTTGTTTTTTAGTTGTTGAGTTGCATGAGTTCCTTGTATATTTTGGATATTAGCCCCTTATTGGAGGCACTGTTTGCAAAAATCTTCTCCCATTCAGTTGGTTGTCTCTTTATTTTGTCGATGATTTCTTTGCTGTGGAGAAACTTTTATATTTCAGATAGTCCCATTCGTTTATTTTAGCTTTTACTTCCTTTGCCTTTGGAGTCAAATTCATAAAATGCTCTTTGAACCCAAGGTCCATAAGTTTAGTACCTATGTTTTCTTCTATGCACTTTATTGTGTCAGGTCTTATGCTTAAGTCTTTGATCCATTTTGAATTAATTTTGGTACATGGTGACAGATAGCAGTCCAGTTTCATTCTTTTGCACGTGGCTATCCAATTCTCCCAGCACCATTTATTGAAGATGCTGTCTTTTCTTCATTGACAGTTTTTTGCTTCTTTGTCAAAAATTATCTGTCCAATTTTATTTGGTTTTATTTCTGGGTTCTCCATGCTATTCCATTGGTCTATGTGTCTGTTTTTCTGCCAATACCATGCTGTTTTGATTATTGTAGCCCTGTAGTGCAAGCTAAAGTGAGGGAGTGTGATACCTCCAGCATTGTTCCTTTTTCTTAAGATTGTTTTGGCTATTCGGGGTCTTTTGTGGTTCCAAACAAATCTGATGATTTTTTTATCTATTTATTTAAAAAATGCCATTGCGATTTTGATGGGGATTACATTAAATCTGTATATTGCTTTGGGTAATATGGCCATTTTAACTATGTTGATTCTTCCAATCCTTGACCATTTCTTTGTGTCTTCTTTAATTTCTTTTAAAAATGTCTTATAATTTTCAGCATATAGGATTTTCACACCCTTGCTTAAGTTTATTCCTAGGTAATTAAATTTTTTTTCTGCAATTGCAAAAGGAATAGTTTTTCGTATTTCTTTTTGGAGATTTCATTGTTACTGTATAGGAATGCAATGGACTTTTGTACGTTGATTTTGTAGCCAGCAACTTTACTGTATTCGTTGATTATTTCTAATAGCTTTTTGGTGGAGTCGTTAGGGTCCTATATATAGAATCATGTCATCTACAAAGAGTGACAATTTAACTTCTTCATTCCCAATTTGGATGCCTTTTATTTATTTCTGTTGCCTGATTGCTCTGGCAAGGACTTCCAACACTATGTTGAAAAGCAGAGGTGATAGGGGACAGCCCTGTCGTGTTCCTGAACATAGTGGAAAGGGCTTCAGTTTTTCACCATTAATTATGAGATTAGCAGAGGGCTTGTCATATATGGCCTTTATTATGTTAAGGTATTTTCCTACTATACCTGTTTTATTAAGTGTTTTAATCATAAATGGATGTTGTTACTTGTCAAATGCTTTTACTGCATCAATTGATTCAATCATATGATTTTTGTCCTTTATTTTGTTTATGTGATGTATCACAATGCTGGATTTGTGGATGTTGAACCGTCCTTGTTCCCCTGGGCATGAACCCCACTTGGTTGCAATGAATAGTCTTTTTAATGCATTGTTGTATTCGATTTCCTAGAATTTTGTTTACGATTTTTGCATCTGTATTCATCAGAGATATTGGTCTTTAGTTCTCTTTTTTGTGCTGTCCTTACCAGATTTTGGTATCAGGGTAATGTTGGCCTCATAAAATGAGTTAAGGAGTGCTGTCTCTTCTTCAATTTTTTGGAAGATTTTGAGCACGATTGGTATTAGATCCTCTTTGAAGGTTTGGTAGAATTCACTAGTGAAGCCATCTGGTCCTGGACTTTTGCTTTTGGGAAGGTTTTGAATGACTGATTCCATTTCGTTACTGGTGATCGGTCTGTTTAGATTTTGCAGTTCTTCATGGTTCAGCCTTGGAAGGCTATATGTTTCTAAGAACTTGTCCATTTCTTTTGTGTTATTGATTTTGGTAGCATATAGTCTTTCATAGTATTCTTGCATGATCCTTTGATTTCTGTGGTGTCCGTGATAACTTCCCCTTTTCCGTTTCTGATCTTGTTAATTAGTGTCTTCTCTCTTTTTATCTTAGTAAGTCTAGCCAAGGGTTTGTCAATTTTGTTAATCTTTTCAAAGAACCAGCTCTTTGTCACATTATTTTTTCTATTGTCTTTTTTTCTCTATTTCTTTTAGCTCTGCTCCCATTTTTGTTATTTCCTTTCTTCTAGTGACCTTGGGTTTCATTTGTTCTTCTTTTTCTAGTTCTTTAAGGTGTACCATGAGGTTATTTATTTGGGATTTTTCTTGTTTCTTGAGATAGGCCTGTAATGAGATAAATTTCCCTCTTAAACCTGCTTTTGCTGCATCCCAAAAATTTTTGTAGGATATACTTTCATTTTCATTTGTTTCTATGTATCTGTTGATCTCTCCTCTAATTTTTCCTTTGACTCGGTCGTTCTTTAAAAGTATGTTGTTTAATCTCCATGTCTTTGTGTTTTTACCCGCTTTCTTTTTACAGTTGATATCCAATTTCAAAGCCTTGTGATCAGAGAATATTCCTGGTATGATTTCAATCTTCTTAAATTTTTTTTTTTTAATTAAATTTATTGGGGTGACAATTGTTAATAAAATTACATAGATTTCAGGTGTACAATTCTGTATTACATCATCTATAAATCCCATTGTGTGTTCATCACCCAGAGTCAGTTCTTCCATCACCATATATTCGATCCCCCTTACCCTCACCTCCCCCCCACCACCCCCCTTACCCTCTGGCAAACACTAAACTTTTGTCCGTGTTTATGAGTTTCTGTTTCTCATTTGTTTGTCTTGTTCTTTTGTTGTTTTTGGTTTATATACCACATATCAGTGAAATCACATGGTTCTCTGCTTTTTCTGTCTGACTTGTTTCGCTCAGCATTACTCTCTCAAGATCCATCCATGTTGTCACAAATGTTCCTATATCATCTTTTCTTACTGCCGAATAGTATTCCATTGTGTATATATACCACAACTTCTTTATCCATTCATCTATCGAAGGACATTTTGGTTGTTTCCATGTCTTGGCCACGTAAACAAAGCTGCAATGAACATTGGAGCACACGTGTCTTTATCTCTAAATGTTTTCAGATTTTTGGGTAGATACCCAGGAGAGGGATTGCTGGGTCATATGGCAATTCTATTCGTAATTCTTTGAGGAACCTCCACACTGCCTTCCATAACGGCTGCACCAGTCTGCATTCCCACCAACAGTGTATGAGGGTTCCTTTTTCCACAGCCTCTCCAACATTTGTTACTATTTGTCTTGTTGATGATAGCCATTCTGACTGGGGTGAGGTGATATCTCATTGTGGTTTTGATTTGCATTTCTCTGATGATTAGTGATGTTGAGCATTTTTCATATGTCTATTTGCCATTTGTATGTCCTCTTTGGAGAAATGTCTCTTCAAGTCCTCTGCCCATTTTTCAATTGGGTTGTTTGTTTTTTGTTGTTGAGTTGCATGAGTTCCTTGTATATTCTGGATACTAGCCCTTATCGGAGGCACTGTTTGCAAAAATCTTCTCCCATTCAGTTGGTGGCCTCTTTATTTTGTCAATGGTTTCTTTTGCTGTGCAGAAGCTTTTAAGTTTCATATAGTCCCATTCGTTTATTTTAGCTTTTACTTCCATTGCCTTTGGAGTCAAGTTCATAAAATGCTCTTTGAACCCAAGGTCCATAAGTTTAGTACCTATGTTTTCTTCTATGCAGTTTATTGTGTCAGGTCTTATGCTTAAGTCTTTGATCCATTTTGAATTAACTTTGGTACATGGTGACAAATAGCAGTCCAGTTTCATTCTTTTGCACTTGGCTATCCAATTCTCCCAGCACCATTTATTGAAGAGGCTGTCTTTGCTCCATTGTATGTTTTTTGCTTCTTGTCAAAAATTATCTGTCCATATTTATGTGGTTTTATTTCTGGGTTCTCAATTCTATTCCATTGGTCTATGTGTCTGTTTTACTGCCAATACCATGCTGTTTTGATTGTTGTAGCCCTGTAATACAAGCCAAAGTCAGGAAGTGTCATACCTCCATTATTGTTCTTTTTTCTTAATATTGCTTTGGCTATTTTGGGTCTTTTGTGGTTCCAAACAAATCTGATGATTTTTTGTTCTATTTCTTTAAAATATGCCATTGGGATTTTGATGGGGATTGCATTGAATCTGTATATTGCTTTGGGTAATATGGCCATTTTAACTATGTTGATTCTTCCAATCCATGAGCACGGAATGTCTTTCCATTTCTTTGTGTCTTCTTCAATTTCTTTCAAAAATGTCTTATAGTTTTCAGCATATAGGTCTTTCACATCCTTGGTTAAGTTTATTCCTAGGTATTTTATTCTTTTTGCTGCAATTGCAAAAGGAATTGTTTTTGTATTTCTTTTCTGAGATTTCATTGTTAGTATATAGGAAGGCAATGGACTTTTGTGCGTTGATTTTGTAGCCAGCAACTTTACTGTATTCGTTGATTGTTTCTAATAGCTTTTTGGTGGAGTCTTTAGGGTTTTCTATATATAGCATCATGTCATCTGCAAAGAGTGATAATTTAACTTCTTCATTCCCAATTTGGATGCCTTTTATTTCTTTCTCTTGCCTGATTGCTCTGGCAAGGACTTTAACACTATGTTGAAAAGCAGAGGTGATAGGGGACATCCCTGTCGTGTTCCTGAACGTAGAGCAAAGGGCTTCAGTTTTCTCCATTAATTATGAGATTAGCAGAGGGTTTGTCATATATGGCCTTTATTATGTTAAGGTATTTTCCTTCTATACCCATTTTATTAAGTGTTTTAATCATAAATGGATGTTGTATCTTGTCAAATGCTTTTCTGCATCAATTGATATAATCATATGATTTTTGTCCTTTATTTTGTTTATGTGATGTATCACATTGATGGATTTGCGTATGTTGAACCATCCTTGTGCCCCGGGGATGAACCCCACTTGGTCGTGATGAATAATCTTTTTAATGCATTGTTGTATTCGATTTGCTAGAATTTTATTTAGGATTTTTGCATCGGTATTCATTAGAGATATTGGTCTGTAGTTTTCTTTTTTTGTGCTGTCCTTACCAGGTTTTGGTATCAGGGTAATGTTGGCCTCATAAAATGAGTTAGGGAGTACTGTCTCTTCTTCAATTTTTTGGAAGAGTTTGTGCAGAATTGGTATTAGATCCTCTTTGAAGGTTTGGTAGAATTCACTAGTGAAGCCATCTGGTCCCGGACTTTTGCTTTTGGGAAGGTTTTGGATGACTGATTCAATTTCGTTACTGGTGATCGGTCTGTTTAGATTTTCCAGTTCTTCATGGTTCAGCCTTGGAAGGCTATATGTTTCTAAGAACTTGTCCATTTCTTCTAGGTTGTTGAATTTGGTGGCATATAGTCCTTCATAGTATTCTTGGATGATCCTTTGTATTTCTGTGGTGTCCGTGATAACTTCCCCTTTTACGTTTCTGATTTTGTTAATCAGTGTCTTCTCTCTTTTTTATCTTAGTAAGTCTAGCCAAGGGTTTGTCAATTTTGTTAATCTTTTCAAAGAACCAACTCTTTGTCACATTAATTTTTTCTATTGTCTTTTTGTTCTCTATTTCATTTAGTTCTGCTCTAATTTTTGTTATTTCCTTTCTTCTGCTGACCTTGGGTTTTAGTTGTTCTTCTTTTTCTAGTTCTTTAAGGTGTAACATGAGGTTATTTATTTGAGAGTTTTCTTGTTTCTTGAGATAGGCCTGTAATGAGATAAATTTCCCTCTTAAAACTGCTTTCGCTGCATCCCAAAAATTTTGGTAGGATGTATTTTCATTGTCATTTGTTTCTATGTATCTTTTGATCTCTCCTCTAATTTCTTCTTTGACCCAGTCCTTCTTTAAAAGTATGTTGTTTAATCTCCATGTATTTGTGTTTTTCCCCGCTTTCTTTTTACAGTTGATATCCAATTTCAAAGCCTTGTGATCAGAGAATATGCATGGTATGATTTCAATCTTCTTAAATTTGTTGAGACTGATTTTATGTCCCAATATATGGTCTATCCTTGAGAATGTTCCATGTACACTAGAAAAGAATGTATAGTCTGATGTTTTAGGATGAAGTGCTCTATAAATGTCAATTATGTCCATTTCATCTAATGTGTCATTTAGGGCTACTATTTCGTTATTTATTTTCTGTTTGGATGATCTATCCATAGCTGTCAATGATGTATTTAAGTCCCCTAGTATAATTGTGTTTTGGTCAATTTCTCCCTTTAGTTCTGTTAGTAGTTGCTTGGTGTATTTCGGTGCTCCCTGATTGGGGGCATAAATATTGATGACTGTTATGTCTTCTTGTTGTACAGTCCCTTCACCATTATGAAATGTCCATCTTTGTCTCTTGTTATCTTTTTCACCTTGAAGTCTGTTTCATCTGATATCATTATGGCTACACCTGATTTTCTCTGGGTACCATTTGCTTGGAGTGTCAATTTCCACCCTTTCACTTTGAGTCTATGCTTGTCCTTGTAGCTGAGATGTGTCTCTTGGAGACAGCATATGGTTGGGTTTAGTTTTTGATCCAATCTGCTACTCTGTGCCTTTTTATTGGTGAGTTCAGTCCATTTACATTTAGGGTGATTATTGATATGTGAGGATTTCCTGTCATTCTATCTTTAGTTTTCTGGTAAGGCTGTGTCTCCATTGTTTCTTTGCCTTTTGTTGTTGTCTATTATTTCTGTGTGGTGGTATTCTATGATGTTTCCCTCTGTTTCTTCTTTTATTTCAGTATATATTTCAATTCTGGATTTATTTTGAGTGGTTACCCTTAAGTTTATGTAAAAGAAAGTTTGATATTTAGAGTATTCCATTTTCTTCAGCACGCTTACTTTCTCCATTCCCATATTCGGTTCAGGCCTTTACTCTCCCCTTTTTGAGTTTTGGTTGCCACAAATTGTCCCTGTTGATGGTGGTCGAATAGCCTCCTTTAGTATTTCTTGTAGTGCAGGTCGTGTATTAGAAAATTCCTACAGCTTCTGTATGTCTGGAAAGGTCTTTATTCCTCCTTCATATCTAAAGGATATCTTTGCTGGATATATTATTCTTGGCTCATGATTTCTCTCTTTCAATAGTTTGAATATTTGGTTCCACTCCCTCCTGGCTTGTAGAGTTTCTGCTGAAAAATCTGATGATAATCTAATGGGCTTTCCTTTGTAAGTTACCGTCTTCTTTTCCCTGGCTGCCTTGAGGATTCTTTCTTTGTCGTTGATTTTAGAGAGCTTCAATACAATGTGCCTTGGAGAAGGCCTGTTGGGATTGAGGTAACTAGGTGTTCTATTTGCTTCTTGGATTCGAGGGTCCAGTTCTGTCCACAAATTTGGGAAGTTCTCATCGACAATTTGTTTGAATATATTCTCTTTTCCCTTCTCTCTTTCTTCTCCTTCTGGTATGCCCATTATTCTTATATTGCTCTTTCTGATGGAGTCAGAAAGTTCTTGTAGAGTTCTTTCATTTCTTTTAAGTCTCAAGTCTCTTTCTTCTTCTATCTGTGTCATTTCCAGGTTTCTATCTTCGATGTCACTGATTCTTTCCTCCATCTGGTCAACTCTACTACCTAAGCTGGTTATTTCATTCTTAATTTCTTCTATTGAGTTCTTAATCTCCAGAAATTCTATTTGGTTCTTTTTAAGATTTCAATCTCTTTGTAAAATGCTCATGCTGTTCTTTGATTGAGTTTCTGAGTTCATTTAACTGCCTATCTGTGTTTTCTTGTATCTCGTTGAGTTTTTCAGAACTGCAATCTTGAATTCTCTGTCATTTAAGTCACATATTTCTGTATCTTTAAGTGCCTTCTCTGGAGATTTTTCACTTTCTTTCTGAGCTATCTTGTTGCCTTGGTTATTCATGGCGATTACTGGTTTACTATTTCTCTTCCTAGACATCTACAGGAGTGACTTCTGCAACAGGTTGATAGAAAGCGGTCTTTCTTTTGTTTGCCAGTACTTGTTGGTAGAATGTTTTATTATTTCTCCAACTGCAACTTATTTTCTTCTTCCACACGGTAGTGCTGTTTTCTCTGCACTATTCCAACTTCTCACACAATGGGGGATTCCTGGGAGACGGGCTTCTCCTCTGTTATAGTTCGTCTAGGTCACAGGCGCAGTGTCCGGGGGTATGCGGAGAGCTTTTGATGTTCCAAAGCTCTTCCAGCTCCTGATTCAGAGCCCGTATATTTCAGCAGTTCTGTTTACTCCTGCAGGGATCCGCCCAGATAGGTGGGGTCAGGGGCGGGGTGAGTTGTGAGAGGTGGCCCAGAGCAATGGCGGCGACCACCACCACAGCCGATCCTGCTTCCACAGCTCTCTCCCCTTTGCCGGAACTAGTTGGGCTGTGAATTTGTGTCTGCGGTACACAGTTCTCAAAATAGCAAATTTTCTGTTGTTTTGATCTGACACTGCTACTGTTTTGCTTCTAGCACCGGGCAGGTGGGGGCGGGGCGAGCTCTGGGAGGGGAGGGAGGGGGCGGCTAGTCTCAGTGCCTAAGGCTCCGTTCTCTGCTCGGCTTGAGGGCTTAAACCACCGTTTTCAGCCTTCTTCCCTCAGTCTTTTCTCCAAAGTCTCTGCCGTGAGCGTTGGGTTCAGCCGTGTTATATGCTGTCCCCTCAGCCCCGTGGGCCACAAGCGGAGCCCTAGCAGTCCGAGTTCTTCCCTCTCCCGCAGCTGCGGTAGTTCCGGGAGGCAGCGAGCTCGGCGCACTGAGCGAGGTCTGCGTTCTGCGCCCGCGTGGCTCCGTCTCCGCTGACTTCTCCCTTTCCTCCTCCCTCTACTCGCGCGAATCTCCCACCTGTAGGTGATTTCAGTCAGTAGTGGGCCTCTTCGTCTTGCCTGTCTGCTGTGCAGGGAGTCCTTTGTGGAGTTTTTGTTGGTCGATTCTTTGTAAATTCCAGGGGAGCTTTACAGAGGCTCATCTCACTCCGCCATTTTTCCGGAAGTCAATCTTCTTTAATTTGCTGAGGCTGATTTTATGCCCAATATATGGTCTATCCTTGAGAATGTTTCATGTACATTAGAAAAAAACTGTATAGTCTGATATTTTAGGATGAAGTGCTATATGTATATTAATTATGTCCATTTCATGTAATGTGTCATTTAGGGCTGCTATTTCGTTATTTATTTTCTGTTTGGATGATCTATCCATAGCTGTCAATGATGTATTTAGTTTCCCTAGTCAATTGTGTTTTGGTCAATTGTTCCCTTTAGTTCTGTTAGTAGTTGCTTGGTATATTTCAGTGCTCCCTAATTGGTGGAGTAAATATTGATGACTGTTATGTCTTCTTGTTGTGTAGTCCCCTTTACCATAATGAAATGTCCACCTTTGCTTCTTGTTACCTTTTTCACCCTGAAGTCTGTTTCATCTGATATCATTATGGCTACAACTGATTTTCTCTGGATACCATTTGCTTGGATCGCAATTTCCACCCTTTCACTTTGAGTCTATGCTTTTCGTTGTAGCTGAGATGTGTCTCTTGGAGACATCATATGGTTGGATTTAGTTTTTTGATCCATCTGATACTCTGTGCCTTTTTATTGGTGAGTTCAGTGCATTTACGTTTAGGGTGATTATTGATATGTGAGGATTTCCTGTCATTCTATGTTTTGTTTTCTCTTAAGGCTGTGTCTCCATTGTTTCTTTGCCTTTCTGTTGTTGTCTATTATTTCTGTGTGGTGGTATTCTATGATGTTTCCCTCTGTTTCTTCTTTTATTACAGTATGTTTTTCTTGTCTGGATTGTTTTTGAATGGTTACCCTTAAGTTTATGTAAAAGAAAGTCTGCTATTTAGAGTATTCCATTTTCTTCAAAATGCTTACTTTCTCCATTCCCATACTCTGGTTCAGGGCTTTACTCTCCCCCTTTTTATGTTTTGGTTGCCACAAATTGTCCCTGTTGATGGTGGTCGAATAGCCTCCTTTAGTATTTCTTGTATTGCATGTGGTGTATTAGAAATTTCCCTCAGCTTCTGTATGTCCGAAAGGTCTTTATTCCTCCTTCATATCTAAAGGGTATCTTTGCTGGATATATTATTCCTGGCTCATAATTTCTCTCTTTCAATAGTTTGAATATTTGGTTCCACTCCCTCCTGGTTTGTAGAGTGTCTTCTGAAAAATCTGATGATTATCTAATGAGCTTTCCTTTGTAAGTTACCGTCTTCTTTTCACTGGCTTCCTTGAGGATTCTTTCTTTGTCCTTGATTTCAGACAGCTTCAATACAATGTGCCTTGGAGAAGGCCTGTTGGGATTGAGGTAATTATATGTTCTATTTGCTTCTTGGATTTGAGGGTCCAGTTCTGTCTACAAGTTTGGGAAGTCCTTATCGACCATTTGTTTGAATATATTCTCTGTTCCCTTCTCTCTTTCTTCACCTTCTGGTATGCCCATTAGTCTTATACTGTTCTGTCTGATGGAGTCAGAAAATTTTTGTAGAGTTCTTTCATTTCTTTTAAGTCTCAAGACTCTTTCTTCTTCCATCTGTGTAATTTCCAGGTTTTTATCTTCAATGTCACTGATTCTTTCCTCCATCTGGTCAACTCTACTACCTAAGCTGGCTATTTCATTCTTAATTTTTTATATTGAGTTCTTAATCTCCAGAAATTCTATTTGGTTCTTTTTTAAAATTTCAATCTCTTTTGTAAAATGCTCATGTTTTTCTTTGATTGTGTTTCTGAGTTCATTAAACTGCCTTTCTGTGTTTTCTTGCATCTCATTGAGTTTTTCAGAACTGCAATCTGGAATTCTCTGTCATTTAAGTCACATATTTCCATATCTTTAAGTTCCTTTTCTGGAGACTTTTCACTTTCTTTCTGAGCTGTCTTGTTGCCTTGGTTATTCATGGCAATTACTGATTTATTATTTCTCTTCCTAGATATCTATAGGATTGGCTTCTGCTGCAGGTTGATAGGAAGCGGTCTTTCTTTTGTTTTCTAGTACTTGTTGGTAGAATGTTTTATTTTCTCTCGGACTGCAGCCTTTTTTACTCTCTCACATGGTAGTGCTATGTTTTCTCTTCACTTTTCCAGCTTCTCACACAATGTGGGGATTCCCTGGTAGATGGGCTTGTCCTCTGTTAATAGTTCACCTGGTTCACAGGGTGCGGTGTCTGTGTGGGCATGTGGACAGCTTGTGAAGTTCCAAAGCTCTTCCTGCACGAGATTCAGAGCCTGTATGTTTCAGCAGTTCTGTTTACTCCCGCAGGCTTCTGCCCAGACAGGTGAGGACAGGGGCAGGATGAGTTGTGAGAGGTTTCCCTGAGCAATGGCTGCCTCCGCCACCACAGCCGGTCCCACTTCCACAGCTCCCTCCCTTTTCCAGAACTAGTTGTTCTGGGAATCTGTGTCTGCAGTCCACAATTTTTAGAACAGCAAATATTCTGTTCTTTTATCTGACATTGCTACTGTTCAGCTTCTAGCACCAGGCAGGGGTGTGTGGGGTGAGCTCTGGGAGGGTAGGGTGGGGGTGGCTAGTCTCAGTGACTAAGGCTTCCATTCTCTGCTTCGCAGTGAGGGCTTAAACCATCATTTTCAATGTTCTTCCCACAGTCTTTTCTCCGAGGTCTTTGCCGTGAGCGTGGGTTCAGCCGTGTTATATGCTGTCTACTGAGCCCTGTGGGCCATAAATGGAGCCGTAGCAGCCCAAGTTCTTCCCTCTCCCACAGCTGCAGTAGCTTCAGGATGCAGTGAGCTTGGAGCACTGAGCTAGGTCTGCATTCTGTGCCCGTGCCACTCCATCTCTGCACTTCTCCCCTCCTTCCTGGCTTGCACGATTTGCCCACCTTTGAGTGGATTCAGTACTGGGCCTCTTCGTCTTGCCTCTCTGCTGTGCAGGGAGTCTTTTGTGGAGTTATAGTTGTTCGCTTAGTTTTAAATTTCCTTGTAGATTTCCAGAGGCTCACCTTGCGCCGCAATTTTGATGACGTCTCTCGGAAATTTCTGTGTTTAGATATATTAATATTTTAAGCAATAGATAGAAGAAATAGAAGCTTTTCAAGAAGATGAAATGATAAGAGGGCAAATTAAGAAGATTTGCTTTATCTTACATTGAAAGTGGTATTTAACTAGAATAACATGAACTGGCTCTGTTGTATTTTTCTGGTTGAGCAATAAATAAACAGAACATTCAGGTTTATATAGCATTCAGTAAATGGCAACAGAATATACTCGAACAACTTCTAAGTTTTCAAAGATGTCTTTTACTTTTAATAAAATCAAATAAAAATAAAAGCTCAAAAGTATGTCTTCTTTTCTGAAGCTTAACCCATGGTTTAATAAATGTCTAACTAGTAAACTCTTTTGTACACCTGAAACTAATAAAAAAAGGAAACAAAATTTCTTGGATTAACTATAGGCATTTTTGAACTGGTGACTGAAAAAGCTTGCTTTCCTTATGCCTAAGTAGAAAATACCTATATTTTCAAAACATCGATGGCTGAATTGTGTTCCAAAGAGAATGGTAGAGGGTGAAAAATAAGGTCAGAATCTGGAAAGAGTCCATTTGAATGTCACTTGTGTACAGTCATAAATCCCTAAGAACCTCTTCATTCAGGAGGATAAACATAAATTGGTGAAGAACACTCGCCTAATGATTTCAAGCTCACAGCAATCTTTCCTGCATCATCATCATAAATTGCTATCTTGGCAACGGAGACATAACTAAGGAATTCATTGTTTGAAGCTAGTCTTTTGACAGAATTTCTTTCCTGGTTTATGTTTATACATGTGCTGCTGCCCTTATTTATACCTTTACAACACAGCTTCATTTGTGCTCAATATAGTTATTCTTATCACATATATTTACCACTGCATGACCAATTATCTTCCTTAATACTGGTCTGTCTGCAAAGGAAAAACAGAGAATGTAGAAACGCATGGTAAAAACAAACAAACAAACAAACAAACAAACAAAAAACACGTTTGACTGCTTTGGGCACAGTCTCCATTCATGTGGTACAAACACTTTAGCCAGGGCTAATTGTGTGCCAGTCACTTACATCCTGAAAATTGTCTAATTTTTCCCCAGATTGTCTAATTGTGGTTGCAATTAACTACAGGTACAATGTTTGCACCTGCAGCTAATAGGGGGACTAAGATCCCCCAAAGAAGTTGTCTAAGCAAAGTCTTTGGCCCATTGATTTATAGATCTGCAAATAGTGTGAATTGACTAAAGCAATATCAATTTTGACATCAAAGCCTAGGCCTATGTATGCAGACAAAATATTTGCTTCTCTAAGGAAGGAAATGAGCTTATATGAAGCAACACATCCTCTCCCAATTTGAAGATGCTTTTAGACGCACTCATAACAATTCAACCAATGTCTACAGAAAATGAAAGAAATTTTTGCACATCAAGTATATTTGTTACAAAGTGAAGATCACGATTCTGATTGGGCAATTCATGCTCTATGTTTCTTAAAGTTTCATTTCAAAAATAACAAATACAAAGTATTGGAAGTATTTTATAAATTTTCAAATGAATAATATTTGCTTTTGTTTTCTATTAATGTTTAATTTAATAAATAAAATATTTAAATGAGATTGGGAATGTTAATACATTGTGTGATATATGTAAAAACTCACTGTATACTATAAGGTTTGGTTAAATAAAGTTTGTATTAATTACATCATTTATATTTTGAGAAAACCTGAAATATAACAGAAACCTAGCCAAAATGATACTGTAGTGACTCCTGTTCAGCGCTTAGGGCAAGAGATGCACTAGACATGAAATTCGGTCTACCTCCATTTAGGAAACTTTATTTACTGAAGTTTTGCGTCCACCTTTTACATATAGGAATGTCTCAAAACCTCTGAAAGACTGCACCTGGGGCCATGAACACCGGTTGCCCCACCTTCTCTATGGCTTTTCTGTTTGTTAACATTTATTGTTACAGCCATTATTACAGATGATCAAAGAAAATTAAATAAAAAAGATTATTTCGAGAATTCCCGAAGATTCTCGGGAAACACAATTTCCCATTCTTTATTTCCAAACGTTCCAAACCTTCAGGAATTTGGAAACCCTAAGCCAGCCCAATCTAACAAAATTCTAGCTAAGTGCCTTACAAGTTTTTATGAGTCCTGGGTTTTAATTTTTGCTTTTAATTGTTGAATGAGTAATTTTATCAAATAAATTTTTCTTCCATATTCATTAAAAAAAAACAAAAAACAACAACAAAAAAAAACCTCTGGGGGACAGCCCAGTGGCTCAGGCAATTGGAGCTCCATGCTCCTAATACCGGAGGCTGCCGGTTCAATTCCCACATGGGCCAGTGGGCTCTCAATCACAAGGTTGCCAATTCGACTCCTCGACTCCCACAAGGGATGGTGGACTCTGCCCCCTGCAACTAAGATTGAACACGGAACCTTGAGCTGAGCTGCCGCTGAGCTCCCAGATGGCTCAGTTGGTTGGAGCACATCCTCTCTATCACAAGGTTGCTGGTTTGACTCCCACCAGAGATGGTGGGCTGTGCCCCCTGCAACTAACAATGGCGATTGGACCTGGAGCTGGGCTGTGCCCTCCACAGCTACGATTGGGGGGACAACTTGGCTTGGAAAAAAAAATCCTGGAAGTACACACTGTTACCCAATAAAGTCCTGTTAAAAAAAAAAAGAAAAAAACTCTAAAAAAAGTTGCTTCTCTATCAGTAAAATACAAGTCAATAGGCTGATCTTTCCTGAAGGGACACTAGGAGTTGTTGAAACTATTTATGTACATTTGTAGTTCATTTACACGTACTTTTCTCAGTTTGAATATATGTTGAGAAAATAGAAATGATCATTATTAGTATCTAAACAATGATTAAAATAGCTCTTCTGTCTCCAGTTATAGATAGATAGCTAATATTTAGTTTGGGAATTTTTGCTTAGGAAAGACCTTATAAAAGTTTGAGTCAACAGTTGTGACCCTTTAGGGATGCTAGTTTTCTTCCAGTAATGTTCTTTTCCTGTCATATTTTGGAAGAAAAATGTTATGATATTTAAAAATAAAGAAGATAGGGATTTCTTGTCAAGATGGTGGAGTAGATAAATGCTGTGCTCACCTACTCTCAGGACCACATCAATGACAGCTAAACTGCAGAACAACCATCATTAAGAATTGCCTGAAATCTATCTGGACCAAAGCTCTACAACTATGACATACAGAAGAAAACACCTTGGGTCTGGTAGGAGGGGCAGAGACATTAAATGGGTTGGCCCCACACCTGTGTGTGACCATTAAAAATCAGGAGGGATATATCAGCTGTGCAGGTGTCCCCAAAGGAGTGAGGGGACCCAGTCCCATACCAGGCTTCCCAGCCCAGGGTTCCAGTGCCAGGGAGAGAAGTCCCCATAAATTCTGGCTGTGAAAACCAGTGGAGATTGTGGCTAAGTGAGCCAGAGGGTGGCTCTAGTGCCAGATGCACAGACTTACTCACTGATGGACTCACTCTCTCTGAGCTCCAGTGCTGGAGCATCTCAAAAGTTACCAGGGATATATAGGAAAGAGCTGACTTGATTAGCTTCAGGGTGAGGGCTTTCTCCCAGGCAGAGGAGCTGACAGAAGCCATTGTTTCTTTGTTGATCCTTCCACTTCCCTGCATGCAGACACAGGGAGACATCATATTTTATCCTCCCTCTCGATCACCTTTCATGCTTCTTGCCCTAGTGATTCCCTGACACCCTGCTCTATCCAACTTTCTAGCACACCAAAGTTACTTCCAGTGACTTTTCCATACAAGCAACCTGACTTAGCTCATGCTGTGGACTTTCGTAAAATCTCTCAAAGGTTCACAAAACCCAAACAAGCAGCATCTAGCTTTGGCATGTCCCATACCTCTGGATGAGTAGTCCATATCCCAGCACTACCGACAACTGGCCTTAGTTCACAGATTGGCTTCCTCAGGCGCCTCCAAACCCAGTGTGGGTGGCTGCCAACTGTGGATTACTTTTTAGCTCATGCCAGGTGACCCTGGGAAGGGCACAGGTTGCAGCTAAACTTGGCCTGCTGTGGGTCCCCTTGCAGGAGGCCCTAGGGCTGGCATGCCTGGTGGCCAGCTTCGAACCAAGCCAGCAACACTCCACCACCTCCAATGACAGCACACCCAAAGTGCAGACTGAGCATGCACCAGAGCCTTGCTAAAATGAACCTTGCTCTGTAGATTCAGCCCTTGTGCCACATCTCCTCCACTGTAGTCATGGCCAGTCCTCACAATAATCAGCCTGATGGTCAATCCCTTCTATTGATGTGCAAGCAGCAACCAAGTCTCCATGACAGCAGGAGGGAACCCATACAAGGTACACACCTGGAGCACCTGGTTCTGGTGACCAGGGAGACTGCACCACTTGGTCCCACAGGACACCTACAACATAAGATCACTCTAAGACCAGGAGGCATAGCAGCTCTAACTAATACATAGAAACAAACACAGGAGGCAGCCAAAATGGGAAGACAAAGAAAAATGTCCCAAATAAAACAACAGAACAAAGCTCTAGAACAAAACAAAACTAAACAAAATGGAGACAAACAATCTACCAGACACGCAATTCAAAACACTGGTTATAAGGATGCTCAGTGATCTCAAGGACAACTTTAATAATAGGAAACATAAAAATAGAGATAGTAAACATAAAAAGAACCAGTCAGAAATAAAGAATACAATAACTGAAAGAAGAATACATTAGAGGTGATCAACAATAGATTAGATGAAGCAGAGAATCGAATCAGAGATTTATAAGATAAGCTAGCAGAAAATACTCAATCAGAAAAAAAAATTCCAAAAACATGAGATAGTTTAAGGCACCTCTGGAACAACATCAAGAGTACCAACATTTATATCATAGGGGTACCAGAAGGAGATGGAAGAGAGCAAGGAATCGAAAATCTACTTGAAATATAATGGCAGAAAACTCTTCTAACCTGGTAAAAAATAAATGTACAAACCCAGGAAGCACAGAGAGTCCGAAATGAGATGAACCCAAACAGGCCACACCATGACACATAATTAAAATGCCATAGGTTAAAGACAAAGAGAGAATCTTAAAATCGGCAAGAGAAAAACAGTTAGTTACCTTCAAGTGAGCTCCCATAAGATTGTCAGCTGATTTCTCAACAGAAATTTTGTAGGCCAGAGGGATTGGCAGGAAATATTTAGAGTTTTGAAAAGCAAGACTTTCAACCAAGATTACTGTACCCAGCAAAGCTATCATTTAGAATTGATGGACAGAAATTATAGATACAGAAATTATAGAATAAAAGATAGAGAAATTTCCAGACAACAAAAAGCTAAAGGAGTCCATTACCACTAAACCAATATCACAAGGAAGCTCAGAGAGACAGCTTTAAGATGAAAAAAAAGGTAAAACATATGAATAATAAAATGCCAATAACTACATATCTAGCAACAATTGCTTTAAATGTAAATGAATTAAATGCACCAATCAAAAGATAGGGTGGCTGAATGCATAAGAAAACAAGACCTTTACATATGCTGCCTGCAAAAGACTTACTTCAAATTGAAAAACACAGACTGAAAGCAAAGGGATGGAAAAAAGATATTTCATGAAAATGGAAAAGAAAACAAAAAAACTGGGTTAGAAATACTTATACCAGAGAAAATAGACATTAAAACAAAGGCTATAACAAGAGACAGACAAGTTCCCAGTCATTCCACTTCTGGATATTTATCCAAAGAAACCTAAAACAAAACAACTGAAATGCCCACTGGTAGACTACTGGATTAAGAAACTGTGGTACTCCATTTATATTATGGAGTATTATGCAGCCATAAAGAAGAATGATATCTTACCATTTGCAACAATATGGATGGACCTAGAGAGCACTATGCCAAGTGAAATAAGTCAGACAGAGAAAGACAAATACCATATGATCTCACTTATATGTGGAATCTAAAGAAAATAATAAATGAATGAACTAATCAGAAACAGTCTCAGAGACATAGAGGAAAAACTGAGGATTGCTAGATAGGAGGGGGGTGGAGATAAGGGGGAAGGTGAGGGGATTAGAAAGCACAATTGGTAACCATAAGATTGCCACGGGGATACGAAAGTCAATTTGGGGAATATAATCAATAATATTGTAAAGATTTGGTAGGGTATCCGATGGACACTTGTCTCATTAGGGAGACCACCTCAGGGATGATGTAGAGGCCTGATCACTGCACTGTACACCTGAAACTGAAGATGAACAATAATGAATGTCAACTACAACTTTATATATATATATATATATATATATATATATATATATATATATATATATATATATATTACAAGAAATGGAGTACAGCATTAGGAATAGAGACAGTGGAAATGTAATGGCTGTATGCAATGTCAGAGGGGTAGTAGATGGGGGGAGAGGGGTTATCACTGTGTGAGGGATATAAGTGATAAATGTCTAACTATTACATTGTTTTGTACACCTGAAACTAATAAAAAAATTTAGAAAATTCCTCCAAGACACCTTTCTATAAAAACAAACAAACAACACAAAAAAAAACCCCAAAGAAACTGAAAACACTAGTTTGAGGGGACAAATGCATCCAATATGTTTATTGCAACATTTTTTTTATTTTTTTTATTTATCATGGCCAAGATGTGGAGGGAGCCTAGGTGTCAGTAGGTGGTACCTATATACAATAGAATATTGCTCGGCCATAGATGGAAATGGGTTCTTGCCATCTGAGGTGACATGGATGGACTTGGAGCATATTGTGCTGAGTGGAGTATGTCAGAGAGAGACAGATTTTACTTTTATGTGGAATCTAAAGAACAAAATAAACAAACAAAACAGAAACAAACTCATAGATACAGAGAACATTTTGATTATTGCCAGATGGAACAGGGTTTGGGGGTTAGTGAAAAAGAAGAAGAGATTAAGAAGTACAAATTTGTTGTTACAAAGGAGTCATGGGGATGTAGGATATAGCATAAATAATATAGTCAGTAATATTGTCTCAACTATGTGTGGTGTCAGATGGGTACTATATTTCTTGTGGTGATTGAGGGGAGGGAGGTTGGTGGGCAGGGTGTAAAAGGTGAAGGGATTATGAAGTACAAATTGTAGTTACAAAATCGTTATGCGGATGTTAAATAAAAAATAGGGAATATAGTCAATAATATGGTAATAATTATGCATAGTGCCAGATAGATACCAGACAATTGAGGGGGACGACTTCTTTAATTATATAAATGTCTAACCACTCGACTGTATACCTGAAATTAATATGAAATAATATTGAATATCAAAATAAAGTTTTCAAAAAGCAAAATAAATTTAAATGAATGAAAATGTAATAAAATTAAAAAAATTTAAATAAAAATGAAGGTTATATCACTGAATTGGTTATTATGTCCTCATATTTCTAACTCTAGATATGGCAGATTTAGTGGATGTTATGGTGTGTTGCCCATATCTCCCTTCAGGAACAAGGCACTTATTCCCTCTGCTGTTAGAGTTGTTGGCACAGATCAAGACATTGCCTAATTAGCTGGGTTCCTTCATAGCAGAGTCACTTCCTAGCAATTCCCCATTGCCAAACGTTACTGTCTTGTGCTCGAGGGGCAGCACATATTCAGTGAGTAGAAGATGAAAGGATTAAATGGTCTGATCTCCTTGCCTCAGTGTGAAAAAAGTCTGAAGGCCCATAGGGCTCCAGAGTTCCTTAGGTGATAGGCTAAGATCTTGGTTCCAACTGCTTTTTTGTTCAATTTACCAGATTCTGCTTTCCTCATTTCCTTCAGTTCTAGAAGTACTTCCCAATAAAATACTGGCACTCCAATTTTTAATGCAGAGGCTATTCTCAAGAAACAAAATTTAAAACAGCATAGGAATACAAAGTCCAAGAGCATATACCTACAAGGACAAGCATAGACTCAAAGTGAAAGGGTGGAAATTGACACTCCAAGCAAATGGTACCCAGAGAAAATCAGGTGTAGCCATAATGATATCAGATGAAACAGACTTCAAGGTGAAAAAGATAACAAGAGACAAAGATGGACATTTCATAATGGTGAATGGGACTGTACAACAAGAAGACATAACAGTCATCAATATTTATGCCCCCAATCAGGGAGCACCGAAATACACCAAGCAACTACTAACAGAACTAAAGGGAGAAATTGACCAAAACACAATTATACTAGGGGACTTAAATACATCATTGACAGCTATGGATAGATCATCCAAACAGAAAATAAATAACGAAATAGTAGCCCTAAATGACACATTAGATGAAATGGACATAATTGACATTTATAGAGCACTTCATCCTAAAACATCAGACTATACATTCTTTTCTAGTGTACATGGAACATTCTCAAGGATAGACCATATATTGGGACATAAAATCAGTCTCAACAAATTTAAGAAGATTGAAATCATACCATGCATATTCTCTGATCACAAGGCTTTGAAATTGGATATCAACTGTAAAAAGAAAGCGGAAAAACACAAATACATGGAGATTAAACAACATACTTTTAAAGAAGGACTGGGTCAAAGAAGAAATTAGAGGAGAGATCAAAAGATACATAGAAACAAATGACAATGAAAATACATCCTACCAAAATTTTTGGGATGCAGCGAAAGCAGTTTTAAGAGGAAATTTATCTCATTACAGGCCTATCTCAAGAAACAAGAAAACTCCCAAATAAATAACCTCATGTTACACCTTAAAGAACTAGAAAAAGAAGAACAAGTAAAACCCAAGGTCAGCAGAAGAAAGGAAATAACAAAAATTAGAGCAGAACTAAATGAAATAGAGAACAAAAAGACAATAGAAAAAATTAATGTGACAAAGAGCTGGTTCTTTGAAAAGATTAACAAAATTGACAAACCCTTGGCTAGACTTACTAAGATAAAAAGAGAAGACACTGATTAACAAAATCAGAAACGTAAAAGGGGAAGTTATCACGGACACCACAGAAATACAAAGGATCATCCAAGAATACTATGAAGGACCATATGCCACCAAATTCAACAACCTAGAAGAAATGGACAAGTTCTTAGAAACATATAGCCTTCAAGGCTGAACCATGAAGAACTGGAAAATCTAAACAGACCGATCACCAGTAACGAAATTGAATCAGTCATCCAAAACCTTCCCAAAAGCAAAAGTCCGGGACCAGATGGCTTCACTAGTGAATTCTACCAAACCTTCAAAGAGGATCTAATACCAATTCTGCACAAACTCTTCCAAAAAATTGAAGAAGAGACAGTACTCCCTAACTCATTTTATGAGGCCAACATTACCCTGATACCAAAACCTGGTAAGGACAGCACAAAAAAAGAAAACTACAGACCAATATCTCTAATGAATACCGATGCAAAAATCCTAAATAAAATTCTAGCAAATCGAATACAACAATGCATTAAAAAGATTATTCATCACGACCAAGTGGGGTTCATCCCCGGGGCACAAGGATGGTTCAACATCCGCAAATCCATCAATGTGATACATCACATAAACAAAATAAAGGACAAAAATCATATGATTATATCAATTGATGCAGAAAAAGCATTTGACAAGATACAACATCCATTTATGATTAAAACACTTAATAAAATGGGTATAGAAGGAAAATACCTTAACATAATAAAGGCCATATATGACAAGCCCTCTGCTAATCTCATAATTAATGGAGAAAAACTGAAGCCCTTTGCTCTACGTTCAGGAACACGACAGGGATGTCCCCTATCACCTCTGCTTTTCAACATAGTGTTGGAAGTCCTTGCCAGAGCAATCAGGCAAGAGAAAGAAATAAAAGGCATCCAAATTGGGAATGAAGAAGTTAAATTGTCACTCTTTGAAGATGACATGATGCTATATATAGAAAACCCTAAAGACTCCACCAAAAAGCTATTAGAAACAATCAACGAATACAGTAAAGTAGGCGGCTACAAAATCAACGCACAAAAGTCCATTGCCTTCCTATATACTAACAATGAAATCTCAGAAAAAGAAATACAAAAAACAATTCCTTTTGCAACTGCAGTAAAAAAATAAAATACCAAGGAATACTTAACCAAGGACGTGAAAGACCTATATGCTGAAAACTATAAGACATTTTTGAAAGAAATTGAAGAAGACACAAAGAAATGGAAAGACATTCCATGCTCATGGATTGGAAGAATCAACATAGTTAAAATGGCCATATTACCCAAAGCAATATACAGATTCAATGCAATCCCCATCAAAATCCCAATGGCATATTTTAAAGAAATAGAACAAAAAATCATCAGATTTGTTTGGAACCACAAAAGACCCCGAATAGCCAAAGCAATCTTAAGAAAAAAGAACAATAATGGAGGTATCACACTTCCTGACTTTGGCCTGTACTACAGGGCCACAATAATCAAAACAGCATGGTATTGGCAGAAAAACAGACACATAGACCAATGGAATAGAATTGAGAACCCAGAAATAAAACCACATAAATATGGACAGATAATTTTTGACAAAGAAGCTAAAACATACAATGGAGCAAAGACAGCCTCTTCAATAAATGGTGCTGGGAGAATTGGATAACCACGTGCAAAAGAATGAAACTGGACTGCTATTTGTCACCATGTACCAAAGTCAATTCAAAATGGATCAAAGACTTAAGCATAAGACCTGACACAATAAACTGCATAGAAGAAAACATAGGTACTAAACTTATGGACCTTGGGTTCAAAGAGCATTTTATGAACTTGACTCCAAAGGCAATGGAAGTAAAAGCTAAAATAAACGAATGGGACTATATGAAACTTAAAAGCTTCTGCACAGCAAAAGAAACCATTGACAAAATAAAGAGGCCACCAACTGAATGGGAGAAGATTTTTGCTAACAGTGCCTCCGATAAGGGGCTAGTATCCAGAATATACAAGGAACTCATGCAACTCAACAACAAAAAAACAAACAACCCAATTGAAAAATGGGCAGAGGACTTGAAGAGACATTTCTCCAAAGAGGACATACAAATGGCAAATAAACATATGAAAAAATGCTCAACATCACTAATCATCAGAGAAATGCAAATCAAAACCACAATGAGATATCACCTCACCCCAGTCAGAATGGCTATCATCAACAAGACAAATAGTAACAAATGTTGGAGAGGTTGTGGAGAAAAAGGAACCCTCATACACTGTTGGTGGGAATGCAGACTGGTGCAGCCGTTATGGAAGGCAGTGTGGAGGTTCCTCAAAGAATTACGAATAGAATTGCCGTATGACCCAGCAATCCCTCTCCTGGGTATCTACCCAAAAAATCTGAAAACATTTAGAGATAAAGACACGTGTGCTCCAATGTTCATTGCAGCTTTGTTTACGGTGGCCAAGGCATGGAAACAACCAAAATGTCCTTCGATAGATGAATGGATAAAGAAGTTGTGGTACATATACACAATGGAATACTATGCGGCAGTGAGAAAAGATGATATAGGAACATTTGTGACAACATGGATGGATCTTGAGAGAGTAATGCTGAGCGAAACAAGTCAGACAGAAAAAGCAGAGAACCATGTGATTTCACTGATATGTGGTATATAAACCAAAACAACAAAAGAACAAGACAAACAAATGAGAAACAGAAACTCATAGACACGGACAATAGTTTAGTGGTTGCCAGAGGGTAAGGGGGGGGGTGGGGGGGGAGGTGAGGGTAAGGGGGATCGAATATATGGTGATGGAAGAACTGACTCTGGGTGATGAACATACAATGGGATTTATAGATGATGTAATACAGAATTGTACACCTGAAATCTATGTAATTTTACTAACAATTGTCACCCCAATAAATTTAATTAAAAAAAAAAAAATAGAGATAGTAAACATAAAAAGAACCAGTCAGAAATAAAGAATACAATAACTGAAAGAAGAATACATTAGAGGTGATCAACAATAGATTAGATGAAGCAGAGAATCGAATCAGAGATTTATAAGATAAGCTAGCAGAAAATACTCAATCAGAAAAAAAAATTCCAAAAACATGAGATAGTTTAAGGCACCTCTGGAACAACATCAAGAGTACCAACATTTATATCATAGGGGTACCAGAAGGAGATGGAAGAGAGCAAGGAATCGAAAATCTACTTGAAAAATAATGGCAGAAAGCTCTTCTAACCTGGTAAAAAATAAATGTACAAACCCAGGAAGCACAGAGAGTCCGAAATGAGATGAACCCAAACAGGCCACACCATGACACATAATTAAAATGCCATAGGTTAAAGACAAAGAGAGAATCTTAAAATCGGCAAGAGAAAAACAGTTAGTTACCTTCAAGTGAGCTCCCATAAGATTGTCAGCTGATTTCTCAACAGAAATTTTGTAGGCCAGAGGGATTGGCAGGAAATATTTAGAGTTTTGAAAAGCAAGACTTTCAACCAAGATTACTGTACCCAGCAAAGCTATCATTTAGAATTGATGGACAGAAATTATAGATACAGAAATTATAGAATAAAAGATAGAGAAATTTCCAGACAACAAAAAGCTAAAGGAGTCCATTACCACTAAACCAATATCACAAGGAAGCTCAGAGAGACAGCTTTAAGATGAAAAAAAAGGTAAAACATATGAATAATAAAATGCCAATGACTACATATCTAGCAACAATTGCTTTAAATGTAAATGAATTAAATGCACCAATCAAAAGATAGGGTGGCTGAATGCATAAGAAAACAAGACCTTTACATATGCTGCCTGCAAAAGACTTACTTCAAATTGAAAAACACAGACTGAAAGCAAAGGGATGGAAAAAAGATATTTCATGAAAATGGAAAAGAAAACAAAAAAACTGGGTTAGAAATACTTATACCAGAGAAAATAGACATTAAAACAAAGGCTATAACAAGAGACAGACAAGTTCCCAGTCATTCCACTTCTGGATATTTATCCAAAGAAACCTAAAACAAAACAACTGAAATGCCCACCGGTAGACTACTGGATTAAGAAACTGTGGTACTCCATTTATATTATGGAGTATTATGCAGCCATAAAGAAGAATGATATCTTACCATTTGCAACAATATGGATGGACCTAGAGAGCACTATGCCAAGTGAAATAAGTCAGACAGAGAAAGACAAATACCATATGATCTCACTTATATGTGGAATCTAAAGAAAATAATAAATGAATGAACTAATCAGAAACAGTCTCAGAGACATAGAGGAAAAACTGAGGATTGCTAGATAGGAGGGTGGAGATAAGGGGAAGGTGAGGGATTAGAAAGCACAATTGGTAACCATAAGATTGCCACGGGATACGAAAGTCAATTTGGGGAATGTAATCAATAATATTGTAAAGATTTGGTAGGGTATCCGATGGACACTTGTCTCATTAGGGAGACCACCTCAGGGATGATGTAGAGGCCTGATCACTGCACTGTACACCTGAAACTGAAGATGAACAATAATGAATGTCAACTACAACTTTATATATATATATATATATATATATATATATATATATATATATATATATATATATATATATTACAAGAAATGGAGTACAGCATTAGGAATAGAGACAGTGGAAATGTAATGGCTGTATGCAATGTCAGAGGGGTAGTAGATGGGGGGAGAGGGGTTATCACTGTGTGAGGGATATAAGTGATAAATGTCTAACTATTACATTGTTTTGTACACCTGAAACTAATAAAAAAATTTAGAAAATTCCTCCAAGACACCTTTCTATAAAAACAAACAAACAACACAAAAAAAAACCCCAAAGAAACTGAAAACACTAGTTTGAGGGGACAAATGCATCCAATATGTTTATTGCAACATTTTTTTTATTTTTTTTATTTATCATGGCCAAGATGTGGAGGGAGCCTAGGTGTCAGTAGGTGGTACCTATATACAATAGAATATTGCTCGGCCATAGATGGAAATGGGTTCTTGCCATCTGAGGTGACATGGATGGACTTGGAGCATATTGTGCTGAGTGGAGTATGTCAGAGAGAGACAGATTTTACTTTTATGTGGAATCTAAAGAACAAAATAAACAAACAAAACAGAAACAAACTCATAGATACAGAGAACATTTTGATTATTGCCAGATGGAACAGGGTTTGGGGGTTAGTGAAAAAGAAGAAGAGATTAAGAAGTACAAATTTGTTGTTACAAAGGAGTCATGGGGATGTAGGATATAGCATAAATAATATAGTCAGTAATATTGTCTCAACTATGTGTGGTGTCAGATGGGTACTATATTTCTTGTGGTGATTGAGGGGAGGGAGGTTGGTGGGCAGGGTGAAAAAGGTGAAGGGATTATGAAGTACAAATTGTAGTTACAAAATCGTTATGCGGATGTTAAATAAAAAATAGGGAATATAGTCAATAATATGGTAATAATTATGCATAGTGCCAGATAGATACCAGACAATTGAGGGGGACGACTTCTTTAATTATATAAATGTCTAACCACTCGACTGTATACCTGAAATTAATATGAAATAATATTGAATATCAAAATAAAGTTTTCAAAAAGCAAAATAAATTTAAATGAATGAAAATGTAATAAAATTAAAAAAATTTAAATAAAAATGAAGGTTATATCACTGAATTGGTTATTATGTCCTCATATTTCTAACTCTAGATATGGCAGATTTAGTGGATGTTATGGTGTGTTGCCCATATCTCCCTTCAGGAACAAGGCACTTATTCCCTCTGCTGTTAGAGTTGTTGGCACAGATCAAGACATTGCCTAATTAGCTGGGTTCCTTCATAGCAGAGTCACTTCCTAGCAATTCCCCATTGCCAAACGTTACTGTCTTGTGCTCGAGGGGCAGCACATATTTAGTGAGTAGAAGATGAAAGGATTAAATGGTCTGATCTCCTTGCCTCAGTGTGAAAAAAGTCTGAAGGCCCATAGGGCTCCAGAGTTCCTTAGGTGATAGGCTAAGATCTTGGTTCCAACTGCTTTTTTGTTCAATTTACCAGATTCTGCTTTCCTCATTTCCTTCAGTTCTAGAAGTACTTCCCAATAAAATACTGGCACTCCAATTTTTAATGCAGAGGCTATTCTCAAGAAACAAAATTTAAAACAGCATAGGAATACAAAGTCCAAGAGCATATACCTACTAGGCAGAAGTTTCTTCCTGAAACTTTCTCTTTGGAAACATTGTCCCTTTCCCTTCTTTTTCTCCTCCTCAAAGCCTTAACATGCAGGCTCTGCAGATGGGCCTTTTTAGTAGAACTTCTGTTAAAATATTTCTAAATCTTTTAGTGCTAAGCCAAGCACCTAATACTAATTCTACTGGTCTATTGCTAGGCCATGAGATTATCGCCTAGAACAGACTCGGAAACAGCATGTGTTGAGAGCTGAGGAGTTAATGGGGAAGACCATCTTAGTGAGCATACACTAAACCATCTGCAAAACTTCACGTCTCAGAATGTAAATGACCGGGTGACTGCACTCTCTAAACACATAGGGAAATGTTTCAAAAATGAGGCACCAAAAATGATTTGCTTTGCCTTTAGTAAATCCCTGACAAAGCAGTCAAATATATGGATTGATCTCCTGGAAAGTTTGTCTGTGTTATGTATACATGGATATATGGCTTGGGGGGATTTTTCCATTTCCTGGGAAGCGCAGTGGTATATGATATAACCAAAGCTTGGAATTTACAAGTTTTTTGAAGATAATTTAGGAATTTCAGTAAGGCAGTTTTGGGGATGTTATTAAGAGGTTGAAAGGCAAAAATATGAAACAAGAAAAAGATTGACAGAGGCAGAGAGAGTAACAGGAAGGTATCATTCCCTAGTGTTAGGCTACACTGGCCCTCTAATTCTATCATTAATTTTTTCACTCATTCATTCATTTATTCATCCATTTATTCAATATACGCTTGGCTGGGCTAGAAATATTGGTTATTCAGACTGGCACTCATTTAAAGGAGCATGTACTAAAAGGGCATAAATTTCAAATTCTGACCAACTCAACTTACCAAAAGCCCAGATATCTAAATGCCTTATTTGTATAAACTTCTACTATACCTCTACTAGTAAGACATTGGAACAATACAAGTGAAATATTACTTTTGTGACAACTGGTGGTGCCTGGTAAACTATCTTGTGGGGGATATTTGAGATACAGTGGGCACTCAGTCATGCAATACGCTCAGCAAGAGAGCTCAAGGAGAGTAATTTGCTAGACTTTCTGAGCTGTGTGGTGGTCAGTACAGGATAGGAGACCTACAGATTCAAGTATCTGAATTTAAGTATTCAAATATTCAAGCTTTGGGAATCTCCCACCTGTGAACAGCCAAAAAGGTGTGCAAATAAAACAAATATTGCATTCATCCACAGTTAGGATTTAAAAATTTTTTTTGTATTAGTTTCAGGTGTACAAAACAATGTAGTAGACATTTATCATTTATATCCCTCACACAGTGATAACCCACCTCCCGTCATCTACTATCCCTCTGACATCTCATACAGCCATTACATTTCCACTGTCTCTATTCCTAATGTTGTACTCCACTATATATATATATATATATATATATATATATATATATATATATATATATAAAATTGTAGTTGACGCTCATTATTGTTCAACTTCAGCTTCAGGTGTACAGGGCAGTGATCAGGAATCTATATCATCCCTGAGGTGTTCTCCCTAATGAGACAAGTATCCATCAGATACCCTACAAAATCTTTACAAAATTATTGATTACATTCCCCAAATTGACTTTTGTATCCTCGTGGCAATCTTGTGGTTACTGACTGCTTTCTAATGCCCTAACCTTCCCACTTTTCCCCCAACCCCCTCCCATCTAGCAATCCTCAGTTTTTCCTCTATGTCTCTGAGACTGTTCCTGATTAGTTCATTCATTTATTATTTTCTTTAGATTCCACATTTAAGTGAGATCATATGGTGTTTCTCTTTCTCTGTCTGACTTATTTCACTTAGCATAATGTTCTCTAGGTCCATCCATATTGTTGCAAATGGTAAGATTTCTTTCTTCTTTATGGCTGCGTAATATTCCATTGTATAAATGTACCACAGTTTCTTAATCCAGTCGTCGACCGATGGGCATTTCAGTTGTTTCCATTTCTTGGCTATTGTGAATAGTGCTGCAATAAACATCGGGGTGCATACATTTTTTTGAATTAGAGTTTTGGATTTCTCTGGATAGATACCTAGGAGTGGAATTGCTAGGTCATAAGGTAGTTCCATTTTCAGTTTTTTGAGATAACTCCATACTGTTTTCCATAGTGGCTGCACCAATCTGCAATCCCACCAACAGTGCACAAGGGTTCCCTTTTCTCCACATCCTCACGAGCACTTGTTTGTTGATTTATTCATGATAGCTGATGATTTGACTGGGGTAAGGTGGTATCTCTTTGTGGTTTTTATTTGCATTTCTCTAATGATTAGTGAGGTTGAACATTTTTTCATATGTCTGTTTGCCATCTGTATGTCCTCTTTATAAAAATGTCTCTTCATGTCCTCTCCCCATTTTTAAATTGGGTTGTTTGTTTTTTTGGAATTGAGTTGAGTGAGTTTTTTGTAAATTTGTGATATTAACCCCTTATCGGATATATTATTGGGAAATGTCTTCTCCCGTTCAGTAAGATCCATTTTTGTTTTATTGATGGTTTCCTTTGCTGTGAAAAAACTTCTTAGTTTGATGTAATCCCACATGTTTATATTTTCTCTTATTTCCCTTGCACCAGGGGATATATCAATGAAAATCTTACTCCGGGTAATGCCTGTGAAGTTTCTTCCTATATTTTCTTCTAGGAGTTTTATGGTTTCAGATCTTACGTTTAAGTCTTTAACGCATTTTGAATTTATTCTTGTGTATGGTTTAAGGAGGTGGTCTGGTTTCATTTTGCTGCATGTGTCTGTCCAAGTTTCCCAGCACCATTTATTGAATAGACTGTCTATATCTCACTGTAAATTCTTTTTTTTTTTTAAATTTATTGGGGTGACAGTTGTTAGTAAAATTACATAGATTTCAGGTGAACAATTCTGTGTTACATCATCTATAAATCCTATGGTGCGTTCACCACCCAGAGTCAGTTCTCTTTCTATCACCGTATATTTGATCCCCCTTACCCTCATCTCCCACTCCCCACCCTCCTTACCCTCTGGTAACCACTAAACTATTGTCTGTGTCTATGAGTTTTTGTTTCTCATTTGTTTGTCTTGTTCTTTTGTTGTTTTAGGTTTATATACCACATATCAGTGATATCATATGGTTCTCTGCTTTTTCTGTCTGACTTATTTCGCTTAGCATCATACTCTCAAGATCCATCCATGTTGTCACAAATGTTCCTATATCATCTTTTCTTACTGCCGAATAGTATTCCATTGTGTATATATACCACAACTTCTTTATCCATTCATCTATCGAAGGACATTTCGGTTGTTTCCATGTCTTGGCCACTGTAAACAAAGCTGCAATGAACATTGGAGCACACGTGTCTTTATCTCTAAATGTTTTCAGATTTTTTGGGTAGATACCCAGGAGAGGGATTGCTGGGTCATATGGTAATTCTATTCGTAATTTTTTGAGGAACCTCCACACTGCCTTACATAATGGCTGCACCAGTCTGCATTCCCACCAACAGTGTATGAGGGTTCCTTTTTCTTCACAGCCTCTCCAACACTTGTTACTATTTGTCTTGTTGATGATAGCCATTCTGACTGGGGTGAGGTGATATCTCATTGTGGTTTTTATTTGCATTTCTCTGATGATTAGTGATGTTGAGCATTTTTTCATATGTCTATTTGCCATTTGTATGTGCTCTTTGGAGAAATGTCTCTTCAGGTCCTCTGCCCATTTTTCAATTGGGTTGTTTGTTTTTTGTTGTTGAGTTGCATGAGTTTCTTGTATATTTTGCATATTAGCCCCTTATCGGAGGCACTCTTTGTAAAAATCTTCTTCCATTCAGTTGGTTGTCTCTTTATGTTGTCGATGGTTTCTCTTGCTGTGCAGAAGCTTTTAAGTTTCATATAATCCCATTCGTTTATTTTAGCTTTTACTTCCATTGCCTTTGGAGTCAAATTCATAAAATGCTCTTTGAACCCAAGGTCCATAAGTTTAGTACCTATGTTGTCTTCTATGCAGTTTATTGTTTCAGGTCTTATGCTTGAGTCTTTGATCCATTTTGAATTAATTTTGGTACATGGTGACACATAGCAGTGCAGTTTCATTCTTTTGCGCATGGCTATCCAATTCTCCCAGCACCATTCATTGAAGAGGCTGTCTTTTCTCCGTTGATGTTTTTTGCTTCTTTGCCAAAAATTATCTGTCCAGATTTATGTGGTTTTATTTCTGAGTTCTCATGTATTGCTGAATTCTGTTCACTAATACTTTGTTGAGGAATTTTGCATCTATGTTCATTAGAGGTATAGTGCTCTAGTTTCCTTTTTTTTTGTAATGTCTTTGTCTGATTTTGGGATCAAAGTGATAGTGACCTCGTATAAACTATTTGGGAGCCTTCCCTCCTTCTGGATTTTTTGGAATAGCTTGAGGAGAATAGATGATAATTCTTTTTTGAACGTTTTGTAAAATTCACCTGTACAGCCATCTGGTCCAGGGCTTTTGTTTTTGGGAGATTGCTGATTACTGATTCAATTTCCCTGGTGGTAATCAGTCTATTAAGGTTTTCTGTTTCTTCTTGAGTTAGCCTTGGAAGGTTGTATGCTTCTAGAAAATTGTTAATTTCTTCCAGATTGTCTAATTTGTCGGCATATATTTGCTCATAGTAATTTTGTAAAATATTTTCTATTTCTGTAGTGTCTGTTGTCACTTCTCCTCTTTCATTTCTGATTTTATTAATTTGTTTCCTCTCTCTTTTTTTTTTTGATGAGTATGGGTAAAGTTTTGTCGAGTTTGTTTGTCTTCTCTAAAAAACAACTCTTGGATTCATTGATCTTTTGTATTGTTTTTCTGGTCACTATTTCATTTGTTTTCGCTCTGAGTTTTGTTATCTCCTTCCTTGTACTCCCTTTGGGCTTATTTTGTTTTTCTTTTTCCAGATCCCTTAAGTGTGAAGATAAACTGTTGATGAGTGATTTTTCTTGTTTCTTTAGGTAGGCCTGCAATACTATGAATGTCCCTTTTAGGACTTTTTTCGCTGCATCCCCTGGATTTTGGGTTGTTGTGTGTTGTATTAGTCTTGAGAAATCTTTTGATTTCTTCCTTGATCTCGTGGTTGACCCATTCATTATTTATTAACATGTTATTCAGCCTCCATGTATTTGTGTGTCTTCCAGTTTTTTCCTGTAGTTTATTTCTATTTTCATAACACTGTGGTCAGAGAAGACAATTGGTATGATTTCAATTTTCTTAAATTTGCCAAGACTTGTTTTGTGGCTAACATGTAGTGTACCTTGGAAATTGTTCCATGTGCACTTGAGAAGAACGTGTATTCTGCAGCTTTGGAGTGAAATGTTCTGAAAATATCGATTAAATCCCACTGATCCAATGTGTGATTTAAGGCCGCTGTTTCCATATTGACTTTCTGTCTGGAAGACCTGTCCCTTGTTGTCAGAGGTGTGTTGAAGTCCCCTACTATGATAGTGTTACTGTTGATCTCTGTCTTTATGTCAGTCAATATCTGTTTTATATATTTAGGTGCTCCTATGTTGGGTGCATAGATGTTTACTAGAGTTATGTCTTCTTGTCAGATCTATCCCTTTATTATTATGTAGTGCCCATCTTTGTCTTTTAATATGTTCTTCATTTTAAAGTCTATTATGCCAGACATAATTATTGCAACTCCAATTTTTTTCTCACTTCCATTTGCATGAAATATTTTACTCTAACCCTTCACTTTCAGCCTGTGTGTGTCTTTTGAGCTGAGGTGAGTCTCTTGTATACAACATATACAAGGGTCTTGGTTTCTGATCCACTTAGCCACCCTAGGTCTTTTGATTGAAGCATTTAATCCAATTATTATTAAAATGATTATTGATAGAAACATAGCTATTGCCATTTTTTTTTATTTGTACTTAGATTGTTTCCATCTTTCTTCTGTTTACAGAAGCCCTTTTAATATTTCCTGCAATGCTGGCTTGGTGGTAACAAATTCCTTTAGCTTATTATTTTCTGGGAAGCTCTTTATCTCTCCAATTTTAAATGATAACCTTACTGGATAAAGTAATCAATGTTGTAGACCTTTGTTTTCCATCACTTTGAGTATCTCCTGCCACTCCCTCCTTGCCTGCAATGTTTCTGTAGAAAAGTCATTTGATTGTCTTATGGGAGTTCCCTTGTATGTAACCCGCTGTCTTTCTCTTGCCGCTTTTAGGATTCTCTCTTTGTCTTTAACCTTTGCCATTTTGACTATAATGTGTCTTGGTGCGGACCTGTTTGGGTTTATCCTGGTTAGAACTCTCTGCACTTGCTGGGCTTGTATGTTGATTTCCTTCATCAGGTTAGGGAAGTTTTCGGACATTATCACTTCAAATATGTTCTCAATCCCTTGCTTCCTCTCTTCACCTTCTGGTAGTCCTATGATGCCCATGTTATTGCGCTTGATGTTATCCCAGAGGTCTCTTAAACCATCTTCATTGTTTTTTATTCTTTTTTCTTTTTGTTCTTCCGTTTGGGTGATCTCAGCTAACTTCTCTTCTAAGTCGCTGATTCGATCCTCTGCCTGATCTAACCTGCTGGTAATTCCTTCAACTGTGTTCTTTATTTCAGTTATTATATTCTTTAGTTCTAACTGGTTGTTCATTATGATTTCTCTATCCTTGTTTATGTCGACTCTAAGCTCCTTAAACATTCTTATCATTAGTGTTCTGTACTCTGTGTCTGATAGGTTTTTTACCTCTATTTCATTTGGTTCCAATTCTGGAGGTTTCTTCTATTCTTTTATTTGGGACATGTTTCTTTGTTTCCCTATTCTGGCTGACTCTCTGTGTTTGCTTCAATGTAATAGGTAGATCCCCTGGGGTTCTTTGTTTTTACTTGGTTATCTTATGCAGTATGTGTCCTCTATATTTGACTTGCCCTACTTCCCTGTTCTCCTGTGCGTGTGCTCCAAAGGTGACTCTTGTGTTGTGTATATTGTCCTGTTAAAGTTTATCTTTAATTGCTTTTGGCTTGTCTGTATGTGGGATTAATTCCTAAGCTGAATAGTTGTGAGACTTGGCTCTGCCCACAGTGGATGTTCTGCTGCATGAGGGTTGACCACTCAAATGAGGCTTGGCCCCTATGGGCTCTTGTGTCTGTAGAGAATTCCCTCTGGGTGTGTTACCCTGTAATACTCTGGTTTGGTCTGTAGTTAGCCTCTGCGTGTGTTGAATCTTGTGCCTCTTGAGCTGGGCCCTGTTGTAGGGCAATTTCAGAACAAAGCAAATCAGTAAGCACAATAACAACAACAAAGAAAAATCCAAATACACTCACATGTAAAAACAACTGCTAACCCACACTCAACACAGGCAAAAATATCAAAAACACAAAAACAAAACAAAACAAAAAAAGCAGCACCAATCTTGGCTTAAGTCCACCAAGTAATCTCCAGGTTGTCCTCTGCTGTTGTACCAAAGAGTCCTCTGTGTCTTGTGCAGGCAGAGCTGGTCACCTGGTGCCCAGAGTGACCCTGGGACTACCGTTCTAGATGAGTGGGGCTATGGGGTCTGGATGGTAGTTTTTACAAAGTCAGTGCAGTTTCTGCTCTTGCCTGCTCGTATGGGAACTGAGAGTAACACAGCCAGCCCTGTGCCCAGGTCTCTTTTGTCTTAGGGCACTTCTTCTGCATGCGCACGTGTGTGTGTGTGTGTGTGTGTGTGTGTGTGTGGATGGCGGGAGATTTCTGAGCTGCTGAAAACCCAGAGATGTGTCTGCTGCCTGCTGCTGACCCCTGAGTGTGTCTCCACATTTATAATTGGCCTGCCTAGAAAAGGTGGGGGCAGAGTCTTCTCTCTCCCAGCACAGCAGTGTCACTATTCCCAGCCTCTTCCCTGGGTTAGATTTGCCAGCTGAGTCTTCCCAGATCCTGAGTGCTATGGCTCCTCTGAAATCTGACACTACTCTTCAGTTTGGGGGCCAGCTGGAGTCTCTGGAAGGGCAGGGGTAGTATTGGGAGAATGGGGGAGGGGACCAGGTATGTTGTTTAAGTCCTTTGTCTGACCTAAGGCCCAGCTGGAGGTCTCAGCTGAGGTTACTGCCTCAAATGCTTGATATGCTGCTCTCTCAGCAGGAGAGATCAGCTGATGGATGCAGGGAAAGAGCCCACCTTCTGGCTCTTGTCATCTCTATTCTGTCCTGGGACCCCCCGCGTGTCCACAGCTGCAGATGCAGGCCGCATCTTCACTCTGCTCCTTTCCTTCTTCCCCTGCTCGCCCAGTTTGCCCACCTTCAAGTAATCCTCATATAAGTCTCTTAGCTGTTCTGTGTGCTGAGCAGAGTGTCCTTTGATGGGCTATAGATGTTCAATTTGTGGTAAGTTCTGGAGGAGAACTCAAGAAGACCTTCTCGCTGCCACCATTCCTATGATGTCTGATCATAATATGGTTTTTAATTACTTTAGCTTGACAGCAAAATTCTGACAGATGGTATTTTTTCCTTATAATTCAAGAGGATGACTGGGCATAAGTTAATTTTTCGCACAAGAAAAACCTTTTTGAAGAAGATCATGACTTTCAAAAGGTCCACTTGCTGAAAGTTCAGTAACAGGAATACTGTCCTTTCACTGAGATCCAAGTCCTGTGGCATTCATCTTCAACTTGCTCTGCGAACAGTCTCTCAGCCCAGTTACCATCAGTTGGCCCACCCCACAGTTAGGACTTTTGTGATTAATATCTGTTGCCATTCCTTGGACTTTGGTGACCTCAGCAACTTCACAGTCATCCTTCAAATGTACATTGTCATGGCAGTAGAAGTTCTGGAAAACCTACAAACTTCCTCATTGATTGTATCCACAGTGCCTACACTGTGTTAAACAATGTAGATAGAGTGATGAACAAGTCAGATGGATAAGGTTCCTGCTCTCAAGTGGAGATGACATGTTGCTGGTTAACAGAATTCGGGGAAGAGAGACCACAACCCAGTGTATGGCTTTATATTCTTTTGCTTGTAGAGTTCTTACTACATTTTATATGGGCAAGAATGTTTTGACTACTTAGGATAGTGTTTGATAATTTCAGGGGAATTAATTTTTGTGGGTTTATGGTATGTGTGATACACATGATTCATTGGTATTTTGTATTCTATTATAGAAAGAGTGATATATATGGACTTGTTGAAGTTTAAAAGAGCAGTATAATGCTCAATATTAAACCAAAGACTTGGAGGAGTATGGGCCAATAAATTATATTTTGCTACATACCCTGTTTCCCTGAAAATAAGACCTAGCAGGACAATCAGTTCTAATGTGTCATTTGGAGCAAAAATTAATATAAGACCCAGTCTTATTTTACTATAATTAAGACTGGGTTTTTAATATAATATAATGTAATGTAATGTAACATAGCATAACATAACATAACATAACATAACATAACATAACATAACATAACATAACATAATATAGTATGATATAATATGATATATGATGTAGTATAATAAATATAATACTGGGTCTTGTATTAATTTTTGCTCCAACAGATGCATTAGAGCTGATTGTCCAGCTAGGTCTTATTTTTGGGGAAACATGGTAGTAGATGTCCCAGCACTTTGTGTACTCCAGTCTTGGGTAGGAAGTCACTGAGGACTATAGGACCCTGAACTATAGGCCACAGTTACTCTTAGCAACTGGGAATCCTGGGTGTGGAATTTTTTTTTAATGTATTCTGGGAAATGAAGAACTCCTGTTGGTGTCTCAGGAACTGCCAAGAAACAATGTTTCCATTGGAAAGAAATCTTTAAGGGTTAACTTCAATCAGGTGAGTCATCAACACCTGATAAATATTTTATGAATTAACCTAGCCCTGTAGAATTCTGTGAACTGCTTAACAGACAGGCATCCTTTCTTTGGGCACTTTTGGACACTGCCCTTGTGTTGAAGAGAAATAGTTGGGATAAAATGCCTCTAGCAATCTTCCAAGACCAAGTTGATATTCTTAACAGCAGTATGGAAATGTATAAAATAATGTATCATTGTGACTGGTACTTCATGCATGAATTTTTAAAACATATTTAAATTTGCTCTATGTAAGGGTTAATTCATTCAATCTGTTCATTGTGTGCTTATCACTTATGTCTACAACTTAGGAGGCTTGTATAAAAGTAGCTGATAGATATATACAGTTTTAAAAAAATAATGTATATTATTGGTTGTTGAATATAACCTCTGGGGAGCCTTGATTTATAAGCTTTTGAGTCACATGAGATAGTGTACGCTACTTAAATAGTCAATTTGTATTTTTTAATGAGGATGATTTTTGACTTTGATACCTTGACGTATACTAGGAGGAGGTATTAATATTAATCCTTTTCCCATAAGGATCCTTCTATCTGCTTGCATTCAATAATGTTCCATGAAATTAACTTATGTTAGAGCTCTGTGGAGAGAGCAGAAAGAAGGAGAAGACAACTGAGATCACAGGATCTGCAGCTAATCACGATCTTTGGTAACCAGAGAGAACAGAAAGATCACATCATAAGAAACAAAAGAACTCTGGTAACTGCAAGTCTAATATTCCTCAGGAGAGTTACTGAATTTAACTGATGAACTAAGGAATAAGTTTGAATACATGTTTATAGTTTTTCTTTTGGTCAATGTTACTTTTAGGAAGCAGTTGACACTTAGCATGCTTAACAATTCTAAAGAAAACCAAATAATTATCTTGTGTGGATGTGTAATATATTTATATTGAGATACAGTTACTCAGGTTTTGCATATTTCTATAAACTAGTCAATGGTCCATGCAGGCATACAATAAAAGGAGTATTAAATTAAACTGGGAACTGATCATGCAATTTCTGAGAGACCCTAACAACAACAATAACAACAACAAAATCTTAGTTACTATTAGAATTTTATTTTCCCTAGGTACCTTCTTGATTTTTTAATGTGTGTGAGTATGATTTGCATCAGTTTACTTGCATGAAGCAGGATTCTCAGCCAAAGAAGTAGTGAAAACAAAATGAATCATCTCTCTTTTTGGTCAGAAGTTAATTGTTGCCACTTATTTTCTTGGTTTAGAACGCTGTATTGCCCTAGAACACTACAAATTCAGTGTTTATGTTCTGTACATATAAGGGCTGGTTCACACAAATATTGATGCCACTTAGGCATGTTTACCTATCTTACCTCAATGTTTTATCCAAATAGTGATCCATATGCCAATTTTGGTAGAGATGGTATAATGCAGTGATTGAGTGCATGGACTTTGGATCAGACACATTTAAATTTGAATCATGGTTCTACCACTTACCCACTGAATGACTAAAGGGAAATTATTTAATTCCCATGTAATTGAGTTGTCAGTGGGATTGAATGAGATGTCTACATAGAACTGGGCATAGAAACTGATACACAAAAAGTTATAATCTGCTGAATATACCTGGCTTGGATGATTCTTTTCATTAAAACATAATGTGATCATTTCCACTTGTCACTTTATAAGGAGCACAAAACAATTTTTTGACAATGGAATGAAATGTCTATATATTTCAGTTACTATCTGTTAACTTAAGAATAGATGTATTTAGATGATATGTGTATTATTATTACAAAATATGTATTACAGTGTATTTCTGTTGTTTGAAAAGTTCTTAACAATGAGCTCCACCCCGCTTTTTTCTTCACTTTGAATCTATCCTTTTTTCCATAAACCTGGTTCTGTTTCTCCAACTTGCATTTCCCAGTTGGATTTCCTAACAATGTTTTACCCTAGAGTGATTGCTTCTGCATGTCAGTACTGATCTTTTAACTGCATGGGGGTCTTTACTGGTCTATGTTTAGACTTTAAAAGAGCTAGTTCTCTGCTGCAATCATAATGCTGATCAACTGATTTATCTTCCTATTTGCTTTAGCAAAAGTCTTAGTGTCCCAAGAAAGAATGGTCCATGCTATGATCAATTAAACTTTCTTTTTTATTCGTTTGTCCTCTAAGTATTTGTTGAATTACTACTATGTGCTAGGTACTGTGTTTAGCTCTGACATAATCCCTCAATTAGAGCTCACTGGTGGAGAGGGACAAGCAAACAGATAAATAGAATATGGAATATAAATAATTTCCCTTCCTCAATCTTGCTGTGGGGTTGACGTAGTCCTGAAAGTCTTTCTGAAGGAAATGATCTCAAAGCCAAGAAATGTAGGATGGGTTAGCCTGACTCAAAGGTATGGATAGGAGTGGAAAAGAGTATTCCACATAAGGAAACCAGCACGTACAAAGGTCAGGGAGCAAAGAGAATTTGGTTTTCTCTGGGAATTCAAAGAGAAAAGGCTGGAGGCCAGTGTGGAAGGGTGAAAAATGTAAGCAGGCACCATATGGTGATACCTTATGCAAAACCCATCATAACTGGCACATCCTGAGTGATTTTAAACCAAGGTCTGACTCCCTAGAAGTGAAATATCTACCTCTTTGCTCTTTGATATCCTATTCTGACAGCTTAATCACATGGGTGCTCTCCTTTGAGACCATGTACCCTCTTTTGTCAGACATCTGGTGTCCATGAGACTGATTCCAAAAGCCTCATTACAGCCTAATCAGTACCTGTGGAGGCCTGCAGCAACTACACATTTTATTCCTGCCACAAGGATGTCTGCAGTGATCTTGCCACTGTCTGCTCTAAAGTAACTGTCTTCCTGACCAGACTTGTGGGAAATAGACACCAAAATCATTTGCTAAAATAGTATCTGTTGATGCTAACACAACTGAATTTCTGTGGAGATGCACACATGAAGGAGAAGAACCAAGTAATGCACTGGCTCAGTGTTCTGGTCTTCGGCAGATGGGCTTTAGTTGGCTGGAGGAGATGGTTAGCACATTTTTACTCCTCTTCATGGTAGTTGCTGATTTATAATTATGGAAATAATCAGTATTCTTAGGACTTCCTCTAGCCTTGATTTAGTATTTCGGGTAACATGAACTCTTTCAAATGGTATTTTGTTGAAAGGTAAATTCTAGTGTTATGATTATGAGAATAAACCCTGACTACTGATATCAACATACAATTATGAAAAGTCAGGCATTTTCTACATAAGAGATTATTTCCAAATCAAAACAGCAGGTATGAGGACATATGAAAAACAGCAGCTGAAAGTTTTAAGAGAAAGGTGACTTTTTCATTGGCAGTTGCAATAGCCTAGATATAGCTTAGTATAATAAGATGTAGAGATAGAGTGCATGTATGGGAGTTTCCTAATTAAATTACATTTTATCTAGATCTCAGGAGGTGAATTTATTAACTATGAATGTGAAACTTCTAAAAAGTAGAGAGCAAATAAAGAGGGATTGGAGGAGTTTTCCATTTGCTCTGCAATGGTCTCCAGCCTCTACTAGCCCATACTGAAATAGGAAAATAGTAATGATTACATCAGCTGCTTCTTCCATTTATTCTATGAAAGGTTAAATCTGGAGCTTCCTGCATAATCATTTTATATGTGATTTCATCTCAAGCCCAATATAGTTACTGCAAGAGAAGTTGTTAAAATGGAATGGGATATTACATATGAAAAGGTTTCATAACTTTAAGATGCTGTACAATTATATGTTTTTTTTGTTTGTTTTTGTTTTTGTTTCTTTTTACCAATTTTTGTATGAGGAGACATTAAGAAGCAAAGTAGTGAAATGATTAAGAGTGTGAGTCTGGTGTCTCGGCTCTGACCTCCCCACTGTGTTGTACTGGGAAAATCATTGGAGCTTCGTGGGGCTGGTTTTCCTCTGTAAAATGGAAAGAATAACAGAACTTGGCAACTGGGAAGTATAAGCTGAGACTGAAGTATATAGTATCTGAGAGGAGGAGCAATGAGAGATGAGGCAAGGTTCAGTTTCCAGCTCCAACAAGGTTCTTCAGCATCAGTTTCCTTGACTGAAAATGATAGTAACACTTAATTCAGGAGTATTGTGAGAATTAAACAAGACAGTATCCATGCTGATTGGTAGGCAGTGACATATGATAACCTTAGTGTCTTTCAAGGGCAGCCATCACCTTAGCAGTTGTAGGGAGCAGTGCCTCTAGCTTACTGAGTAGAATGAGACAGAATCACTGGAATGGACATCAACCCTGCATATTTGGCATTGGAAGAGATGGCCTTGGGGAGCCAAGGCACCACCATGAGCCTTCAGGGAGGGGTTGTGATTACCAAGCTTTTATCAAGTTTCATTAGCTTCCCCTGTAGTCAACTATTTTATGCTAAGAACAATTAAGACTGGATCAAGAATAAGCAGACACTAACAGCATCTTTAACTTCTCCTATTTCATTTTCCCATACCCTTTTACAGAAATTTAAGGAAGTAGGAAGGGGAGGAATTCCCCATCCATTATTTCCTGCAGACTGTAACTGTGGTGAAGGCACTTTGATGACACCTGTGATATCAGTGGGGCCCTAGTAACTCTCTGGGCAGCTAGGCAGAGAAGTGGACAGCAGGGTTACCCATTTGTTCACTTGACAAATATTTGTTTAGCACCAACTATGTGCTGGACACTATATGGGAGCAAGGGATACAACAGTGAATACAAGGACAAACATCTCTTTCCTGAAGCTTACATTTTAGTGGGAAAGATGGGCTATGGACAAAGAAAAAGCTGGGGAAAGCAGACAGCATTAAGTGCCATGCAGAAAAATGAAGCAAGAAAGATGATGGAGAATGGAAGGTTGTACTCCTCATGACAAAAGTATTTTGCATGCTTGTTCTATGTCTACTTGCCTGTAGAGTCATGACAAGAGAATCAAGAGGCAGCAGTTGGTACTACTGTCACCATCATCTGGACTTTCCACTCAGGTGGGAATTCTGCATTCCTCATCTGAGACAATCCAAGCCTCCTGCCCAGGATTCTGCCCTTGAAACATGATTAATACTTAGTGTTAGAGATAATTTTTCTCTGGGTCCTGTTTTGGCCTCCAACCTTGGTCCCTCACCTTCACCTGATGTCGTCTAGGGTATTCCACTATCTTAAATGGTTTTGGAGGCAAGTACACGTATATATTGTGATTAATATTAAGTTTTCCCTCTATAATCACATCATATAATAACTAACTGAAAAAGCTTGATTTCTGTTATTTGAAAATAGGAACTGTGTCATCACAAACAATGATGTAAACCCTAAATCTCAGTTTAGCACAATATATTAATATCTTTTCTTACCCAGTTTTTTATTAATGAGAGTTGTTAATAAATACTTTTACTCATATGAATTTTACTTTTTTACTTCTATTTCCCTACTTTCTCCATTAGATGCTAATAGGCAATGAAGTAACCAAATTTGGGCTTTTAAATAAAGAAGGAGACCAAAATAGGTAGGAATGTTCTACTAAAGAACACTCAAATTTTAAATCATAAAGAATTAACTGCTCTCTCTAGCTTATGACTGGTTCCTTACGTAATGTGGCTTATTGTACATTGTGCTTTTCTTTAACTGTCTGAATTTTATGAAGCTGATGTAATCTTTGGAGCTAATTGCCAGTACTTCAAGAAAAGGTTGTTGATATAAGAGAATGTCATCATTTCATTTTCCTAACTGTACTTTAAGTCCCACCCATATTACATATGCACATGACACAGAATAAAAATACAAACTGGAATCATTATGAAAAGTTTCCCACTAAAGTAGAGTAGCCACATGTAGGAATAAAATATAGCTCCACTCAAAATGGAAATGATTTATGATCATGAGGGACTGAGTTTTGGATAGGCCACAAAGGATTTGGTAACCCAAATAGTGTCTAAAAACTGTACCCATTTGGGAAACAGTATTGAGATTTATATCATGCTTTTATGCTAGTTTGTTGAACAAACATTTCTTCCACTGAAGAAAATAAAAATAAAAATTTGTTTAGAATGATTTCTTCAAAAACAACCTTTTGAATTAATAAAAACATTCATTTGATGGCAAAATTCTATTCTTTGATGGCACAATTTTAAAATTCATTTTATTTTCTGGGCCAAATTTTTTTTCATTTATTGTATTATTATCTATTACAAGTTACATATTTGGCAGTAAAAGCTTATAGTAGTGGAGTTTTTTCAAGAAAGAATAAAATTCTATGTAAAATCTTATTAATCTTCATTAATTTCATGTGAAATAAGGAGTTGGATGTCTTTACAATTTCTGTTTTTTATGGTATGAAAAATTAAAAGTAATAAATTGGAATCCTGCAACTCAATTTAATTCTATTCATCTTAAAATACTTCCTAAATGTACAAAATAATGTTTAAAATTTTAATGTTTAAATATTATCTTAATTATGTTTTTGTGTTAATCAACAATTGACTGTCAGTTCTTGGAGGTCGAGAACTATACTCATATATAATATCTGTCAATATTACTATGTTATTTGTAGGTTTCAATGCATGTGAGTTGAACTTGCTAAAGGATTTATTCAACCCTATAGAACAACTGAGTGGCAAAAGTAAATAAGCACCATTTCAGACCAAATCAAAAGGCCATTTGATAGAGCACTATAGAATAGTCTATCAGACACATATTCACATGGTTTATGAAGGTAGCTAATTGATATACTAGCTCTTTAAAGAACATTAAACTAATTTTATGTTCTCTAGAGTATCCAAATTTTAAATTATGCATCCTTATTTGAGAATTTTTAAGCATGCTTTCCCAATAATAACTAACTATTGATGCATGCTATTTATGTAATTATAACTAACAATTTATTTATACACATTTATTCATACATGTATATAATTATGTATATTTTGAAACATATAATTTATAAATTTGAAGAGAATACATTAAGGATGAAAAAGATAGTATCTCAGGGTACAATATAAATTAAGAGCACAGTTCCTCACTAGTAATATGGATTTATGACATACATTAAATTGTCCTATCGATAATTTTGAATACCTGGCTCTTTTCTTGTCAGATATGCTTAGATGGCTATCATCTATACCTTGCTATGAAACAGATGATAAGATATACCAGGGATAAAAGAGCATTAGCTCTGTTAGTTTTTAATTTTGCTTGTACTTGGCAAGATATCAAGACTGCCAATTTCTTGTTTTTCTTTTTCTTTTTAGAAGAAGCCACTTATCCATTTTTGTGAGGATTTGTTTAGTTAACAATAAATAATATGACCTGTAGAGCAACTTATCTGTGCACCCCAAGATTATAGTATGTTTTAGAAACAAGTGCAGTCTCCCCCAGTCTTTTTGAGGATATCTTGTATAGCAATTGGGACACTTGACCTTCTGAACAAAAGGACTAAGGAGAAGCATCAAGGGAGGATTGCAGTGATAGTTGCATATGTAATATAGTAAAATGCAATGGGTTTATTGTTTACAGGTTAAAAACAAATATAAATAAGGGCCCTATAATTTTTTTTCTGGACCCAATTGATTCACATTGTATACTTCTTCCAAAATTATGGAATCACATATTCTAAATAAGAATATCCTGTGGTAACATACTCCAATATGTGTTTATTTGTTTAGGAAAAAGTACACATGATATTGTGATAAATATATATATATATATATATATATATATATATATATATATATATATATATATTTATTACAGGCATATAAAATATATTATTTGAATTAAAGAGGATAAGATAAAATATACATAAAAAGAAGCTGTAGTGTTTTATTTTCCTATTCTGTGAATTGTGCACACCACTTTGGAAAACACTTTGCTAGGGACTGAAGACCTGTTGGTAGAAATTTACTGCTTTATTTTTTTATTTCCAGAACTTTATTGGGGAACAGTGTATTTTTTCCAGGACCCATCAGCTCCAAGTCAAGTTATTATCCTTTCAATCTTAGTTGTGGAGGGCGCAGCTCAGCTCCAACTCCAGTTGCTGTTGTTCAATTTCAGATGCAGGGGGTGCAGCCCACCATCCCTAGTGGGAGTCCAGCCGGCAACCTTGTGGTTGAGAGCATGCACTCCAACCAACTGAGCCATCTGGCTGCCCGGCAGCTCAGCGGCAGCTCAGCGGCAGCTCAGCGGCAGCTCAGCGGCAGCTCAGCGGCAGCTCAGCGGCAGCTCAGCGGCAGCTCAGCGGCAGCTCAGCGGCAGCTCAGCGGCAGCTCAGCGGCAGCTCAGCGGCAGCTCGTTGTCTTCACTCTAGTTGTGGAGGGTACAGCTCGCTGGCCCATGTGGGAATTGAACCAGCGACCCTGTTTCCCAGAGCTCATGCTCTAACCAACTGAGCCACCCGTCTGCCCTACTTTCTGTTTTTAAACAAGAAAGCAGAAATACAAATGACTCAGAAAAAATAAGTGACTACAGTAGGTGATCACGTTTAAGAATTTCTGTTTTTCCTAACTTCACAAAAGTAATCATACTTACAGATATGAGCTGGATCCTCTCGTCTCTTCGTTCTGTCTTTATATATTTGAATTCTCAGCACCTAATGGACTTTTATTATAATCTAGAACATCCAGCTTAATTGACAGGTGCTCTATTTAAAAAACACCACTTTATCTTCAAATATTTCACTTGAGATGAAAAGCAGACCCCTGATCTTTGAGGTAAGGAATATGGTCATTCTATCATGGTTGAGTGGTGACATGGAGAACATAAGCCATGTTGAGAGATGATGTGCTCTTTTTTCTGAAAAATAAACTGTGGTGCTAACTAAACAGGTACTAGTTTTTGCTGTTCCAAACTTTACTAATACCTTCAGTATAAATATTATCGATAGATTCATGTGTCTATTCAATAGTGAGCTCATTTTATTTTATATTTAACCTACTAAATGATACACCTATTTCTTTCCTATATCTTAGAGCTTTAATTTTTATAGTAATGCCTATACTTTCTAGAAGGGATTATATTCATTCAAAAGCTGAAAATTATTTTCTTTATTGTATTGTATAAATAAACTATTGAATTTCTATGGCTTTTGGATAAGTATGGTCAAAAGATAATTGCATTCATATTTTTGTATATTTTCTATTTAATGTTAAAACACTTTTGTATATGCAATAGTCTCTCATTAAAATAGTCTCTCTTAAATGGTATTAATTAACGTGTAAAATCTACCTTGAAAACTCATTTAATTTTACAAATTACACTACTCTATGATAGTATCCCTGAAGCTTCATCGTCTCTGATTTCTAAATAATTTCTAAGTGAAAGGATTTTAAATAAAAAATAAGCTTAAATCCTTTCCACAATCATATTTATCAGGAAAACATTACATCACAGACTCTCAAGTATCACTTGGGTGATTTCACAGGAATAGTTTTATCTGTCCAAGCTGTATTAAGTGCCAAGTATTGTGCTAGGCCTGGTAAGTAAGACAAGGTCCCTATTTTTAAATAGGAGACACTTCAGCAGAGGATAAATAGTAAAAATAAATGCAATATTTTCAATATTACAAGATTAAGGTCTTATTGATATTTAGAGATGGGGAACATTGGGGTAGGAGTGGAAGACAAAGAGATCTGCACAAAGGAGGAAATATTCCAACTTGACCTTGAGGTCCAGAGGACTGAAAGGCATATCTGATAGGGGAAATTTCATGATAATTACTATAAAGAACAATAACCTGTTTAGGGAACAAGGAAGTTGCTCCATGAGGCTAACATATGGGATTCAGTAGGGGTAGAGAAAGAATAATAGAAAGTAAAGCTGAAGAGATAGTTTGGGTCATAATCTGAATTTAATTGTAGAGATACATTGGACAATGACAAATCGTCTAGCATAAGGTAAGAAAGAGATTTGTACTGGTTTGTACTGATGGGAAGTGGCTATTGGGAACACTTATATTAAATCCCTTTCTTGGATACAATGGGAAAACTTATGGCTATAATCTATTATGAGAAAGGTAGGGAAGAGTGGCTGTGTCTTTGTAGATATTGATTTAAGGTTTCCAAGCAAAGGGTGGACATGACCAAGTCATTTGAAGAGGATTTGAAGAACAAAACCAACAAGATTCCAATCTGGTATTAGTGAGAAAGATGGATGAGTGAGAAAATTAGGAAGGAAACAAAGAGACAGTTTGAAGGTTATTGTAATAATTTAGATTCAATGGTAAGGTATGAATTAGAGCAGTGGTAGAGAAAATGGAAAGGAAGTGGCACTGCAAAAATATTACATGGGTAGAACAAACATGACTGCTTAGATTTGGAGGGTGAAAGAAAAAGATAAGTTCAAGGTTCTAAGTCAGTATTTGGTTTGTGGATTTGAGTGATTGTGGAATCAATTCTTAACTGCTATGTAAAAACAACTTGTTATTCAGCAACTTAAATAACAATCATCTCATAATCTCATGAATATGTGGGTCGAGTGAAGTTCTCCTGACATAGTTTGGGTTTACTTAAGTGGCTCTCTTTAGGCTGGGACAGCCAGGGCAGCTCTTTTTATCATTGCAGATCTGTGGGACACCTGGGAAACTCTCCTTTATATGTCTCTCATCCCCCTGTCCTGCTGCGTCAGTGTGATATTGTGACTTAAAATAAGAAATATAATTTGGTCTTCATCCTTGTTTCTGGCACAGAGCTCTTAAAAACCCTTGAGATTTCCTAAGTGATAAGCACAATGAAGGAGTGTTTTATTATGTTAACAAGGTGAGTTTTGGAGAACCAACCATGTGATTAGAGAATGGGAACTTTCAGTCCTACCCCTCTGACTTCTGGGGAAGGGTGGAAGGAATGGAGGTTGAATCAGTCTCCAATGGCCAATGATCATGCCTATGTAATGCAGCCTCCATAAAAACCTAAAAGGATGGGATTTGCAGAGCTTCTGGGTTGATGACATGTAGATGCAGGAAGTGGCATGACTGGAGAGGCCATGAAAGTGGGCATGGAAGCTCCACACCTACTCTTCCTGTATACCTTGCCCTATGCATTTCTTCCATCTGGCTATTCCTGAGTTATATTCTTTTGTAATGAAACAGTAATCTAATAAGTAAAATATTTTATTGAGTTCTGTGAGCCACTCTAGCAAATTAACCAAACCCAAGATGGGGGGTGGGGGTCTTCAGAGCCTAAAATTTATAGCCAGTCAGTCATAAGCACAGGTAACAAGCTGGACTTATGATTGGCATCTGAAGTTCATCCCCATCTTGTGGGATTGAACTCAACCTATGGAATCTGATGCTATGTCAGTGTAGATAGTGTCAGATTTTAACTGAATTGTAGGACACCCAGCTGGTGTGGATTAATTGCTTGGTGTGGGAAAACCCCCCACAAATGTCATACTTAGTGATCAGAATCATAATTGGGTGTCAGAATTTGAGAATAGAACCAGGCTATATTTTTCTTATAGCAAAGGAGAGCTACAAGAGGGCAAAAGGAATAACATTTAGCATTTTTTAAGTTCTAGGTTCGGAAATGATGTTTTCGTCATTTTTTGCCATAGGCCACTGACTAAAGGAAGTCATGTGGCCAAGTCCAAAGTCAAGGGATAACAAAGTTTACTCCACCCACAATGAGGCCATGAAAAAAGTGTTAATGCTAGGATGGTCAAGAATTGGGGAAAACAATGCAATCTATTACATTGTGATGACAAAGTTATTAAGTTAAAAAAATACTTTTGGAAATAAATATTTAAGAAGAAGAAATGTTTTATTTTGTTGTACTATATCTGTGGGTACTGATGAATAAATTTGGCTAGGAGGATCAGCCAAAGGATAATTAAGCTTAAATTAGCCTGTTTTGAATGAAGAACTAGAGCTCTCTAGGTTGTTTGCGTTGGACTGCTTCCAGGAAGCCCCCTAGCAAGTTATTTTCAGTTACTAAATATCAGGAAAGGAGGTATGGGAATTTAATCTGGAATGAATAAGAAAACGTTAAGAGGAAATTCTCTAGTTCTCCAGTTGAAACTCATATGTTATGGTGAAATAACAGTAAAGTCATGGTTAATTTGATCAAAGATACAAATTTGTGCTATCTTAAGGTTAACAAATTCTAATTTTTTGTGGTTTTAACACATGTTCAATATATTGAGATGCAGTTTTCTACTACATTTAGGATTTCTAATAATATAATGAAAAGTAATTTGAATAAATGGAAAAACATACTTAAAATGAATACAAGTATGAGGGTTCCTTTGTCTCCACAGCCTCTCCAACACTTGTTATAAGATGGAGTTTTTAAGTGAAGTTACAATAATTAGGTAGGCGTACAAAAAAGTAAACTTGGCTCTAATTTTCATAACATCCATTATGATAAATTCCAAATGAATTAAGAGAGAGAATTGTAGTAAACAATTAACTCATATAAATACTAAAAGGAAACATGAGGATATCCTCTGAAATCTGAGAGTGGGGTAAACTTTCTTAATCATGACTCAAAACCCAAAGGCAGTAAAATAAAGGATTGATAGATACGAAAATCAATCAAACAATCATCCATAAGAAAGAAGAAAACCCTTTCCATGGCATAAAAATTTAAAACGTAAGACAAATGACAACCTGAAAAATAATTGAAACTCACTTAACAATCAGAAGGCTAATATTTCTAATATAATATGAGTTTCTAAAAAGAAAAAAAAAAAAAGAAACTTTATAGAGAATGGGCCTGAAATAGAAAAAAATAATTCACAGTAAAGAAATACAAATAATCTTAGGAAAAAATACAAAAATTGACAACATAACTTGTTGGTGAGGGTGTAGGAAAAAGTCACTCTTATATATTATTGGTGAGAATTTGGCAATATGTAACAAACTCCCATATGCATTTATCATCTGATCCGGATATCTCACTCCTAGATATCATCTGACTAGATATCTCACTCCAAAGACAGTACGAAATCTATGAAAGACATATACATAAGAATTAATTATAGCACTATTTGCAATAACAATGAAATAGCCCAAATGTCTATCATATTTGGGACCAGCTGAATAAACCATGTATATCCACACAATGAGGTACTGCTAAAGAAATAAAGAATCTATAAAAAACACAGAAAATATCTATAAACTGTTATGGAGTAATTTTCAGAATACATTAAGTAAAAAATGCAAGATAAAGTATATATAGTAGTGTGTCATTCACCTCAGAAAAATCTATAAATATAAATATATGTCCTTCAATTTAAAGTTGTAAAGATAAATCAGAAAATCAATCCAGTAGTTACCTTTGGGGGTCAGGTGGGTAAAGGGAACATGGGAGGAGAGGACAGGAATAGAAGCTAGACTTGTTTGAATATATCTTGTTTGGTTGATTTGATTTTGGAGCTATGTTTTATATGACAAAGTGAAATTAAAGCGAAAATAAAAAGGAGTCTCTAAAATTTAAAAACAAGATTAAGCACATGAACTGAATTGTATATTGAGCTGATGGCTTAATCAAGACCTCAGAAATTATTTCAAGTTATTTTAAAATTCATTCTTACCCCCAGTGGGACATGATACTTATACATCCTTATCCCCAGTGGAACATAACCTAAGGATATCCTAAGCAAAAAAAATTTTAAAAATCTTAAAGGGTTTCAGTAAACTTATAGTTATTATTATTCTGAAACTATTACATACGGTTTACCCTTGAACAACATGGGTTTTGACTTCATGTGTCCACTCATATGCAGATTTTTTTTTCAATATATAGCCAGTCCTCTGTATCCCTGATTTTGCATCCATGGATTCAACCACTCTTGGCAAATGGTTTCTTCAATCATGGTTGTAAATTTACAGGTGCAGAGGGCCAACTGTATTCATTGTTATATGCAATTTTATATAAGGAATTCTAACATCCTTGGATTTTGGTACCATGAGGGTCCTGGAACCAGTTCCCTGTAGACACTGAGGGATGAATGTAGTTAAGGTTTTTGGGGAGTCAAAAGTTTTATGTGGAATTTTGACTGTAGTGGGGTGTGGGTGTGAGGGTGTGGTGTGGGGGTCGGTGCCCCTAATCTCATGTTGTTCAAGTGTCAACTGTATATGGATATATATATATATAGTCTATATTACATCTAAATCAAGTAGGCATTTTATTTTTTAAAAAAACAATAATTTTAAAAAATCTGTCCAATAAAAAGACCTGGAAACAACTTCCTATTTAGAAACAATGAGTATCCCTAGCTCTTACACTATGGCCTATAAATATGACTTTCCACTTCAAATTTGGCTTCTTGAACAAATAGCTGATTTCAAAGTTAAATACTGAAAATTGTAAGATGAGCCTGAAACATCTTGTTGTACTAGAAAACAAGGACACTATAGAAGATGACTGGGGTTGTATCAGATTGACTTAGGAGCCTTAAAGAAGATTGCAGTAGACAAAGAAGGGACAATTAAAGATAGCAATAAGAATAATAACTATAATAAAATATCTTCCCTCATATGAAATTTGAAACAAAATATTACCATCTCCTAAAATAAAATCAAACTGAATCATATCAAGTTCCTAAATGTATCAATCACTTTACAGAGAATAAAAAGAACAGAGAAATATACTAAATGATGCTTTCAATTTAAGAAATGTCCAAACCTGTAGATAATGTCTTTTTTTTATTAGTTTTAGGTGCACAAAACAAAGTAATACTTGGACGTTTATCATTTATATCCCTCACACTGTGTCAACCTCCCTCCTCCCATACACTACCCCTCTGACATCGCACACAGCCGTTACATTTCCATTGTCTCTATTCCTAATGCTGTACTCTGCTTCTTGTAAATATATATATATATATATATATATATATATATATATATATATATATATATATATAAATTATAGTTGGCATTCATTATTGTTCAGCTTCAGCTTCAGATGTACAGTGCAGTGATCAGGCATCTACATCATCCCTGAGGTGGTCTCCCAAATGAGACAAGTGTCCATCAGATACCCTACAAAATCTTTACAACATTACTGATTACATTCCCCAAATTAACTTTCGTAACCCCGTGGCAATCTTGTGGTTACTGAATGCTTTCTAATCCCCTCCTCTTCCCCCTGCTCCCCACTCCCCCTCCCATCTAGTAACCCTCAGTTTTTCCTCTATGTCTCTGAAACTGTTTCTGATTAGTTCATTCACTTATTCTTTTCTTAAAATTCCACATATAAGTGAGACCATATGGTATTTGTCTTTCTCTGTCTGACTTATTTCACTTAGCATAATGTTCTCTAGGTCCATCCATGTTGTAGCAAATGGTAAGATTTCTTTCTTCTTTATGGCTGCGTAATACTCCATTGTATAAATGTACCACAGTTTCTTAATCCAGTTATCTACCGATCTGCATTTTGGTTGTTCCCATGTCTTGGCTATTGTGTATAGTGTTGCAATAAAAATAGGAGTGCATAAATTTTTTTCAATTCGAGTTTTGGATTTCTCTGGATAGATACCTAGGAGTGGAATTGCTGGGTCATAAGGTAGTTTCATTTTCAGATTTTTGAGATACCTCCATACTATTTTCCATAGAGGCTGCACCAATCTGCAATCTCACCAACAGTGCACAAGCGTTCCTTTTTCTCCACATCCTCACCGGCACTTGATGTTTGTTGATTTATTGATGATAGCTGATGATTTTCACTGGGGTGAGGTGGTGTCTCTTTGTGGTTTTTATTTGCATTTCTCTAATGATTAGTGAGGTTGAACATTTTTTCATATGTCTGTTTGCCATCTGTATGTCCTCTTTATAAAAATGTCTCTTCATGTCCTCTCCCCATTTTTAAATTGGGTTGTTTGTTTTTTTGGAATTGAGTTGAGTGAGTTTTTTGTAAATTTGTGATATTAACCCCTTATCGGATATATCATTGGCAAATATCTTTTCCCATTCAGTAGGCTCCTTTTTTGTTTTATTGATGGTTTCCTTTGCTGTGAAAAAACTTCTTAGTCTGATGTAATTCCACATGTTTATTTTTTCTTTTCCCTTGCCTGACGGGATATATCAGTAAAAATCTTACTCTGGGTAATATCTGTAAAGTTCCTTCCTATATTTTCTTCTAGGAGTTTTATGGTTTCAGATCTTACATTTAAGTCTTTAATCCATTTTGAATTTATTCTTGTATATGGTTTAAGGAGATGGTCCAGCTTCATTTTTTTTGCATGTGTCTGTCAAGGTTTCCCAGCACCATTTATTGAATAGACTGTCTTTATCTCACTGTAAATTCTTGCTTCCATTGGCTTAGATTAAAGGACCATATAGGCATGGACTTATTTTTGGGCTCTCTATTCTGTTCCATTGATCTATGTGTCTGTTTTTATGCCAGTACCATGCTGTTTTGATTACTGTAGCCTTGTAGTTTAATTTGATGTCAGATTTCATTAGACCTCGCATTTTGTTTTTATTTCTCAAGATTGCTGAGGCTATCTGGGGTTTTTTTTATGGTTCCATATAAATTTTAGGATTATATGTCCTATTTCAGTGAAAAACGTCATTGGTAGTTTGATAGGAACTGTGTTAGGCAGTATGGACATTTTAACTATATTAATTCTTCCTATCCATGAGCATGGTATGTGTTTCCTTCTATTTGTATCTTCTTTCATTTCTTTCTTCAGTGTCTTATAATTTTCTGAGCACAGATCTTTTACTACTTTGGTTAAATTTATTCCCAGGTATTTTATAGTCTTTGAAGCAATTGTAAATGGGATTGCTTTTTTTTTTTAATTTCTCCTTCTGATGTTTTATTATTGGTATATACAAATGCAACTGACTTCTGAATATTAATTTTGTATCCTGCTACTTTACTAAATTCATCTATGAGCTCTAATAGTTTCTTGGTGGAGTCTTTAGGGTTCTCTCTATATAGTATCATGTCATCTGCATATAATGACAATTTTACTTCCTCCTTACCAATTTGTATGCATTTTATTTCTTTTTCTTGTCTGACTGCTGTGGCTAGAATTTCCAACTGTATGTTGAATAGAAGTGGGGAAAGTGGGCCTTTTTCCTGATCTTAAGAGGAATGGTTTTAGCTTTTTCCCATTGAGTATTATGTTAGCTGTGGGTTTATCATGTATGACCTTTGTTATGTTGAGATATGATCCCACTAGTCCCACTTTCTTAAGGGTTTTTATCATAAATGGCTGCTGGATATTGTCAAATGCTTTTTCGGCATCTATTGATATGATCATGTTATTTTTATTTTTCATTTTATTAATGTGGTGTATCACGTCAATTGATTTGCAGATGGTGAACCACCCTTACATACCAGGGATGAATCCCACTTGATCGTGGTGTATGATCTTTGTAATGTATTGCTGAATTCTGTTCACTAATATTTTGTTGAGGATTTTTGCATCTATGTTCATTGGAGATATTGGCCTGTAGTTTTCTTTTTTTGTAGTGTCTTTGTCTGATTGGGGACTAGGGTGATAGTGGCTTCATAAAAAGTGTTTGGGAGCCTTCCCTCCATCTGAATTTTTTGGAAGAGCTTGAAGAGAATACGTGATAATTCTTTTTTGAATGTTTTGTAAAATTCACCTGTAAAGCCATCTGGTCCAGGGCTTTTGTTTGAAAGATTGTTGATTACTGATTCAATTTCTCTGGTAGTAATCAATGTATACAGGTTTTCTGTTCTTCGTGAGTTAGCCTTGGAAGGTTGTATGCTTCTAGAAATTGTACATTTCTTCCAGATTGTCAAATTTGTTGGCATATAGTTGCTCATAGCAATTTCTTAAAATTTTTTGTATTTCTGTAGTGTCTGTTGTCACTTCTCCTCTTTCACTTCTGATTTTATTAGTTTGTGTCCTCTCTCTCTCTTTTTAAATGAGTCTGGCTAAAGGTTTGTCGACTTTGTTTATCTTCTCAAAAACCAACTCTTACATCCACTGATCTTTTGTATTGTTTTTCTGGTTTCTGTTTCATTTATTTCTGCTCTGATCTTTATTATCTCCTTCCTTGTACTCCCTGTGGGCTTATTTTGTGGTTATTTTTCCAGATCCTTGTAATGTGAGATAAAATGTTGATTAGTGATTTTTCTTCTTTTTTATAGGCCTGCAATGCTATGAATTTCCCTTTTAGGACAACTTTCGCTGCATTCCAAAGATTTTGGAGTCGTGTTCTCTTACTTTCTTAAGTTTATTGGGGTGACAATAGTTAGTAAAATTATATAGATTTCAGGTATACAATTCTGTATTACACCATCTATATCTCCATTGTGTGTTCACCACCTAGAATCAGTTCTCCTTCCATCACCATATATTTGGACCCCCTTACCTTCGTCTCCCAGCCACCACGCCCCTTACCCTCTGGTAACAACTAAACTATTGTCTGTGTCTGTGAGTTTTTGTTTCTCATTTGTTTGCCTTGTTCCTTTGTTGTTTAGGTTTATATACCACATATCAGTGAAATCATATGGTTCTCTGCTTTTTCTGTCTGACTTATTTCGCTTAGCTCTCAAGATCCATCCATGTTGTCACAAATAGTCCTATTTCATCTTTTCTTACCGCCGAATAGTATTCCATTGTGTATATATACCACAACTTCTTTACCCATTCATCTATTGAAGGACATTTTCATTGTTTCCATGTCTTGGCCACCGTAAACAAAGCTGCAATGAACATTGGAGCACACGTGTCTTTATGGAAAAATATTTTCAGATTATTTGGGAAGATACCCAGGAGCGGGATTGCTGGGTCATATGGTAATTCTATTCGTAACTATTTGAGGAACCTCCATACTGTATTCCAAAACGGCTGCACCAGTCTGCATTCCCACGAAGAGTGTATGAGGGTTCCTTTTCTCCACAGCCTCTCCAACACTTGTTACTATTTGTCTTGTTGATGATACCCATTCTGACTGGGGTGAGGTGATATCTCATTGTGGATTTGATTTGCATTTCTCTGATGATTAGTGATTTTGAGCATTTTTTCATATGTCTATTTATCATTGTATGTCCTCTATGGAGCAATGTCTCTTCAAGTCCTCTGCCCATTTTTCAATTGGGTTGTGTGTTTTATTGTTGTTGAGTTGCATGAGTTCCTTGTATATTTTGGATATTAGCCCCTTATCGGAGGCACTGTTTGCAAAAATCTTCTTCCACTCAGTTGGTGGCCTCTTTATTTTGTCGATGGTTTCTTTTGCTGTGCAGAAGATTTTAAGTTTCATATAGTCCCATTCATTTATTTCAGCCTTTACTTCCCCTGCATTTGGAGTCAAATTCATAAAATGCTCTTTGAACCCAATGTCTATAAGTTTAGTACCTATGTTCTTCTATTCAGTTTATTGTGTCAGGTCTTATAAGTCTTTGATCCATTTTGAATTAATTATCGTACATGGTAACAGGTAGCAGTTCAGTTTCTTTCTTTTGCACGTGGCTATCCAATTCTACCAGCACCATTTATTGAAGAGGCTGTCTTTCCTCCATTGTATGCTTTTTGGTTCTTTGTCAAAAATTATCTGTCTAAATATATGTGGTTTTATTTCTGGGTTCTAAATTTTATTCCATTGATCTATGTGTCTGTTTTTTCTGCCAATAAAATGCTGTTTTGATTATTCTAGCCCTGTAGTACAAGCAAAAGTAAGGGAGTGTGATACCTCCATTATTGTTCTTTTTTCTTAAGATTGCTTTGGGTATTCAGGGTCTTCTGTTGTTACAACAAATCTGATGATTTTTTTTATATTTCTTTAAAATATGCCATTGGGATTTTGATGGGGATTGCATTGAATCTGTATATTGCTTTGGGTAATATGGCCATTTTAACTATGTTGATTCTTCCAATCCATGAGCATGGAATGTCTTTCCATTTCTTTGTGTCTTCTTCAATTTCTTTCAAAAATGTCTTATAGTTTTCAGCATATAGGTCTTTCACATCCTTGGTTAAGTTTATTCCTAGGTATTTTATTCTTTTTGCTGCAATTGCAAAAGGAATTGTTTTTTGTATTTCTTTTTCTGAGATTTCATTGTTAGTATATAGGAAGGCAATGGACTTTTGTGCGTTGATTTTGTAGCCGGCAACTTTACTGTATTCGTTGATTGTTTCTAACAGCTTTTTGGTGGAGTCTTTAGGGTTTTCTATATCATGTCATCTGCAAAAAGTGATAATTTAAGTTCTTCATTCCCAATTTGGATGCCTTTTATTTCTTTGTCTTGCCTGATTGCTCTGGCAAGGACTTCCAACATGATGTTGAAAAGCAGAGGTGATAGGGGACCGCCCTGTCGTGTTCCTGAACGTAGAACAAAGGGATTCAGTTTTGCACCATTAATTAGGAGATTAGCAGAGGGCTTGTCTTATGTGGCCTTTATTATGTTAAGGTATTTTCCTTCTATACCTATTTTATTAAGTGTTTTAATCATAAATGGATGTTGTATCTTGTCAAATGCTTTTTCTGCATCAATTGACATAATCATATGATTTTTGTCTTTTATTTTGTTTATGTGGTGCATCACATTGATGGATTTGCATATGTTGAACCATCCTTGTGCCCTGGGGATGAACCCCACTTGGTCGTGATGAATAATCTTTTTTTTATTTTTTTAATTAAATTTATTGGGGTGACAATTGTTAGTAAAATTACATAGATTTCAGGTGTACAATTTTGTATTACATCATCTATAAATCCCATTGTGTGTTCATCACCCAGAGTCAGTTCTCCTTCCATCACCATATATTCGATCACCCTTACCCTCATCTCCCACCCCCCACCCCTCACCCCACTTACCCTCTGGCAACCACCAAACTATTGTCTGTGTCTATGAGTTTCTGTTTCTCATTTGTTTGTCTTGTTCTTTTGTTGTTTTTGGTTTATATACCACATATCAGTGAAATCATATGGTACTCTGCTTTTTCTGTCTGACTTATTTGGCTCAGCATTACACTCTCAAGATCCATCCATGTTGTTACAAATGTTCCTATATCATCTTTTCTTACCGCCAAATAGTATTCCATTGTGTATATATACCACAACTTCTTTATCAATTCATCTACAGAAGGACATTTTGGTTGTTTCCATGTCTTGGCCACCGTAAACAAAGCTGCAATGAAAATTGGAGCACACGTGTCTTTATCTCTAAATGTTTTCAGATTTTTTGGGTAGATACCCAGGAGAGGGATTGCTGGGTCATATGGCAATTCTATTCGTAATTTTTTGAGAAACCTCCACACTGCCTGCCATAACGGCTGCACCAGTCTGCATTCCCACCAACACTGTATGAGGGTTCCTTTTTCTCCACAGCCTCTCCAACACTTGTTACTATTTGTCTTGTTGATGATTGCCATTCTGACTGGGGTGAGGTGATATCTCATTGTGGTTTTGATTTGCATTTCTCTGATGATTAGTGATGTTGAGCATTTTTTCATATGTCTATTTGCCATTTGTATGTCCTCTTTGGAGAAATGTCTCTTCAAGTCCTCTGCCCATTTTTCAATTGGGTTGTTTGTTTTTTTGTTGAGTTGCATGAGTTCCTTGTATATTCTGGATACTAGCCCCTTATCGGAGGCACTGTTTGCAAAAATCTTCTCCCATTCAGTTGGTGGCCTCTTTATTTTGTCAATGGTTTCTTTTGCTGTGCAGAAGCTTTTAAGTTTCATATAGTCCCATTCGTTTATTTTAGCTTTTACTTCCATTGCCTTTGGAGTCAAGTTCATAAAATGCTCTTTGAACCCAAGGTCCATAAGTTTAGTACCTATGTTTTCTTCTATGCAGTTTATTGTGTCAGGTCTTATGCTTAAGTCTTTGATCCATTTTGAATTAACTTTGGTACATGGTGACAAATAGCAGTCCAGTTTCATTCTTTTGCACGTGGCTATCCAATTCTCCCAGCACCATTTATTGAAGAGGCTGTCTTTGCTCCATTGTATGTTTTAGCTTCTTTGTCAAAAATTATCTGTCCATATTTATGTGGTTTTATTTCTGGGTTCTCAATTCTATTCCATTGGTCTATGTGTCTGTTTTTCTGCCAATACCATGCTGTTTTGATTATTGTAGCCCTGTAGTACAAGCCAAAGTCAGGAAGTGTGATACCTCCATTATTGTTCTTTTTCCTTAAGATTGTTTTGGCTATTCGGGGTCTTTTGTGGTTCCAAACAAATCTGATGATTTTTGTTCTATTTCTTTAAAATATGCCATTGGGATTTTGATGGGGATTGCATTGAATCTGTATATTGCTTTGGGTAATATGGCCATTTTAACTATGTTGATTCTTCCAATCCATGAGCACGGAATGTCTTTCCATTTCTTTGTGTCTTCTTCAATTTCTTTCAAAAATGTCTTATAGTTTTCAGCATATAGGTCTTTCACATCCTTGGTTAAGTTTATTCCTAGGTATTTTATTCTTTTTGCTGCAATTGCAAAAGGAATTGTTTTTTGTATTTCTTTTTCTGAGATTTCATTGTTAGTATATAGGAAGGCAATGGACTTTTGTGCGTTGATTTTGAGGCCGGCAACTTTACTGTATTCGTTGATTGTTTCTAATAGCTTTTTGGTGGAGTCTTTAGGGTTTTCTATATATAGCATCATGTCATCTGCAAAGAGTGATAATTTAACTTCTTCATTCCCAATTTGGATGCCTTTTATTTCTTTCTCTTGCCTGATTGCTCTGGCAAGGACTTCCAACACTATGTTGAAAAGCAGAGGTGATAGGGGACATCCCTGTCGTGTTCCTGAACGTAGAGCAAAGGGCTTCAGTTTTTCTCCATTAATTATGAGATTAGCAGAGGGCTTGTCATATATGGCCTTTATTATGTTAAGGTATTTTCCTTCTATACCCATTTTATTAAGTGTTTTAATCATAAATGGATGTTGTATCTTGTCAAATGCTTTTTCTGCATCAATTGATATAATCATATGATTTTTGTCCTTTATTTTGTTTACGTGATGTATCACATTGATGGATTTGCATATGTTGAACCATCCTTGCGCCCCGGGGATGAAACCCACTTGGTCGTGATGAATAATCTTTTTAATGCATTGTTGTATTCGATTTGCTAGAATTTTATTTAGGATTTTTGCATCGGTATTCATCAGAGATATTGGTCTGTAGTTTTCTTTTTTTGTGCTGTCCTTACCAGGTTTTGGTATCAGGGTAATGTTGGCCTCATAAAATGAGTTAGGGAGTACTGTCTCTTCTTCAATTTTTTGGAAGAGTTTGTGCAGAATTGGTATTAGATCCTCTTTGAAGGTTTGGTAGAATTCATTAATGAAGGCATCTGGTCCCGGACTTTTGCCTTTGGGAAGGTTTTCGATGACAGATTCAATTTCCTTACCGATAATCGGTCTGCTTAGATTTTCCAGTTCTTCACGGTTCAGCCTGGGAGGCTATATATTTCTAAGAACTTGTCCATTTCTTCTAGGTTATTTAATTTGGTAGCATATAGTCTTTCAGAGTATTCTTGGATGATCCTTTGACATCCTGTGGTGTCTGTGATAACTTCCCCTTTTACGTTTCTGATTTTGTTAATCAGTGTCCTCTCTTTTTATCTTAGTAAGTCTAGCCAAGGGTTTGTCAATTTTGTTAATCTTTTCAAAGAACCAGCTCTTTGTCACATTAATTTTTTCTATTGTCTTTTTGTTCTCTATTTCATTTAGTTCTGCTCTAATTTTTGTTATTTCCTTTCTTCTGCTGACCTTGGGTTTTACTTGTTCTTCTTTTTCTAGTTCTTTAAGGTGTAACATGAGGTTATTTATTTGGGAGTTTTCTTGTTTCTTGAGATAGGCCTGTAATGAGATAAATTTCCCTCTTAAAACTGCTTTCGCTGCATCCCAAAAATTTTGGTAGGATGTATTTTCATTGTCATTTGTTTCTATGTATCTTTTGATCTCTCCTCTAATTTCTTCTTTGACCCAGTCCTTCTTTAAAAGTATGTTGTTTAATCTCCATGTATTTGTGGTTTTTCCCGCTTTCTTTTTACAGTTGATATCCAATTTCAAAGCCTTGTGATCAGAGAATATGCATGGTATGATTTCAATCTTCTTAAATTTGTTGAGACTGATTTTATGTCCCAATATATGGTCTATCCTTGAGAATGTTCCATGTACACTAGAAAAGAATGTATAGTCTGATGTTTTAGGATGAAGTGCTCTATAAATGTCAATTATGTCCATTTCATCTAATGTGTCATTTAGGGCTACTATTTCGTTATTTATTTTCTGTTTGGATGATCTATCCATAGCTGTCAATGATGTATTTAAGTCCCCTAGTATAATTGTGTTTTGGTCAATTTCTCCCTTTAGTTCTGTTAGTAGTTGCTTGGTGTATTTCGGTGCTCCCTGATTGGGGGCATAAATATTGATGACTGTTATGTCTTCTTGTTGTACAGTCCCCTTCACCATTATGAAATGTCCATCTTTGCCTCTTGTTATCTTTTTCACCTTGAAGTCTGTTTCATCTGATATCATTATGGCTACACCTGATTTTCTCTGGGTACCATTTGCTTGGAGTGTCAATTTCCACCCTTTCACTTTGAGTCTATGCTTGTCCTTGTAGCTGAGATTTGTCTCATGGAGACAGCATAAGGTTGGGTTTAGTTTTTTGATCCAATCTGCTACTCTGTACCATTTTATTGGTGAGTTCAGTCCATTTAGATTTTTGGTGATTATTGATATATGAGGATTTCCTGTCATTCTATCTTTAGTTTTCTGGTAAGGCTGTGTCTCCATTGTTTCTTTGCCTTTTTGTTGTCTATTATTTCTGTGTGGTGGTATTCTATGATGTTTCCCTCTGTTTCTTCTTTTATTTCAGTATATATTTCAATTTTGGATTTATTTTGAGTGGTTACCCTTAAGTTTATGTAAAACAAAGGTTGATATTTAGAGTATTCCATTTTCTTCAGCACGCTTACTTTCTCCATTCCCATATTCCGGTTCAGGCCTTTACTCTCCCCTTTTTGAGTTGTGGTTGCCACAAATTGTCCCTGTTGATGGTGGTCGAATAGCCTCCTTTAGTATTTCTTGTAGTGCAGGTCGTGTATTAGAAAATTCCCTCAGCTTCTGTATGTCTGGAAAGGTCTTTATTCCTCCTTCATATCTAAAGGATATCTTTGCTGGATATATTATTCTTGGCTCATGGTTTCTCTCTTTCAATAGTTTGAATATTTGGTTCCACTCCTCCTGGCTTGTAGAGTTTCTGCTGAAAAATCTGATGATAATCTAATGGGCTTTCCTTTGTAAGTTACCGTCTTCTTTTCCCTGGCTGCCTTGAGGATTCTTTCTTTGTCGTTGATTTTAGACAGCTTCAATACAATGTGCCTTGGAGAAGGCCTGTTGGGATTGAGGTAACTAGGTGTTCTATTTGCTTCTTGGATTCGAGGGTCCAGTTCTGTCCACAAATTTGGGAAGTTCTCATCGACAATTTGTTTGAATATATTCTCTGTTCCCTTCTCTCTTTCTTCTCCTTCTGGTATGCCCATTATTCTTATATTGCTCTTTCTGATGGAGTCAGAAAGTTCTTGTAGAGTTCTTTCATTTCTTTTAAGTCTCAAGTCTCTTTCTTCTTCTATTTGTGTCATTTCCAGGTTTCTATCTTCGATGTCACTGATTCTTTGCTCCATCTGGTCAACTCTACTACCTAAGCTGGTTATTTCATTCTTAATTTCTTCTATTGAGTTCTTAATCTCCAGAAATTCTATTTGGTTCTTTTTTAAGATTTCAATCTCTTTCGTAAAATGCTCATGCTGTTCTTTGATTGAGTTTCTGAGTTCCTTTAACTGCCTATCTGTGTTTTCTTGTATCTTGTTGAGTTTTTTCAGAACTGCAATCTTGAATTCTCTGTCATTTAAGTCACATATTTCTGTATCTTTAAGTGCCTTCTCTGGAGATTTTTCACTTTCTTTCTGAGCTATCTTGTTGCCTTGGTTATTCATGGCGATTACTGGTTTACTATTTCTCTTCCTAGACATCTACAGGAGTGACTTCTGCAATAGGTTGATAGAAAGCGGTCTTTCTTTTGTTTGCCAGTACTTGTTGGTAGAATGTTTTATTATTTCTCCAACTGCAACTTATTTTTCTTCTCCCACACGGTAGTGCTATGTTTTCTCTGCACTATTCCAACTTCTCACACAATGGGGGGATTCCCTGGGAGACGGGCTTCTCCTCTGTTAATAGTTCGTATAGGTCACAGGGCGCAGTGTCCCGGTGGGTATGTGGAGAGCTTTTGATGTTCCAAAGCTCTTCCAGCTCCTGAATCAGAGCCCGTATATTTCAGCAGTTCTGTTTACTCCTGCAGGGATCCGCCCAGATAGGTGGGGTCAGGGGCGGGGTAAGTTGTGAGAGGTGGCCCAGAGCAACGGCAGCGACCACCACCACAGCCGTTCCTGCTTCCACAGCTCTCTCCCCTTTGCCGGAACTAGTTGGGCTGTGAATTTGTGTTTGCGGTCCACAGTCCTCAAAACAGCAAATTTTCTGTTGTTTTGATCTGACACGCTGCTGTTTCGCTTCTAGCACCGGTCAGGTGGGGGCGGGGCGAGCTCTGTGAGGGGAGGGAGGGGGCGGCTAGTCTCAGTCCCTAAGGCTTCCATTCTCTGCTCGGCAGTGCGGGCTTAAACCACCGTTTTCAACCTTTTTCCCTCAGTCTTTTCTCCGAGGTCTCTGCCATGAGCATTGGGTTCAGCCGTGTTATATGCTGTCCCCTCAGCCCTGTGGAGCCCTGGCGGAGCCCTAGCAGTCGGAATTCTTCCCTCTCCCGCAGCTGCGGTAGTTCCGGGAAGCAGCGAGCTCGGAGCACTGGGCGAGGTCTGCGTCCTGCGCCCGCGCGGCTCTGTCTCTGTGCACTTCTCCCTTTCCTCCTCCCTCCACTCGCGCGAATCTCCCACCTGTAGGTGATTTCAGTCGGTAGTGGGCCTCTTCGTCTTGCCTGTCTGCTGTGCAGGGAGTCCTTTGTGGAGTTTTTGTTGTTCGATTCTTTGTAAATTCCAGGGGAGCTTTACAGAGGCTCACCTCACGCCGCCATTTTTCCGGAAGTACTATCGAATAATCTTTTTAATGCATTGTTGTATTCGATTTCCTAGAATTTTGTTTAGGATTTTTGCATCGGTATTCATCAGAGATGTTGGTCTGTAGTTTTCTTTTTTTGTGCTGTCCTTACCAGGTTTTGGTATTAGGGTAATGTTGGCCTCATAAAATGAGATAGGGAGTAATGTCTCTTCTTTAATTTTTTGGAAGAGTTTGAGCAGGATTGGTATTAGATCCCATTTGAAGGTTTGGTAGAATTCACTAGTGAAGCCATCTGGTCCCGGACTTTTGCTTTTGGGAAGGTTTTGAATGACTGATTCCATTTTGTTACTGGTGATCGGTCTGTTTAGATTTTCCAGTTCTTCATGGTTCAGCCTTGGATGGCTATATGTTTCTAAGAACTTGTTCATTTCTTCTAGGTTGTTGAATTTGGTGGCATATAGTCCTTCATAGTATTCTTGGATGAGCCTTTGTATTTCTGTGGTGTCCGTGATAACTTCCCCATTCTCGTTTCTGATTTTGTTTATTAGTGTCTTCTCTCTTTTTATCTTAGTGAGTCTAGCCAAGGTTTTGTCAATTTTGTTAATCTTTTCAAAGAACCAGCTCTTTGTCACATTATTTTTTTTTATTGTCTTTTTGTTCTCTATTTCATTTAGTTCTGCTCTAATTTTTGTTATTTCCTTTCTTCTGCTGACCTTGCGTTTTACTTGTTCTTCTTTTTCTAATTTTTTAAGTTGTAACATGAGGTTATTTATTTCGGAGTTTTCTTGTTTCTTGAGATAGGCCTGTAATGAGATAAATTTCCCTCTTAAACCTGCTTTCGCTGCATCCCCAAAATTTTGGTAGGTTGCATTTTCATTGTCATTTGTTTCTATGTATCTTTTGATCTCTCCTCTTATTTCTTCTTTCACCCAGTCGTTCTTTTTAAGTATGTTGTTTAATCTGCATAAATTTGTTTTTTTTTCCTGCTTTCTTTTTGCAGTTGATATCCAATTTCAAAGCCCTGTGATCAGAGAATATGCTTGGTATGATTTCAAATCTTAAATTTGCTGAGGCTGATTTTATGTCCCAATATATGGTCTATCCTTGAGAATGTTCCTTGTACACTCGAAAAGAATGTATAGTCTGATGTTTTAGTATGAAGTGCTCTATATATGTGAATTATATCCCTTTCATCTATTGTGTCATTTAGGGCTGCTATTTCATTATTTATTTTCTGTTTGGATGATCTGTCCATAGCTGTCAATGATGTATTTAAGTCCCCTAGTATAATTATGTTTTGGTCAATTTCTCCCTTCAGTTCTGTTAGTAGTTGCTTGGTATATTTTGGTGCTCCCTGATTGGGGGCATAAATATTGATGACTATTATGTCTTCTTGTTCTATAGTCCCCTTTATCATTATCAAATGTCCACCTTTGTCTTTTGTTATCTTTTTCACCCTGAAGTCTGTTTAATCTGATATCATTATGGCTACACCTGATTATCTCTGGGTATCATTTGCTTGGAGTGTCAATTTCCACCCTTTCACTTTGAGTTTATGCTTGTACTTGTAACTAAGATGTGTCTGTTGGAGACAGCATGTGGTTTGGTTTAGTTTTTTGAACCAATCTGCTACTCTGTACCTTTTTATTGGTGAGTTCAGTTCATTTACATTTAGGGTGATTATTGATATTTGAGGATTTCCTGTCATTCTATTTTTAGTTTTCTGGTAACGCTGTGTCTCCATTGTTTCTTTGCCTTTTTGTTGTTGTCTATTATTTCTGTGTGGTGGTATTCTATGATGTTTCCCTCTGTTTCTTCTTTTATTACAGTATATGTTTCAATTCTGGATTATTTTTGAGTGGTACTCTTAAGCTTGTGTAAAAGAAATTTTGGTATTTAGAGTATTCCATTTTCTTCAACACGCTTACTTTCTCCATTCCCATATTCTGGTTCCGGCCTTTCCTCTCCCTCTTTTTATGTTTCGGTTGCCACAAATTGTCCCTGTTGATGGTGGTCGAATAGCCTTCTTTAGTACTTCTTGTAGTGCAGTTCTTGTATTAGAAAATCCCCTCAGCTTCTGTATGTCTGAAAGGTCTTTATTCCTCCTTCATATCTAAAGGATATTTTTGCTGGGTATATTATTCTTGGCTCATAATTTCTCTCTTTCATTAGTTTGAATATTTGGTTCCACTCCCTCCTGGCTTATAGAGTTTCTGCTGAAAAATATGATGATAATCTAATGGGCTTTCCTTTGTAGGGTACTGTCTTCTTTTCCCTGGCTACCTTGAGGATTCTTTCTTTGTCATTGACTTTAGACATCTTCAATACAATGTGCCTTGGCGAAGGCCTGTTGCAGTTGATGTAATTAGTTGTTCTATTTGCTTCTTAGTTTCGAGGATCCAGTTCTGTCCACAAGTTTGGGAAATTCTCATCAACAATTTGTTTGAATATATTCTCTGTTCCCTTCTCTCTTTCTTCTCTTTCTGGCATGCCCATTATTCTTATATTGCTCTTTCTGATGGAGTCAGAAATTTCTTGTAGAGTTCTTTCGTTTCTTTTAAGTCTCAAGTCTCTTTCTTCTTCCATCTGTGTCTTTTCCAGGTTTCTATCTTCGATGTCACTGATTCTTTCTTCCATCTGGTCAACTCTACTACCTAAGCTGGTTATTTCATTCTTAGTTTCTTTTATTGAGTTCTTATCTCCAGAAATTCTATTTGGTTCTTTTTTTAAAATTTCAGTCCATTTCATAAAATGCTCATGCTGTTCTTTGTGTTTTTGAGTTCATTAAACTGCCATTCTGTGTTTTCTTGCATCTCGTTGAGTGTTTTCAGAACTGCAATCTTGAATTCTGTGTCATTTAAGTCATATATTTCCATATCTTTAAGTTCCTTTTCTGGAGACTTTTGACTTTCTTTCTGAGCTGTCTTGTTGCCTTGGTTATTCATGGCAATTACTGATTTATTATTTATCTTCTTAGACATCTGCAGGAGTGGCTTCAGCTGCAGGTTGATAGGAAGAGGTCTTTCTTTTGTTTTCTAGTACTCGTTTGTAGAATGTTGAATTTTCTCTCTGACTGCAACCTTTTATTTCTCTCTCACGCAGTAGTGCTGTGTTTTTGTCTGCACTATTCCAGCTTCTCACACAATGTGGGGATTCCCCGTGAGATGGACTTGTCTTCTGTTAATAGTTTGCCTGTGTCACAGAGCACAGTGTCCATGTGGGAATGCCAAGAGTTTTTGAAGTTCCAAAGCTCTTCCTGCACCAGATTCAGAGGCTGTATGTTTCAGCAGTTCTGTTTACTCCTGCAGGTGTCCTCCCAGATAGGTGGGGCCAATGGCGGGGTTAGTTGTGAGAGGTGGTCCAGAGCAATAGCAGCGACCACCACCACAGGCATTCCTGCTTCCACAGCTCCCTCCCATTGCCGGAACTTGTTGGGCTGCAAATCTGTGTCTGCGGTACACAGTTCTCAGAAACGCAAATATTTTGTTGTTGTTTTTTTATCTGACACTGCTACTGTTCTGTTTCTAGCACTGGGAAGGTGGTGGTGGTGTTAGCTCTGGGAGGGTAGGGAGGGGCAGCTAGTCTCAGTGCCTAAGACTTCTGTTCTCACTTGGCAGTGAGGGCTTAAATGACTGTTTTCAGCCTTTTTCCCTCAGTCTTTTCTCCGAGGTCTCTGCCCTGAGCGTTGGGTTCAGCCGTTTATATGCTGCCCCCTCAGCCCTGTGGGCCATAAGCGGAGCCCTAACAGTCTGAATTCTTCCATGTCCCGCAGCTGCAGCAGTTCCGTGATGCAGTGAAGTCAGAACACTGCACTAGGTCTGCGTCCTACGCCCGCGCGGCTCTGTCTCCGCACTTCTCCCTTCTCTCCTCCCCTGCTTGAGCAATTCGCCCACCTTTAGGTGTATTCAGTAGTGGGCCTCTTCATCTTGCCTGCTGTTCAGGGAGTCCTTTGTGAAGTTATTGTTGTTCGATTAGTTGTAAATTCCAGGGGAGGATTACAGAGGCTCCCATCACACTGCCATTTTGATCGAGAATCCATAAGTATTAAATTTGGTTATTTTCTCTTGCTAATTTGTCTCATGTCTATTTGATTGTTAGTCCAACCAAAAGAATCTTGAGGGCAGAGGAAAGTTCTCCCCCACAAAGGCATATAGATTAAGAGTTTTAGTAGTACATATCAATTAAGTGAAAATTATGGACCTTGTTTGAGTTCCCATTAAAACAAAACAACTATGAGAATAGTATATGAGGCAGACTTTGGCAATACATGAGGTAGTTGGAACACTGAATATACTCAATTTCAATAAGGAATTATTATTAATTTTAAAATGTAGATAATGGTATTATGATTGTTTAAGAAAGTTAATAATAGAGGATAAAACAGGATCCAAGTGTTAAGCCATATTTAGGCCAGGAGCCAAAACCTTATCTTAAAATCCATCTTGTCTTGATCCTGTCTTGCCTTACCTACTAGGGGCCTGTGATCAGTGGGCCCAGGCAATCTGGATGGCGACCTGGGGTCAGGGTGTGGAGCTGGAAGGCTTGGTCATGCCTTAAAACCTTTTGTCATGAAAATTCCCCTGAAGCATTACTCCTTCCTATAAAACTCCATACCCCTCTTTGCTCGAGGAGGTTATGATCTTTTCCCTCTGCTCTAGCCTGACCTCCTGCAGCTCAAACACAGCAAATACATTCTAACAGACGAAACTTGATCTCGTGCAACTCATTCCTCTGGCCGTGCCTAACAATTTGGTGGCCTGTACATGGAGCTGCCTTCATCTACCTTTCAGCGGATGACTCAGTTATTCTTCCCTCTTTCAGCCTCCGATTTGATCAGATGTGCTGTCTGCCAGACCCAAGGAAACCGACAGCGGGATGCCCTGCCATTTTCCCTTGTCCTCTGGGTGTGTCTAGACTTTACCTTCTTTTGTTGCCATTCCCTTCCTTCATTACCATGGGCTCTGGCTCCTCCTCTTACCCCAGGGACTCCCCTTTGGGGACCCTTTTGGACCACATTAAGAGAGGACTGTACCCCATTTTAGAGGCTAAACACCTTATTTCCTTTTCATCTGTGGTCTGGCCACAATATAAGCTTGATAATGGCAAACACTGACTGCCTACCAGAACTCTTGACCTTGATATTCTCCAAGATTTAGACAACTGTCTCCTCTGGCAGGGTAAATGGAGCAAGGTCCCCTACATCCTGGCTTTCTTTGAGCTGTCCCATTTGAGCTGTCCCAAATGGGACTTGTCCCATTTCCCACCTGAGGGTGAATCATACCTCTTTAGGTTTAACTTCAACCTCTCCTCCCCGACCTCTGCTAGTTTGAATCCCCCCACCATATCAACCCGCTTCCTCTGCGTCACCACCCGATACTTCCTCCACTACTGCTCTGACTGCACTTGACTTTTCTTCCCCTCCTCATACCCAATCTAGGCAATTTTTTGGACCCCCAGCCACCCAGATGCCTCTCAGGGAAGTGGCCTGTGCTGAAGGCCCTGTTAGGGTCCATGTCTCTTTCTCAATGAGGGACCTGAAGCAAATTGAATCTAAGCTAGGCTCCCTTTTCTTCTGGTCCCTCCTGCTTTACTAAAGAGTTCAAATACCTCACCCTTAGCTTTGATCTTACTTGGCAGGACATCTATATTATTCTCTCCTCATGTATTAACTGATGAAAGGGATCATATCATTCAAAAAGCTAGGGAAATAGCAGACTCCATGCATCACTAAAATA